>NC_048903.1:6851526-7206180 GCF_011077185.1 Oxyura jamaicensis | reverse complement strand
CGGCAGCGTCCCCGATCTTCCCCCCCCGCCCCCGCCCCGCGCACGCGCACCCGGCGGCGCCGCGCGGCCCGGGCTCGCCCCGCTGCCGGCACAGGGCTGGCGGCGCAGGGGGAACAAAGGCCGCGCCCCCCCCGTGCTGCCCCCGGCCCGGGCCCGGCCCTCACCCGCAGCCTTCAGCGGCCCCCGCGGCCGGGCCCCAGCCGAAGCGACGGGGGCGCCGCGAGAGGGTCGCTTCCCCGCCCCGGCTCCGTGCGGCCCGGCAGCGCGAGGGTGAGGGGCTGCCCCCGCCGCCCCCTCCCGCGGCCTTGGCTGGGCCCCGCTCCCAGGGCACGCGGAGCTCTCAGCGCGGCGGTGGAACGGAAGCAGTACAGCGCTGTAGTGATGCGGCACAATATGCATCGAATCCCCCTTTGAGAACCTTCCCAGCGTACTACCCCCTACTTACTGCCAAAGAATGACAACTCCAGCAGTAAACTTATTTGCACATACTTTTTTCCTGCACGTCGCGAAGCTTCGCAGGGTGGGGGCTGAGCCTTTTCCTTCAGCATCCACGAGGAGCCATACACAGGGCAGTGACTGCTAACCCAGCATGGGGTTGACTTATGGAATACTTAAGGAAATCTATCACGATGAAGTATCATTTTTGTTCTGAATAAGGACACCTTCCCAAAGAAGCACGTTATCAATAGGGGAGGCTTTTTTCCAACTTTGATTTCAGTTTAGAGTAAGGCCAAGCATTTGATGTATTTTTAAACATACAGAAGTCTAGTCAGTACTGGAAACGTCAAAGGTAGTCCTTCATAGACAAAGAGGAAAAAAAAGCTTCCCTAGCAGTGGCAATTAGTAGTTTTAGATAGGAGAACCAGCATGCTTATCATTTCCAGCAGTCTGTGTGGTTTATTACAAAGTATATCTGTGGTTGAGGCTTTAATCCTGCAAACATGCACTAACATTTTGCTTTTAAAAAAAGTGACAGTCTCACAGTCCTGCATCAGATCGATGCCTTGCTATTTTATAAGTATTATTAAACATTTGCCTTTCACTGAATAGAAATTACTTCCTTGAGCAGTGAAACTAGTTAAGCCCAGTTTCTATGGGACTTTTATCCTACCTCTCGCCTCACCACAATATCCTCCCACTTTGCTCCTGTGTTCTTGCTGCTGCAACGCCTCCAGCTTCCCCACGTGTGAACCCTTCTCAGTGCCTGGCTCGCTCATGCCTGTAACTAACAGCTGCCCAAGAGGGAGCCACCCAACGCAGCTGTGCACACACCCCCAGGTCCATCACCCAGCTCACCTCTTTGCACCTTGGTGCTCTACAGCAGGCAGGCCAAGGAGTTCATGTTCCCCTCCTCTCAAGAGGATGCTGTATTTCAGCCTAGATTCACTATAACACTTCTCAAGAAGGGCAAAAGTTGAGGCTTGTTCCTATCAAACCGGGGTGAAATTAGCCCACAGGTTCAAAAGTCAGTAGTGAGGGCTTAATGGAATAGCAAGATTGCATGGGTCCCATTACAGTAGGAAATCAGGGTAAAAAGTGTCCGAAAGGCATGTTAAAAGGTCGTGTAATCCATCTTCCTGCTCCAAGGAAGCAACTGTGCCTTCTTTATTCCTGACAAATGTTTGTCTCAGCAGCTCATAAAAAAAAAAAAAAAAGAAAAAAAAAGAAAAAAAAGAACCCTCCTGTAGTAGAAATTTCAAAATGTGCCTTCTAAAGCCAGTTCTGTAGTGTTTATCTTCCTTACCATTACATTGTTTCTCCCCATGTATAACCTGAGTCTCCCACTTTAACTTCAGCCATTCATAGAATGCTTCAGTGAACACAAAGAGTTTTTCCTCTTCTCTATTTTTGAAGACTCTAATCTTCAGTAAATTACATCAGTTCCCTTCCATCCATAGGTCACCACTGCAAGGCCTTTGATTATTCTTGTCTTTTTTTCCATGCAACGGTTCCTTTTATTCTTTTTCTGACTATCGTTCTGGGAACTGGACACAGCACTCCCACTGAGGCCCTTTTAAATGCGGAGTAATAAAGGCTGACTCTATGGAGATGCTGCTAAATTAGCAGTAGCAGTCAATGTTATAATTGCAAATTGAGGTTAGTCTTTTTAACATCAAGTTTTAATAATTATTAATTTAATGAGAATTTTTGTATGCATTGTTTAGTAAGAAAAGCATTTATTGTCACTATGGAAGCGTACAATACCGCTGTGGTTGATAAAGTTATATACACGTGGACCTGTAGTCTAGCAGGATTACCATGTTTCCTTACTAGATAAAAGTATCCGTAAGTCTTAAGTTTCATGCTAAGATGTAATAAACTTTTTTCTAAAGTTTAGACAATATTCTTTCTTAAAAGTACTATTACTTCATATTTATTAAAATGGATGAATTGATTCACACTTTGTTGCTTTAATATTTTTGAAATTCACGTATATTATTTAATACACGAGATTTTAAGTGGCATTTATTAGTTTTGTGTTTACATACAACACATTCTTTATTTCGAGACTGAAGATGGTATTACCAACTCTATTCTCTAGATAACAGTGTATTAGCAACACGTGGTAGCATTCTCTTGAGCTTCAGAAATACGATTGCTAATGGTTGCTAAACTGGATACTCAGATTTTGTGGCTGTATCTGGTTTCTTGGGCAGAAGCACTGCTTCTGAGCATTCGTAGTAACACTTGATCCTGGTGGCTAAGTGCCTAAGTCCTAAGCAAAGCACCCAAAAATAAACTATTTTGTAAGCTTGCATGTAATATCACTGAAGCCAGCAAAAATACACATGCTTAAGTGAACTTTCTCCTTACAGCATTTTAGAGTCTCTAGTAGTAATGAAGAATTGATTTTCACCCAGTTTTGAATATCCAATTTGTGGTACTTTTTTTTTTTTTTTTTGTACTGAAATTAGAACATTCAGCCATTAAGAAAAATGAGTACATAGCTCCTACAAAACACAATCATTTTGAGACGTAAGAGAAGTACCTGGAAGTAACATTGCACACTTCTTACAAATTTGTGACTACACAAATTACAAGAGGAGATCTAAGATAATCATTCATAAAAGTACTAAATATAGTATGATTTTACAAGAAAAATACTATCCTCCATATGGAAAATGTTACATGCTATTTACAAAAATAAAAATATTTTTATCCTTTTTGTCTAAACAACTCATATCTTCCTCATACGTATTAGCACATTGGATGCATTACTTAGGATTTCTGCAGTCCACAATTTCCCAGTATCACAGAAACAAAAACAACAAACTTACAAAGTTTGTCTCAAACATTCAGTAGGGCTCTTAAAGACAATAATACTGATTAAGATGCAAGACCAGTTATTGATCTCTATCTTTTTTCCCCCATTTATATTCTTCATTTCACAGGCTGCAAAACACCTACAGGTCCCAACCATTTGTTTAGGAACTTTCTGATGGCAAACTTGCAAATGAGTGGAGGAATAGCACAACTACTTCGAGCACTTCATTAAATAAATAAACAAAAATCTTGCTTTTTCAGGTAAAACACTGATATGTGTTTTCATCCGATCACACTTTTTATACAGAAATAAAATTCTGAACTGACCAGAACTTCAGAACAAACAGTCTGGGGATATGCTGAAGACCTTCATATGTAGACTGTTGAACTAAACGTCATTTGTAAGGAAGTACAGATTCTCTGAAACATGAGTGATATCCTACTCTTAACTGCAAAGCGTCATATATGTATCGTATTGTCAACTCCTATAACTGTACTGATAAATAGTTAATATGACAAAAGGCCCGTTTTTCTTCCTGCAAGGCTTTCTTTAACATTTTTGGCATTGAAGTTGCTCCCTCAGATTTGGTTTCTACTAGAGAAAGGGAACAAAGCCTCCAAAAAGCAGAAGCTGAAGTTTCAAAAAGTTAAAAAAAAAATCTCAAACTTTATTATTTTAAATAATAAATATTTCATTTTGAATCTAATGTTATGTTAGACTGGTTGGATTTGACAGTCCTGATGTACCAGTTGACTCCATTGGATATATTCATAGAAAACATACGTTATAGTCTATTGTTAATGACTGAGCAGCTATGTACTAAGCCTTCAAACATTTAAAACAGCCTGAAAAAATACCAGACTACTTAATAACTATTATAATTGACTAATTTAATTGATCCCAGTTATTTTGTAGAGAAACATCTGCTGCATTTTATTTGAACTTCATAAATTTGAAGTATTTACCATTTATGTCCTTTTTCAGAATTTAAAAAAAGAGGAAGAAGGCAGTTTTTATAGAAAGATAAAGGGAAGATAGAATAATTTTTAGGTTAGCCATAGACAGGGATACATAAGAACAATCTTATTAAATTGGAAAAAAAAAAAAAAAAAAAAACGCTAAATGCTTTTAAAAAGTTATTCTGGGGAATAAAAAGGTGCCTTTTCACTCTTTAAATCAGATATACATATTACAGAAGCATTTTCAGAACTGTAGATTTCATACAATACCAGATCTACTAACCCTTCAGAAGCACGGTGTAGTCAATAGAAGACTTGCCTTTTACTCCCGCGTCATCCTTTCTGGTAACAGCCAGCAGCTTGACATTTTGTAGATACCCTAGCATACAGAAAACATAGAATTAGCTTGCACATGTTTTTTCTTCCCTTTATGTAATATTTATTTAAAAATAAATCTTAAAAACCTATCAACTAATGGTAACTCTAGCAACTCTGATATGTTATGGAGCTCCACAGAAATATTTGTGATCATCATATCTCTAGACAATTGTTATCTTGCTATTTTAAGTGGGAAACAAGTGGCTGTCTGCCCATATGGGTGAAGTAATTCATCTAAATTCTGCTTTAGAACAACAAGCTCTGATTTTTCAAGACAGTAGTAGTATGCTATTAGCGACACAAGAGCCAACACAAGCACTGTCCTCCTGAGAATCAGTATGAATCCAGAGAGAGACTTGAGACCGTCAAGTTCTTTTGCAAGAGTCCATAACTAGTCATTAGACAAAACACAATTCCAGTCAGCACTGACCTGTTTTAGATTACAACTGCCTAACTAAATTTAAAAGCCTTTAAAACCAATTAGAATCTCCCAAATCACCCAGTTCTTATATATGTAAATATGCAGTCTTCATTTGACTCCTGAGGAAAGAAAGAAATGTGTAATTATATAGCATTTAAAATTGCTTAACATCAGAAAGGGTCTGTGGACATCCAGCACACAGAACTATATATAAATCCATAACTGTGTAACAATCCAATAAGTCAATCACAAGATGAAAAACTGATTTTAAAATAAGACTTCCATAATAACTTTCTCTCGTTTTGAGATTTAAATGTCTTTAATGAGGTTGAACACGATAAGCTGTTTTTGAGGGTGTTCTTTGGCAAGGTTTTTGGAGGTTATGCCTGGGTGGAACAAATTAGTCTTGCACCATGACCTAAGAACAACGTAACTGGGCAGTGGTAGGCAATAGAAACAATACCAAGAAATAAGCCATCTGTTAAATAAATAAATAAATCTGTTTACGTCAGAGACAATTACCAGATCTATTCATTTTTTATTTGACAGGCAAACTGTATACACAGATAATCAAGTGCTAGCTAAAGCCTAAATGTTATATATAAGTTCTGAACCAAACTCAAATACCTTTAATTTAACCCAGAAGCAAACAACAAGCAGTGGACATAAACATCTTTAGCTACTGGCACAAATACCTAATTTTTCCAAGAGGTGCTGAGTCCCATACTGAGCTTCACTAGAAGCAGTTCCTATCTGAATTCTTGCAGATTTTGTTACGTTATATTGCTACTCGTGGTTCAGGCAAACAGCCAACACTTAGAGCCTTCCTAAAACATTTCAATCAGGAGACCTGAATAGGATTTAGGTGGGTCTTTGGCATAAGCCTATTTATTTAAGAAATTGCTTCCCTGAACACACTGAAGGGAAAAGGAGAGCAGCATCACTTTCCTTGCTTACAAATTCTTTTTGTGCTTTTGTAAAATACTTCTGACAGAGGCTCATGGCTGCTCTTCAAGTTTTCTGATAAGAAAAATGCACGTTAATCCCCATTTCTATGCTTGCAACCAGTTTCCTGAGGCACATGATTAACACCTTGCTGCGGCCCTGCCACATTTACCAGTTCCCAGTGCTGGGGCTCTCCCACCACACATGAATGTTGCATTGTTCCTGTTTAGCCCTTACTGCCTGTGCCCAGGCCCATGACTGCGCACAGTCACGAACATTTGCCAGAATAAGAGCACGTTGAGAACACCTCGAAAGAAAATGGTCATGCTTCCACCCCCCACCTTCCTCTCACCATGCAAACAGGGACATAGTGTCCTGGTTTTCATTTTCTGCATGAATCAGTAAGAATGAGAGCACTGGCGTGGGGAGGCCTGGACAAAGCAGTGAGGTTTGGGGCTTTAAGGGAAGGGAGATTAGGGAGGTTTGGTTTGTCCTCGTTAGTAACAGTTTTTCAGCAGACCTGGGGTGGGCAGCAAGATCATACACTACAGTAAGGGTCACTTGATTGCCATTCCTGTCCATGCTTTGAATGTGTTTAGAAATTGTTATCATTCACAAGAATGTCTCGTCACCGGAAATAACACCAGCAAGTCGCGCAGCGGCTAAATATAGCCCCTTACATCAGGTGCTCTGGAAACACTATAAAGTCAGGGTCTTTACGACGAGGTAGCCTTTGTCATGCAACATTCCTCTTCGTTTTACTGGGGGTTTAGTCTGAGCAGACACCACCGAGAGCGTAATGAGGATTACAAAATCGGAGGGGACGCCTCACTGAAGAAGCTGTGGGCCACAAAGAAATCTGATTATGTGCTTTATCCCTGACACTTCTGATTTACCAGAGAAGAAGGAAAATTACCAGAGACAACACTGTTTTTCACACCTGAGAACAGATAAAGCTTGAGGCATTATAATGTTCTTTGATATGTGTGCCTATTTTATACTGCAATTGGGGATTTTCATGCTACTGCGATACCATTTACCGCCATCGCACCCCTCATTCCCAGCCCTTCCCTTCTGCCAGTACTGCACAGGAAAGCTTTTGACTCACAGGCTTCCTTTTTCTCAGTGAGCTCATTAAAACACCGTTATCCCTGGGCTCAAGTGATTTTTTTTTATTATTTTTTTATTATTATTATTATTTATTTTTTTTTTGAAAAAAACAGCCTGGTTTGCAACAAGATAATTCAAATAACGTAATATGACAAGAACGGGTTAGCCATCCCATTTGGTATGGTGACACTGGGCATAAATAACACCACTAATGTTCTCCACTGGATTTTTATTATTATGGTTCTGTGTGTGTGTTTTTTTTTTTTAATCTTTTTTTTTTTTTTTTCTGAGTTGTGTGGAAAAGACATCTCTTTGGTTAAAGTGAAAGACTTTTTTTAATGATTAGGCTTCATCCATTAAAGATTAAGCATATGCACAAAAGCAAACCTAGAATTATGTACACTCTTAGATAGCTATAAATAAATCTGTGCTTGTTTTGATTATTTCATGCATTTGCTTAAAATGAAAAGCTCTCGGGAAGATCATACATTTACAGAGCTGCCTGAGAGAAAATTTATAGCTTGTCAGCTGCATAAAGATATCATCTTCCAAAGTATTTTTGGGTGACACGGTAACAACATTCAATAAGATGTTAAACAGAAATCCTTTGCTAGCTCTGCCTGTGTTCACTGTGATACTGTTTATTTTTATTGAAATGAAAGTACATCATTTGAAAATAAAGAAATACACTTAAAAAAAAATAATTATGGTGCAAATCCTGCCCTGTTAGCCCAGTGGGGATGGGGAGAAGCATTATATAGTACATCCATTGCCACATGGATCCCACAAGCCAGGACTGAATTCCAGCAGGCACACCCCAGGGAGGAACTTCAAGACATGATAAAATACCGTAACCTTGTCTGCCTGCACAGCCTTACATACAGTGCTAGGCAAACCTACAGTATCAACGTCTTATTTTAAATAATCTGCAATCGAAGGTAGATCCAGCAGAAGCCTGCAACAGTCTCAATTTTTCTATTTCTTAATGTATTATTGTAACCCACGCTTCCTTAAATATTTATGAAGGGAGTACCAATGGAAAAAAATAATTTGTTCAGAAGAACATAAGCTCTACAACAAGGGAATTTCTTGCTGCAGAACTGTTCTTGCTGATGACCATAGAAATTTTGGACTAGTGGTAGGGAAAGCTACTGCCATCGCAACAAAATCAATCATCTCTGTATGTGTCCTAAAGTACACTACTTGGAGACCAATTTCAAATAAATTAGCTCCAATAGTTTCAACAAACGTCTGTCCCTTTAGTCATCACATTGTAGACAATTTTCACAACCAATAAATTTCATCTGTGAGCTTCCAATAAACAACCCTTGTAAGTGGTACAAAGGCAAGCCCTGGAATGTGACCTATCCTGGTAACCAACCAACGCAGCGTCTTCCCCAGCTGCACATCAAAGCAGCTGTAAAACTGCTTTTAGCAAGGAAAGAGAGTTCATATGAAAAATCCAACTAATTTTCCCTATCAAAATTCTCCTCATCATTGACTCTGAAGTTCGTATAGTGCTGCACCTAAAGTAATTCGTATTTATTTAGAAGAGAAATTTCCGTGCATTCCTGAATGGCGAAAAGAACTTGATTCCAACTGCTAAATCTGCCACCTCTCCTCATTTCCTATTTCATTTGGACTATTTTGCACCCTTTTGCAATGACTGCTCTCTTGCAGGGTTTTAATCTACTGTTCAGGTTCAACTGTAGAATTGCGCATTGTGTTTTTCAGGGTCGCAGATCTCTGTTATTCTCCATAGCTAGGAATTCCATTAAGAACTACATTATGCTACGGCCACTTTACCCTCTTTCTCCTTTTTACTCCATTTCATGGTGTTTGCCATAAGCTCTCCCTTTTCTCCCAATATTGTCATCACCTCCTTGATTGCTGCCTAACAATTAGACATTGAAAAAGCAAAAGGGTATCTGGGGTTGCTACCAAGGAGAAAGTACCCCCTGGGAATGAAAACAACCCAGGGCTGCTGCATCTGCTGAATTCTAATGGAAATGAATTTAATTTAGCTAGAGGATAGACATTGGGCCTTATTAGTGCCAGAGGCCATCTAAAGTGTGCACATGTTTATAATAAATCCTCACAAACTATTTTAAATTTCATCCATCTTTGGAGCTTTCTAGCTTTGATATAACACGGTGCTTAATGAAGCCATAACAAAACCCTTTCCCTATGTGTTTTGTTTTCCAATATGGCTTTAAGCAATGCAACCTGGCTACCAGCAGCAGTGAAAGCTGTGTGGCCGGGGTGGACACCTGTTTATGTCAGTAGTGCTAAATACCCTGTCTCAGCAGCCTAAGCTTGCATGCCTCAAACCTGTAACAGTATTTAAAATACTACACCCAAGACCTGCCTACCCTAAACAGGGTGATAAAAAGATTCCTTCACACCCAAGAACGGAAACCAATTTCTACTGAGTTCATCACTACAAATTAAGCGTGGAGGTTATCAATTACAACCTCTCATGCTGATGGAGGGGAAAAAGCAAGCAAAAAGTGACTCTTGCTCCTAAAATTCTTCACCTGAGAGAAGCACTTTCCTAAACCATTCCCAGTTTATTACCTTAGCCATTCCCAGTTTCTTACCTTGAGTTTTGAACTGCAGTTGCAATGACAGTGCATTCTGATCTGGCCTAAGGGTGTTAAAACCCTACAGAAGTAGCTAACTTCAGACAGAAGCCCTAAGAAAGGCTAATTTCTCTGCTTTCCGGATCAGTTGCCATGTGCGATTTCTGTGTAGCAGAAGAAATTAACTCAGACCAAGTGCAATTACTGTGCTATTAGCCATACACAGAAGTTACAACAATAACACAAAAATATCATCTGACAGATGTTATTTCTTACTACAAAAGAACTAACTCCAACATAAACTATGCATAATGTATTCTGTATGCAGTATATTGTGTTAGTAACCCGCCAACATTCATTTAGGCGGGCCTTATCTGGGAATACCCTTTTAATGTGCCCCTTTGTACATGCTTAATGCACACAGTACCAATCTTCCATATTCTAGACTACCCCAAATTCAGACAATTAACAACAGAAGCAAAGAGGACCTGGAACACTCTGTCTCTATTCCTGAGAGCAGATTCTGCGTGTCCCAGGGGAGGATGGAATAGTTGCTGCACTTCCCCAATTGCAATTTTTCCTTTGTTTCCAAAGCACAAAGGAAAAGACCACCAGCATGTTTGATTTGCTACCTTGACAGTACCACAAAAGGACTAGGAAAAATCCTACTCTTCATGACTGTAATTCATGGAGTAGCCCAACTGAATAACACTGACACTAGAACGCTGGTGGCCTACTACTCATCCTTTTGTTGTCACAACTGAAACTACAAAGGGAAAAACAATCAAGTTGCCCACGAGCAAGCCCCGTGGCTAAGGCGTACATACATGGCTCAGATGCGGATGGCTCAGTTTGGTGATGTAAAACTGAATTCAGTTTTTTCCCCCCTCTACAAATGGCAACTGATCACCTCTCAAATTACAGGATGCTAAAGTGTATTATGCAAAACCACATCAACTGGATTGTCAGATATCCTGATCATGCTTTCCTACTTTTACTTGCATAGCCTTAATAACATCAAAACCAGCTTCACACCAGGTTAAGTTACACAGCTAATTCTTCTTTTATTAAAAGCACCCATGCTTGTAATTCATAATCATTTGCCAGGGGTGCAGTGTGCCAGTTTTTGAATGTGCATACAATTGGAAGGAGAGTTCCTGCCCCATAGAGCTCATTATATAAGATGTAAGAGAGAAAGGAAAATTCAGCCAAAAGAAAGTGGCAAGACAATAAGAGCTAGCAATATAGGAAGTAGTTACAGTATACCGACATCCTGATATTTATCCTCTATTTTGTAGGTGTGACAAAAAAAAAAAGTTTACTGGGTTTTGAATGAAAACAACAGCTTTGCAGATGTGCCAAACCTACTTTGAAGCATGAAAAGCAGAACAGAAAAACATGAATATTTTAACTGAGTAATTAAAATAGAAATGCACAGATCATACTGTGTTGAGATTATTGAAGGAAGTATTTAACCACTCAGTACCAGAGGTAGCAGTAAAGGACATGCTGTGTGCTGTGAATGGGTTTAAGAAGGAGGATAGTTTGTTTGTTTGATGCAATATGTAAAACAGAACCATATGATCTCAGAAAGGGATCATATTCCTAAAGTCACTGTCTAGAGGGGGGGAAACACATTTTAGCAAGGCAGACAGCAGCAGAGAGAAGTACCAGAATATGTTCATCTACTACGAAGCACAGATGCGTGATCTAAAAAATACATTTTTTCCCTGGCTGACATACCATATCCATTGAGAAGCAGTGAATTATATTGCTGAGAGTCAACCCTCCCAGTGTGGCTTTGGAAGGCATTTCACATTCACCAGTTACACATTTAAACAGAAGAATCCCCTGGCATCACCACTGGCTTACACACAGCTTCACTTATACATACTCTGTTCTTCATGAGGTGCCCCCACCAACCATATAACATTACTTAGTGGAGAGAAATCAGCAAGGCTTCTCTGCTGTTTCCTAGTAAGACAAGGCTTCTCTCTCCTCTGGGTCCTACCATTTCCTTTTTGCTACTTTATGTCCTGAGGCACAAAAGAGCAGCAGCTGCCTTTCATTGTATTCCTCTGCTGGCTGTGGGGAGCCGTTTTCATGCTTGATGCGTATAAGACCATCATTAGGAGAGATCCATTTTAGCCATAAAGCCTCTCTCTGGTTTGGGAAAAGATAAGGTTATTTCTTCGGTTACATCTTTGTGTTATGCCTTCTCCACTTGCAGAAGGTCTAGGCTGAATTTCATCTTCTGCAGAAGCAGAGCTTTGTATGTTTATGCTTCTGCATAAACAGTTACATAGAACTTACGCAGGAGCGCATCCAGCTTACAAAAGGCCTTGGAATTCCCAAAGCATTAGTATTGCACGAATAGCAGGAACATTTGCCCCCCATTTGTGCTACAGGAACACAGCCCTTTACTGTCTCTGCAGCAGACATGCAGGAAGATTTGAGGGCCAAGCACGAACAGATAAGTTATAGCCAAAGAGATCTCCCAGGCTAACTCATACATGGCATCAAGAACTGCAGGTATTTCTGTCCCTCTGATGGTGGTGCAGTGGTGAACAAAAAGCTTTGCATTCTCCTTCCAGTTCCATGGAAACTGCTGTCATAATTCTTCTGTAAACATATGCCAACATTCCGAACTGTAATTCATGGAAATTCTCTCACGGGCTTCAATAGTTGGTACAGAAGATCTGAAAGCGTTAACAGTGTTCATCAGTAGTTTGGGGCATTAATCCCGTCTGATCTTCATCAGTTCAAATGTAATTGGTCAGGCATCAGATCTTCAGGAAGCTCTCCAGGTGCTTGCTGATAGTCCTCAGGAAAAGTTCTAGTTTATCATATTCCTTTACTGAAACATTGGCAACAGAACCGCTTTAAACCTTTTGCGCTTTTCAGGGGAATTTCTAACAAACCCTGTGTTAGAATCTCCATGGCTTTAGCAATTTGAGCCTAATGAACAGGCTAATTGCTCAAGTCTTTGAATCTCTCAGCTGGAAAGAGATTGCTACCTGTAATTTAATTTATTAACTGTGCACATACCTTTAATTCTCTGTAGAAATTAAGTAGAGGATAAGAAGGAGAATAATCCCTCTTAAAGCCATAAATTTAAGTGGCTATAAATTAACTCCCTCAGTTACCACATAATCCATCATATTTTGCTTCTCTTATCCTCACATTACAGAAAAACCTGACTGGAAAAAGGGAAACAAAGAGAACTTGTGAAAAAATAGTTAGAACCATTGACACATATCTGGATACGTGCAGCAGGAAATTAAAATCATTGTCACAGGCAGGTTTTCACTTTACCCTACTAACCTTTATAGGGAATTTTGCAGGCAACTTCCTATTTAGAGAAGAATAGAATAAGAGTTTATGCAGTGAGAAGGGACCTTCCAAGCTAGACTGAGACATTGTACAGGGAGCCACATATGCTCCTCTGTATTCCAAGACCTCTGTTGAAGTTTTTGCAAGTCCACATTACTTCAGAAATGAAGAACGGGGCAGCATCTGCACCTCTTGCCTAGAGCATAATTCAAAAAGGAAAATAATATTCTTTTTTTAAACACACAACTGAAAGACTTACAAACGATGAAATAATGTTTTGGACTTTATTTAACCTGAACATGGTCTCCTTTCCAGTGACCATAATCTAATTTCATCCACTGTAAGATTTGAAGTAATTTCATTACTAGAGAGGTAAAATATACTGCACATCTGTAAATTAATCATGAGGGATGGAGGGAATATTTTCACGTGGCTCATGAAGGCAGATGGGGTTAAGATAGACATAATTACTTCCCACTATTGAATAGTGCTCTCCAGTTCAACATATCCAGAGTCTTCTGGCTACACAGCACTTAGAACCCCTACAATGACAACAGCTCACAATACAAACGAGTTACTCTTGGTAACAACTCAGCGATGTTACAAAGGACATGGCTGTCAGACTACCAAATTCCTCCCTCACAGAAGGGCCATAAAGCAAAGCTTCAAACCTAAGCCAGCATTCAAGCACAGAGGAACTAAAAGCATACCCGCTCAAGTCTTCAAGGAAACACAACATCAGCACTTATCAAGACACAGTTTTCTTTGAACGTTACAATGCTTGCTAGTGTCTTATTTTAACTCCCTGCATGGATTCGTTATAACCATTGTCCTTGTCGCTCTGTGTCACCATTCTAATCCCCCAGTGACTGTGATGCTGCTCACATTCAGTAATTGCTGTACCACTCTACAGTGGAAGCGTGTTAGATCGCCAATGTTTGTGTTGCGATTTACAGCGCAAGAAAAAGGCCGTAAGTGAACTTTATCTGCCCATCTGTCACCAAAAACTCTGAATCGCATGTCAGAATTCTGATTTTTCCCCCAAATGAAACTTGTATTTCTTCAATATTTTTCAAGCTGTCTTCCCCACCCCCCCCACCCCCTCCCAAGGGGGATGAGGTATCAAGGGTTCAAAAATGTAAGCCAGGGTGGATTCAAGCACGCCATGCAAGAACACCTAATTACAGTACAGATAACCTTCTCCATTATTCCGAAGTAAAGTGGTTGTTTAAACTAAATATAACCATAACAAATGCATATTTCTTCATTTTATAAGTCACAATGAAGAATATTTAAAGCATTGTAAAAAATATTATTAGTCAGATAAATGGCATTTTCCTCTTAATGTGCATTTTGTGTGCTTTGACATGATCTGGGAAACCAACCAGAAGAAGAGAACTACATAGATTTATTTACGTGGTGATACGCTGCCAACAAGCACTGGATACAGGGGCTAGAAGTCAAGTTCCAATCCTCTGAGTGAAATCCACAATAGAAAACGATGTCACCACTTCACATTTTCTGGAAACATTGTCTGTCTTTTTTTGCTACCCATTTGTCAGCATTCCATCAAGCTTCTGCCATGCTATAGTAAACTGTTAGCTACCTCAGAATATTATTTAATGTAACATCTTGCACTATTTGGCTTGATAATTTTGAAGCCTCATTGGCAAAGGTTACATCATTAGTGAAGACTTAACTCATTACAAAGAAAAGCTGAGCTTTTATACCATGTAGTAATTTCACAAATTATATTACTGATAACTACCAAAGTACTTCTGCGCTTCGCACAACTGTGCTTGGGTTAGGTATTTTGTCAGTATGAAGAGAAAGCGTAATTATCAAACGTTCACTCTGTGAGCACCGAGATCAATAACGTCTGGTCTCCTGTCCGGAATTCGAGCACTTGGGACATCTGACCACTTACTATCACAAACACAGTAAAACAACAACAAAAACAAACAAAATAAACACCACTGAATTGAATACATTAGCATAAAATGCTTCGTAAGGAAACATACTCAAGACACTCTGCTCATATCACCAACTGCAGGCACCTGTACGTGATACACACAGGATAAAAATAATAGAGATCTATGGAAATGCCTGCCATCTTCAGCATACTATGCTTCTACACTCTGCTGTGGAGACAGCTTAAAGCCTCGCATTTACTTAGATTTATTTTTCAGGGATTCTAGGAAGTCCTAAGAGGACCTCCAGATGCTGCCAGAATGCCTTCAATTTATTCTGAAACGCGTAAGCCAACTGCACTTCAATTGCTGCTGAATGTTTTCCACCATTCTTCCCCTGCTGGCATTACACTCCCTTTGCAGAACCCGAGCTTAGCATGCAGCAGCCATTAAACTTATCTTGACCCATGCGAGGGGCCAGAAGAACTGAATACACTGTCTATTTTAATTTCTTTACAGTCAGCTTGTGAAAAAGGTCAGTATGCAGCGTATGGGTGTGTCAAAGCCCATTGACACAGATGGCAATGTTACGTAGGCGCACAGGGGTGGAAGTTTGCACAGGAAGTTGTAACTCCAGGTTATTTTTTGGAGACAGATCTCACACACCAGAAATCCCTGCAGCTAGCTTGGTTGATCCTAAGGAAAGAAGGGTTAAAAATGGTGGAACTTTTAACCCTTTCTTTATCCACTTTGCTTTCAAGAGCAACATCTTGCAGCAACAGAGGTACTCTGGGCACTGGCATCACTCTTAGGTGGCCACGGCCCCATAAGCCACCTGCCCATAAGCCACCCTGCTTTAAGCTTAATTCTTTCTCGAGTCACATCAAGGCCCTGTCCGCCCCACCTACCGTCTAGTCTGAACGTATCCCACAGTATATATTTTGCTTTCAGAACCTTATTTTTTAATATATATTTCAGCTACAACCTTCCTCCTTTTCTGATATTCCTTGGAATATCTACCAGGTTTAAAAGAAGAGCCCTTTATAAGATGCTAACAAGTAGTCTGTAACTCTGCAGAGTAACGTACTGTTATTAGGCTCTGTGACAGAATGCTTTCTAAAGCACGCAGATGCATTTTTGACAAGGTATGTAGAATTAATTTTTACCCTAGTATGTGCAGAAATAAAAACGCAAGAAGTCAAGTTTCCCCAAACATGGTTTTGTTAGAGTTTGACAGATTTGCCTTTATTTCACATATGGAGAACAGCAGAATATGTTGTGCCTTCCCTGGTATATGCATTTGTTCATATTTCCTCTTGAACTGCCCTACTCAGGAGGGAGTTTCCCAAAGGAAGGCCTTCCAAGTAGTGCTCCATATCAACTTTGACCCTGAAGCATCTAGCTGACATGCCAGTATCTTCCAACGGTGACATATCTGTTCCTCTGATACATGAGCACCCTGAACTCAGTGTTATGTACTCCAAATTGCAGGGATGAATTCATCAAGATGCAATGCTGCTGATTTAGTAGGATTGCATAGGGTTGTATTCAGTTTGTTCAACTTGGCAACGTTTTCATCTATTTCGAAAGCATACCAGAGAAAGGCAAGAAAACCCCAGCCTACCCCATTAGCCTCATTTCTATTTTTCTCCACTGCTAGTACTCTGACAGATGTTAGTTTTTTTAAAAAAAATGGAAAAACTGCACCATGCCAGGATACTAGTCCTTTGGAAAGTGGCATTCTGCCCTGTTTCTTGCATTCTCATTTTCAATACTTTCATATCTTTATCAGCAGGTCTTCTGAATACCTGCTACACTCTGAAATAATGACATTTTTCTTCCATTTCTGTTTCTACGCCCATACTAATGTCTTAAGTTACACAGGTAAAGACAGAATATAATCACAGTACAGACACTAGAATCTAACCATTCCTATAAACAGAACTTCCAGAACAAACCCACAGTTAATATCAGTATACCAGTAAAATCCTCTCCTGAAGGACTCAGTCACATCCTTGCTGTCCCACTGAGGCCAGTAAACACATAAAAAGAGTGTATTTGTCCTGTAATAAAAATACCCCACCATGCAAAACCAAACCTTCCAAGTGCCAGTTTTCTCCAAATATATATATATATTTAAAACAGCAACATTTAGTCTCCCAAGTACTTAGTTCATACTTCCAGATTTAAAATCTAATAGTAGCAAAGCAGTTTTGAAAATGTTATCCCAAGCTAATAAATAAATAAAAAGAATTTTTGAGTTGAGAATTCCCCTCTTGAAACATAGCATGGATACTTAATACAACACCTCGTTTGCTTTCCCAGTGTTTTTAAATACAGGACAATGATGATCCTTAGATGTTCATTGAAATTTTATACTTTCAGTTTCCAATAAGAATATTCTTGTACAACTTGCTAATTCTCCAGAAGGCTTTCAACATGCTTTGCTGGCCAGGTTGGACCATTTGCAAAAGCATTATGGTATTAGCCTATCATTTGATGTTCCTGTATTGTTTGTCCAGTTTATACTAATGCTGCATGAGTTTAGAGAGGAAGGGAGAAGGACAACAAAGTGCGATCCATAGCTGGCACATCCGGAGTCCCCCTTTTTCAGGGGAACTATAAAAATCATTAAGCTTTTTATTATGAAAGAAATATTGCCCTATTCTTGTAGCAAAAGCAGCAGCAAATGCATTAGTTTTGCTCAGTCACAGCAAAACAGAACAATTCAGGTCCAACACCCTGCTGAAAGCAGGTACAAAAAGATCAGTTGGAACAGGGTTTTTGTCCTGTCCTGTTCAGCAAGGACAAAGATCCTATGACTTCTCTGGACATCCGTTCCAGTGTCTGACCACCCTCACAATTAAATCATTTTTAATTCATATCTAGCTGAAGTTTGTGTTCCATCTATTGTTTTTTTTGCCCTATCACTGCGCAACCCCTGAGAACAGTTTCTGTCTGCCTTGCCTATACCTTCCCATTAAACAGCTGTAGAAAGCAATAAGGCTTCACCTTCTCTTCTTCAGGTTCAACAAATTCAGTTCTCAGACTGTCCCCTGGTGTCATGTGCTTAAGCCCCAGGCCATCCTGGTGGCAGTTCGCTGAAGTAACTTCAGGAGAATCATAGAAAGCTTAGGGTCAGAAGGGGAGATCAGTTAGTCCAACTCCACTGCCATGGGCAGGGCCGCCTTGGTGCTGCAGAGCCATTAAAGGGTTTCTATCGCTCGTGTACCAGACAGATATCTTGCAGTTAAGTGACTGAAAAGTTTCAGATTCTTTCCAAAGTAACAGTAGATTTTTATTTTTTTAACCAATTGATCATAATGTATCATACTTTCACGTTTTGTGTCCTCAATCTTGCACAAAGGTTTTGCATGCTACAATATACATGATTTAATACGTATCAATACCAGAACCTGCCAAACTTCTGTTTTCTAAAGTTTTTCTGCTGGAATGAGGAGCTAGAAACTAGGACACTTGCTGCGTAAGCCTTACCTTCACTCACAATAAAAAGAAATATTAACAAGGACATCAGGACTTTGAAATGTGTCAAAGTTTTGCTGTCCTAGTTTTAAAAAGGAAACAGCAATGCAGTGTCTGCTACACTGAGCCTGACTCCTGGGAGCCAGAGGGAAACCAGATGAAAAGCAACTTTTTTTTTATTTAATGACAGCACAGGTTACTAAATTTAAACCTCCAAATAGAGGCATCTTACAAAGATTTTAAAATGATACCTTATTCCACTTTAAAATTAAAAAGAGTTTCTAAAAGTGCTATTCATATACAGAAAAATAACAGCACAGGGATTATGTCACTTCAAGAATACATAAAACAGTCGATGATTGTGCACTTCAAAAAGAAAGCATGCAAACAGCTGCCTTCTCTCAGTTAGTATTGACAAAAGCTAAACAAAACCAAACGCCTCCTGCTCACACTGTACCTCGCAGAGCATGGTTCCAATGGGGCTTGTGCAAACAGGGCAGAGGAAAGGCAATGGCCTCATGCAGGCTGCAGTGCTGGAGCAAGTCCTGCTTCTTTCTAAGAAAAGACTGCATAGATCCCCGCATAACACTGCGCCTGGATCCGTCTGGTAGCAGCAGAACCTCACATTTTCGCTGCATGGTTCCTGAAGCACTCAGAGGATCTCCATGGCTCCAACAGGGAGCCAGGTCAGGTCCAATAAATAAATCGGGAGCCCATTTAAATGTGCGCTCAGCCAATAATACAGCTTTCAAACTTTTTTTTTTTTTTTTTTTTTTTAAAGTAAGGGACACCTGGAGGCCAAACATGGATTCAACCACCTTAAATCCCATATTAAATTGCTGACTACATTCCTCAGATATTTACTTTTCAGATACATTAGCCTACATTGTAGGCACAAAATCTTTGACCTCATTTAAGCTACTGCAAAAAACAGAGACATAAAGATGACAGTGAAAAATACACCTAAAATTAGAAACTGAGATATTCAGAGAGCATGTGCTAAATGCTGTTTTATTCACTGTCAGAGAGGGAGTGTTGGAATCAGGAAGTTCCCCCAAAACTGAAAATGACAGTGGCTTGAGGAGTGAGAAGGAAGTGAGAATTAATCTAGCCAGCTCCTCAGTCTGCCTGTAGGCAACATAATTCTTTATATTTATTTTGTATGATTCTCCAAGGAGTCTAACCCCAAACGGTGAAGATTTTCAGCCCCTGGCAGGTGTCTAAGGCTACTAGGTTATGGTGACAGGAGTTAAACAGACCTGCTGCAGCCTTCTTGCCTAAAAAGCCACAGCCTGCATGGAAGTATCTGACCTTTGTTGAAAGTCATACCAGTGTAAACACAAGTGTTGTCTTTCCATAACAAGTATTTGCATAACTAGGGCAATCCTCTGATCAGATGAATTCACGTACCTTCACAGAACACAGGGAAGCAGGACTGTAGCTGGAAGTGACCCAACTCAAAAAGAATCTATTTATTCTCCTTTCACTTGAGAAAATATTCAGAAAGATTGTCACTTCCAGTCTTGCGTGGTTCAGGAACAACAAACAGCCCTTCTAATTTTCTTTCTTAGAAGAAGAGGAATTGTTTTTATTTTTTTGAGTGTCTTAGTCTCTCATATTCCAATCTCACTCATTGTAGCAGGCTGGAGTTGGTGTTTCCTCCAGCTCATATCTGGTCTTTGTTTGCAGTCTCATTTTCTGCCCTTATTTTTTGCTAAATAAGACGTTAGTGGCATGTCTAGTAATTTTAGACTCTTCTGATGGATAATAATCAATACAGTTAGTGGAACTCATCTCATATAATTACAGGAAAATTAATGGGGAAAAAAGGGCTTTTGTCTGAAACATTAAGATACCTTGGGGAAAAAAATACGATAAAACTTCAAAAGAAACTTCTTTTTCTTAAAAAATTGCCATGAGTGCCAATATTATTTTCTGAAGAGCAATGTAAAATATGACACTCCACAATAACCTAACCAGTAAGAGCAACCAAAATGAAAACAATATCTGTACACACATTTTAAACAACTACTACTAGAGGAAGAACGCACTGTTTTGAACTGTCCTACCTAACTTGTCTTCCTATGTATTTTTTTTTTTTTAACTAAATATAAGAGGCACACAGGTATCTGGCTTCTTGACACAACATAGTTAAAATGGATCTCTGGTCTTGCCCAGCTCACCACACCACTTTGGAAACTTAATCCATTATACCTCTGAATAACCTAGAAGAGACCTAGAAATAAAAATACTAAAATGAATTCAAAGTAGTCATTTGAGGAAATGGGCAGGGAAGAATTTGTTCCTTTTCAATACAACATTTAGGAAGAGACAGAGTAAATACAGCACAATCTCAATCATTTAGATGCCAAGAAAAAGGATCAACTATGTTTGAAACAAGTGATTTATTATGGTTTATATAGTCCACGTATGCGCCCACATCCCCCTACAGGGACTTGGATACCAATGTCACGTGGACTTTTACCTACTACAAGCTGGGAAGGAGGCCAAGAACAACCTTTCCACTGGCCTTTGATGGCTATGTTTTCTATCAAGCCAAGGAAAATTGCAGAGGGACACTCAAAAAGTAAATATATTTTTGTGCTTCAAAAATCTGGACTGATTATTTTCATAAATAAAATTTTGTAAATGAAATTGTTTAAAAAAAATCTCAGAAAACCTTCATAATATCAGGTACAATAAATATTCATAGTTGACATGCATAGAACAGATCCCATATAGATGTTCTGTACATCCACATTGCTACACCATGCACAAAGAAAAACCCAAAACACCCAAACCTAACACAGAGCCTTCGCACTGATATTTAATGTTTGATTTATGAGCATTTTTTTCCCCTTTCCTGCCAATAGTAAATATTTCTACAGTTTCCACCAACACCAGAACTTTAAGTTGAAGTGAAACACTGCATCTGAACGAATATATCAATAGCTGGCCTGACTGACCAGCTGGCTCTCAAGAATCCCTCTGGCTTTCTGGCATAGTTAGGGTTTAGTCTTTTAGGATCATACCTATAGCTTTTAATGTTTAGAATGGTTGTAAAACATACACTACTCCAGCTTCAAATTACTTAGAAAATTTAGACATTACATAATGGAGAGAATATAAAGGAGATCTGTTCCCCTGTGAAGGGGCAGCCAGGATAGAATTTAAATATTCTAGATCACTGCAATAGCATTGGGCGTTTATGTTTAAGTAACTGATTCATGCCCCAGTAACGAAGTCCCGAAACCTACGGGAAGTAGGACAGAGCATGCAGGATTCGTGCCCGGTCTGCTGTGTCTAAGTCAAAGTAGCTGTATAACACTAATTGTATCCCTTACGAGGATGCAAGAGTTGTTAATTAAACCTTAGGCAAAATTTTCCACAGTCAGAAGATGACACAAAATTGATCTTCACAGCCTGTAACATATTGGCATATCATAATTTCACAAATTGATAGAAACAAATATTTGTATTAGCTCAACACAAAGGACTAAGAAAGTGCAAGGGATCAGGATAGAGAACTGAGTACACTAGTTTATCACAGAATCAGCTGGGTTGGGAAAGATCTTCAAGGTAATCAAATCCAAACATCTACAAACCTACCAAGTCCCATCACTAAATGGCACCTCTCAGTGCCACTTCCACACGTCTCTTAAATACCTCCAGGAACAAGAACTCCAACACCTCCCTGGCCAGCCCAGTCCACTGCTCAACCACCCTCTCAGTGAAGAGATTCTTCCTGATATTCAGAGTTGTAGGGGTTGGAAGGGACCTCAAAAGATCGTCAGGTCCAACCCCCCTGCCAAAGCAGGTTCCTTAAAGCAGGCTGCCCAGGTAGGCATCCAGATGGGCCATGAATATCTCCAGAGAAGGAGACCCCACAACCTCCCTGGGCAGCCTGTTCCAGTGCTCCGTCATCCTCACCATGAAGAAGTTCTTTCGCATGTTGGTGCAGAACTTCCTGTGCTCCATCTTGTGGCCATTGCCCCTTGTCCTGTCCCCACAAACCACTGAAAAGAGGTTGGCCAAACCCCTCTGCCTCCCACCCCTCAGGTATTTATACACATTGATGAGATCCCCTCTCAGTCTTTTCTCCAGGCTGAACAGACCCAGGTCTCTCAGCCTTTCCTCACAGGGGAGATGCTCCAGGCCCCGTATCATCTTTGTGGCCCTCCGCTGCACTCTTTTCCAGGAGATCCTTGTCTTTTTTGCACCAGGGAGCCCAGAACTGGACACAGTACTCCAGGTGAGGCCCAACCAGGGCAGAGTAGAGGTGGAGGATCACCTCCCTTGACCTGCTGGCCACACTCCTTTTAATGCACGCCAGGATCCCATTGGCCCTCTTGGCCACCAGGGCACACTGCTGGCTCATGGTCAACCTGTCGTCCACCAGGACCCCCAGGTCCTTCTCCTCAGAGCTCCTCCCCAGCAGGTCGTCCCCCAGCCTGTACTGATACTTCCAGTTGTTCCTTCCCAGGTGCAGGACTCTACACTTGCTCTTATTAAACCTCATTTGGTTTCTTCCTGCCCATCTCTCCAGCCAGTCCAGGTCTCGCTGAATGGCAGCACAGCCTTCTGGCGTGTCAGCCGCTCCTCCCAGCTTTGTGTTATCGGCGTACTTGCTGAGGGCAGACACTATTCCCTTGTCAAGGTCGTCGATGAAGATGTTGAACAAGACCGGAGCCAGTACTGCCCCCTGGGGAACACCGCTAGTCAAAGGTCTCCAGCCAGACTCTGCTCCGCCGATCACCCCTCTGAGCTCGGCCAGTCAGCCAGTTCTCAACCCACCTCGCTGTCCACTCATCTATCCCACACTTTCTCAGCTTTGCTATAAGGATGTCACGGGAGACAATATCGAAAGCCCTGCTAAAGTCAAGGTAGATGACATTCACTGCTCTCCCCCCATCTACCCAGCTGGTGATACCATCACAGAAGGCAACGAGGTTGGTTGAGCACGACTTCCTCTTGGTGAAGCTACGCTGACTACTCCTCATAACATTCTTCTCTTCCAATTGCTTGGAGATGGCATTCAGAACAAGCTGCTCCAACACCTTTCCAGGGACAGAGGTGAGACTGACTGGCCTGTAGTTTCCCAGATCCTCCTTCTTGCCCTTCTTGAAGACCAGAATGACATTGGCTATCCTCCAGTCTTCAGGCACCTCTCCTGTCCTCCAGGACCTTTCAAAGATGACAGAGAGTGGTTCAGCTATCACCTCTGCCAGCTCCCTTACCACACGTGGATGCATCCCATCAGGACCCATGGATTTGTGTGCATTGAGCCCACTCAGATGCTCCTGAAGCACTCTGTCCTCAACCAGGGGGGAGCCCTCCACTTCCCAGACTTTCTTCTCCCTCCAGGGTCAAGGAGTGCTGGGGGGGAGTCCTTGAAGCAAAGACTGAAGCAAAGAAAGCATTCAGTATCTCTACCTTCTTGGTGTACCCCAGTTCACTCAGCTGCTCCTCATAAGTCTTATTTTTTAGTCCGTTCACCAGCGTCACTGCTCTTTTCTGCACACACTCCAGCAACTCAATATGCTCCTTGCAGTGCAGGGCCCAAACGTGAATACAACGTTTGAGGTGCAGTCTCACCAGGGCCAAGTACAAGTAGACAATCACTTCCCTAGTCCTGCTGTGAGTGGGTCATGTGGTACCATCGGCCTTGGCACACTGTTGGCTTGTGTTTAGCCAGCTGTCAAGCAGTGTCCTCAGGTCCTTTTCTGCTGGGCAGCTTTCCAGCCACTCTTCCCCAGACTTATAGCACCATACGTTGTATGCTCAAAACCAGAGAAGCTTAATGAAGGCTGGAGTGCTTATGTTCAACTAGACCTCTCCCCACTTCCTTACTACCCAAAATGCTTTTATTACATATGAAAAGAGCTTCCAATGATGTTTATAAAATTCAAAATGAACAAGACTTGACCATGCAACTTAAATTCAACCAAAAATGCTCATCACTTTGAAGTTACAGCTACTTTATAGTAGTAAGGAGTTACATTTGTTTACTAATTAGTCAACAGGATCAATGCACTTCATGGATAATAATACTCATAGATAATAATAAATATTATCACCATTTCTTTCATGCATTCATGACAGTGTTGCCTTTTCATTTACTATTCAGTACGTCAGCAGAATACTGCTGAGTAGAGTTGCTCAGATTTGGTCATAATGGTCTAAATTAATTTACTCGTGCAGGAAATAAACTGGAAATGTGCCAAAGGCTAACAAAGCAGCCTGTCATATTTATGTCATGACATCAAATGGGAAAGAACAAAAATAAATTCATAGAATCACAGAATGCTTTGGGTTGGAAGGAACCTTAAAGATCACCTAATCCCACCCCCACCTGCCATTGGCAGGGCCACCTCCTGCTAGACTAGGTTGCCCAAAGCAATTCAGAGTGATAGCTTCCACTAGCCAGGATTAGAAGTTATTTTGCTGTTATATCTTTGCCAAGCAATTCTGAAATATTTTTGTACACATCTATTACATGTTCTATGATTTTTACACTGTAGTGTAGCACATCCTGCACTTGAACACTATTTTTTCTTAAGATACTTAGTATTAAAGGGCACTTACTGCATCTCAGTTAGTTGGATCGATGGTAAATTTTATCTCAGAAGAGTAATGCAAACAAAGTATTCAATCCTCCAGACACCTATTGCAGTGCATTGGAGAGAGGCCAGTTCTCACTCACAATGTTCTTGAACTAAATTGAATCCAGATGTTTACACTGAATAAAATATTAACAAATGTCTCCCAAGGGCAGCCAATCATTATTGAGTGCTTTAATAACCTAAACCAAAAATTCTTTAAGGTGACAACTAGCTTTTAGCCAGAAAGATACTTTTGTTTATTTTACTTTATATTTTTAATAATGTAGGGTATATTATCCTGATTTAATTCCAGCTTGTCATCAACAAAATACTTATCTGGGATAATTATGAAAAGCTGTACAACAAACCATTTATGAAAGCAGTAATAACTTAGTTCTGAGCATATGGTTCCCATTTTTTTTTCTTTTTTTTCCCCCATAAACATAAGTTACTTGTTGTAGTTTTATTTTCATAACACAAATCAGATATCTTTGAGAGAGAGATCTAGACATAAAAGAAACACTGTATTTATATTTCAAAACTTGGCTCCAATAGCCCACCATTTCATCCCTGTAACAATATAGTCCTATTTAACAGTCTCCCCATTCTTGGGGATTAAATTCAGAAAAAGGCTATTATTTAATAGGAACTTCCTGGGAAGATATTTCATCTATACATTTCTTGGGAAGATTACTTGACTCTCTCTACACAAACAAGCACTGCAGCCTGTACACACACAAATCTCAGTTCTAGGCTTCACACATGCCAGTGCAAAGTTGACCTGTGAGGACTCAATGGCATGTAAAGAAATGAATATTCATTTTCAGTATGTTTGTTCATGCAGCAAAGTAGAATGTCATTCTTATTTACATTTCTACTTCTATCTTGAGTAGTTTGGCCTAATTTGCTTTATCAGGAACTTACCACATGCAGGAAACATGGTTCATTTTACTTCCATGAAGTATTTTGAAAATTAAAAACGCATACTACATTTTGTGTGCTCTTTAAATGTATTTTTCACTCACTTTCTTAAATGCACTTACCAACCTGACACCACCAGCACCACCCCCAGTCCAAATATAAGCCATTTTCCTGCCTCTGAAGTCTAAAGATGCCCATTCTTCTCATATGCAGAAGTATCACCCTGAAATGCCGCTAGGTTTTAGTCAAGAAAACTCCTTCATTGCTAAGACTCTCCAGGCATTCTTTTTTCTTCCTCCTTAAAATGACTCTGACAAAGCTCTTCCCTTTCCCCATCCCAGCTGCTGCAACCATTTTTCATGTAAGGAATCTCTGGCCTCCTGTTTTACCAGGCATATTTACCACATCAGAGTGGTGAAACATGGCTGTATCACGAGGAGAAATCTGACCCAGAGACTTCAAAAGAAATTAGTTTTGCGTCCAAAACAACTGTTTACATTATGTGTGTGTTAAAATGTAGATTTTCCAAAAGCTGAAAATCCCTGCAAGGCACAGACATTTCTAGAGCACCTTTAAACACAAATGCTGTGAGGAATTACTACTAAGTTCAAAGAATGATCAATGTCAGATACACTGGAGAATTTAACAGTCCCATTTTATACTTCTCTAAAATAAGAGATGGAAAAATCTGGGACACGTTAAAAGCTTTCAGTGCATTTGTCACAAGGATACAACGGAATGAACAAAAGTGCATCAGCTACATCTCTCAGCTACTATTCAGACAGAAATACTTGCACGACTTCCACACTAGACACGCAAAGACCAAGCCAACAGACACACTTGGTGAAGCCCTATTCAGTGTCAAAGGCAGGAGAAGACAGCACATTAATTTTGCAACCTGAAATTAGGCAAGGAAACTGAATGCCTTGATCTGCCTTGCAACAACAGATATGCATCCTAAAACTGTCAATGGTGTAAGAAGTAGACTTTCATGTTCTTGCCTTCTGGTTTACTACCAAGGAGGTGTTTCCCCCCCCCCCCCCCCAGAACTGTTTCAGGGTAGCAGGCTGACAAGCCTCCTTGGCCATTGACACACGCATGACTACTACCTTCTCTGCTGCTTTACTTGAGTTTCCTATCAGTTACTGTAATGATAGACCAAGTGTGTCAATGACAAAACATCCAGTGTTATACTTAATTGTGGAAAAAAAGATGTCACAGTAGATTCTTCTTTCTTCTGCATGGACTGGATAGTATCACTGAAAATATTCCATTTATATCCATTTTATATGCTTTCCAAATGCTTTAGAAAGGTTTACTTAAGGAATATAAATGTTCTTTATCATCATAATTATTTGATGCTGCCTGGGTTTTCTTAGGCTGAAGTGGTTCTCTAGATTATATATGTAATTC
The DNA here is from genome assembly GCF_011077185.1 of Oxyura jamaicensis. Classification (NCBI taxonomy): domain Eukaryota; kingdom Metazoa; phylum Chordata; class Aves; order Anseriformes; family Anatidae; genus Oxyura; species Oxyura jamaicensis. The sequence continues at coordinate 7,178,858 of NC_048903.1, read as the reverse complement.
TAATAATAAGAAGACCTTTCCAATGAAAATTTTGAAGAAGTTCCCAAAGATGTTCAGTGCCTGGGCTTAATCTACCCTGCAAGCATACTTCAAAGCCAGAACCACTTAAATGAAAAAACTTTATTCAGGGCTTTCTGATCTCCATCATCCTAGGGGACTGCAGCTGGTGTCTTAACATTTCAGAGACTGAAATTCCATCTTCAGTGTAGCTGTGGTTTGATCTATTAACTACTGTGTCCTGTCACCAACTTAATGAAAAAAACTTGGAAGACAATACGTTATATAAATTTAATCCATGTAGCAGTGACATTATCTAGCCAAACATTACCCCTGGAGAAATACATATTTCACTAAGTGTGACTGCCACAATAGAAGATGTTCTGAACTTTGTTTAGAAACAATCTAAACAGCCACATCAGTTATAAGACAAGAGTTAGAGACATGATAATGAACAATTCAAGCACAAGACTGATGACAGGAGACATCCAGAGAAAATGTTTTGTGTGTACAGTCCTCCTGAGAAAGAACTGATGCTAGTAAACAGGAACCACAATAGGCAAACGTCCTGTTTGTAATGGTAGAACTGTCACAAGGGAAGAATCATGGGCACAAACAGTTTGAACTTAAAGTATGTTAAACAGAAAACAACAGGTCCAAATACCTCCACACAGTTTTTCACAGCCCACAGAATGTTGCTGTAAAGTCAATACGAGTTTCTAAGCAAATAACTGGAATTTATCTGCAAAGTTATCCCAGATGGTCCTTCTTGGCTTGACACCACAGTAGCTGCCTCAATAACAGGCGTGATAAAACTCAGTCATTGTATTAAGATAACAAAGCAGCTAAGGGAATATATTACCATTTGGAAATTCCCTGGAGGATTCCCATGAGCCAGTTAAATGTCAGATCTTATCAGTGTCTAAAGGAGACCAGCACGCCCTCTTACAGATGTGCTGGGACGAGCATAGGGGCACAAGAAATGGAACTCCTCCCAGAACCCCAAATGACTAAGAAGTGGTTACAGAAAAAGCCTTAACTTCAGAATATGCATCTTTGTTAACGGTCCTTCACAAATAAAGCCTCATACAAGAAACAAAGACTCATTCACTCTGAAAATTGCCCAAGAAATGAACTCTGGAACTAATACATTCAGAGAGGAAACAAAAATCCTCCTAAACTTTGACCGATGAGTAGCACCATTTGGCTAAGCAAAGTACTTGAAATGGATATTAAAAAGTCCTTTAGCCTTCATTCTTAATTTGTGAGCTCAGACTCTCCCTCAGATCCTCCTCTTCTGCTCATTACCATCTCTCATTGCATTAATTTAAGAGTTTGCTCATAAGATCCTCTAATGCTAGTTCCGTTCATACCATATGCTCTTCAGCTCCCAGTAGGATGCTATGGGTAAATACTCGTGTGCTCCAGAAACACACCAGAATCTCTTCACATGGCAATCATGTGAACATTCCTTAGCCAAGAACAGACTGGTAATAAATATTAACTTTATCCAATGGCTTGGTAAGAATTTTAGAGCCAAATTCAATTGAATACTGGCCTTTACAAATTTCATGGGTACCAACGTATGCAATTCTTGTGTATCATTTAAAGGAGCTGGTAATTACTCAAACAAGTACTGCTTAAAGAAAACTGTGTAAGTGCACACTGAGTGAGAAATGATACCTAATCTTGAGATTATGTGGTAGGAGAAAGAAAAATTTCAGAACTTTCATTTTTCAAAATCAAAGTGTTTAGACACGGCAGAACTATCATCTTGTATTCACCGTCATCACATCATTTACCATGCTGGACTTTTAATTTCAAAACTTGAAAAGCTACACTGAAGCTATTTCAACATCAAAAAGAAAACTGAATTTGCCCAACTGAAAGTTTCAGAATTTAGCCACAAAGAACTGTGTTTATGGATGAATTTTTCTTCTTTTGTGACAAACAGTTTCTTTGGAAGTACAAGGGAAAAATATTCTCAGTAAATTAAACACATCTTGGACAAATTCTTTCAAAGGCTTCTTAACTGAAATTTCTTAGGCTCACAAGAATATTTTAAATAGCACGTAAACACTTGAAAGTCAGTGGGAACAAAGTGTCTAAGTTTTATTTCAAAAGAATTAGCAACAAATACCTATTGAAAAGACAGTTTGCTACTAGCATAGAAATAGGGCTTTTTTTTTAAAAAAAAAAAAAAAAAAAAACTGTAGTCTTGTTAAAAACCAACACTTGATTTCTTGTTCAACCACTTTCTGAAAGTCTGCAGAGCCAACATAGAAAAGGTTCTAAGCGTTAGAGGTGATTTTAATCCCTTTAACGAAGTAGCAGTAATTGCCTTTAGTGTTCTCTTCAAATCAGCAATGTGCTAACACACTTGCTGCTCTGCCAGGCAGCTGTGAAGTGTAGTCTTCCTTTTCCCAGGGCCTTAATTATTACTTCCTTCAGTGACCACAACAATCCATTCTGATTTTCATTAGGGGTGGCTGTGGAGTGGAATCCTCTTCCACAGACAGAGCCACGTGAAACTAAAATGCTAACGTTAAGTGAATTCTTCAGAGCATTCAATGGGCACTTTAAAATATGCAAGACAACTTAAACAATCAATCACCTGCAATTTCTGCAACATTTCCAGTTCGCTAAAACTAAAAAAAAAAGAAGTGTTACTAAGAAAACACAGGTATATTCAGAGCCCCTAAGTCCATGCCAAAATCAAATCCCATGATGTTGGCTTCTATGCCCCAGCTCCCCAAGCACAGAATTTGTGACAGTAGGTTAATTTTGGGTGAATCAACTCTTCCTTACTGCAGCTTTCTCTTACACAAGATGAGGCCATCCACTTGCCTTGGATGAGAATATTTTAAATAAACCCATTCCTATGGAATTTATCCTAGGCTCTTCTGCAAGTCCTAAACATTTATGAACAGAATGAAGCACATACCAAATCCTATTTCAAAACAACACAAATTAGCTTAAATAGCTACATTGACAATGCCATGGATGGTGTTAACTAGATCTGAACTTTCCTAGAATGCTAAGATCTTTGAAATCAGTTCTACATTTTGTCTTTGAAATGAGAACCTTTTTATTAGCAAGGGTTTTGCATCTGCCTCTGGAATGGAGGAATTACTGTTACCATACCCAGCTCTGTAGCCCTACACACTGACTTTTCTAGCAAAGAATTAATACAGAAAGCACAAAACCATACTGCACCAGCCAAGAATTGCACATAAACATATTCAGCAACTCACAATTTCTGTCATCTCTGACAACCAAACACTGTGCAAGTTACTTGACCAGATCTGAAATCTGATACACTTCGGCAATCTAGCCCTGGCAGGGAGTTTTCCCCTTTCTCACGCTAGGAATGTGACTTTAAACAAAACTACATAGCTGAATTACACTCCCACATAATCATTTAAAAATAAAATGATTTTTTGTGAATCCATTTTCAAACCTTTTCTGTTGATTTGTATGCTTAATCCCTCAGAAAAGTGCCATGCTCAGATTATAACCATCTACATAATTATTGACAATTAGCAGGGCTATCTGTGTACCAGTTATCTAGGACTTTCTGTTGAATACACGTACACTACAAAGCACATCTCAAAAATAGAAGCTTCCATTTAATCTCCTCTGCATTACAGAGAAATATTTGGCACTTGTTCATAATACATTAGCTTCTAAGTAACATAATAACAGAGCTAGCTGTCTGACTCCAGGCTATTTCTGATGCTGCTAATTTGATTTTTTCCCAATAAACAGAAGAGTTTCCCCATTATACATAGTATTATGTAGCTTTTTTGCTTGCAACAAATTATCCCAGGTTGCCACATAACTAGATAAACTGAAAAGACAAATGTTGTTTGTGTCAAATAGCCTTCCTTGGTAGCATCCACTCGCACAATGATGGATGTAAAGTGACAGTATAATGATTTTTTAATAAACATACTTTATACTTTTGACTGATTTATGTGACAGTAATATATCTTTTGTATCAAACAAGAAGGTGTGTATGCTCAGAGGGCCACACTAGCACAAAGCTGTAGCACGGGCATGGCGCAGGGTGGCTGGACAGCTGAAAGTCATGCAACTTCCATGTGCAGATAAAGTTGTTCTAGATTAACGTTGCTTTTATAGATAAATTTACTTGGCATACAGGAGGACATTCCCATATCTAAGGAGAAAAAAAGAAGCCAAAAACCTTTGGAACCATCAATATAACCATGTCCATTTAAGAAAACGCATGCCAGTACAGCACACAAGTGTTTTTATGTCAATAATGAGCTTCTAGTTTAAGTCACAGCTTCAGGATAACTCCAGTACCGTACACCTACGTTCTGTCCCATCTCAGACTTGCTCTTGAACTCAATGGAGCAGTTTCAAGGAGAAGTGAGGGGATTTTTTTTTTTTTTTTTTTAATTTTACATCTAAAGAGCCAGTAAAACAGAGCTGAGGGGTTTTTAAAAGAGAAAAAGTGAAAGGAGAATTATCTGGCCCAGTGTGTACATGGAAACTTATTTTGTAATTAAACATTTCAGATTTAGGTTTTGGTTTCGTTATTGGTCATTGCAGACTCTTTCAAAACACAGAAGACTGAATTTAAAATTGAATTCACATAACTTTGTTCTTAACTCCTCTTACTGTAAGAATAAGGCTAGCTATCAATCACAATTTAAAGAATGCATTGCTGTATGACAGACTTGATCCTGCACTTCGTTCAGTTAAATACTCTGAAAACGATGTGAACTTTTCCAGTGCTGATGCAACTACCCCTGCCCCCAGACCATCAAAGAAGAACTAACGTTAATTTAGTAGCTTATTAAATCACACAGATTGTGTAAGCAGGTTTTTGGTACAGGTGCCAGTTTCTCCTAGATGACATGCTGCTGTTTAGCCAAGATTAGCCAGATTGCTAAGGATATGCAAGTATACATGTTTTGCCTTGTACATAGCCACAGATCGATGATGTACAGTTTCCCCCCCAAAAAGGGATAATTGTTGTTAATAATCTCTAAATGTATCTTTGATTGATATGCAGCTGATACTAAGAATGTATTTGCATTTCAATTATAAAACCCAAAATAACCTGAGAATTTACTCGGACTTGCTGATCTCACATTTCAGATTTTATTTGCTATAGTCAAACTATTTACTTTTCAAAATATCATTCTGAAGATTGATAGGCTTAATGCTATTTTGACAACCTGTTAGGGAGTTGAAAAAAATCAGAAATAGTCATTTTCTGGTCATTCAAATCCAAAACATGCAACACAATAAAACCTTGGAAAACAAAAATGGACAATTTGAGAAACAAATTAAATGATTACAATACTCTGTTTAAAATGATAATCATCTCCTTGAGTGTTAGAGAACTAATTAAAAAAAAATGCAGGAGTCCCTCTGATTACTACCTTAGGATTTGGTCACAAATGTTCCACTTGTTGAGAGGAAAGGATTCAAAGAGAGGAAAAGATCCATAGCTTGGACAGCAGAGATAACAGTGATGATGCCACTAGTGGGAGAGTAACAGTGGAAAGAATTGAGAGAGAAATTTCCTATAGTGAACAGTTTCCTACACGACCATTTTCTTATTAACATTGTCTTCAAGGATTGGACTGTGTACCAGCAATGGGTTAGCAGTACATAAATATGACAGCTCACCCGTGCAACAATTTGGAAGCTTTTAGTACTGCTGTCCAAGCTGCTCCTTTTGTAAATGAGGTCTTCAGCAACCACATTTAGATTTTAGTCATTTTATCCATCAACTTAAAGTAGTAATATTTAAATAAATACATTCTTTATTCCACCTTTCATATCTGCTTTCATGAAAAGAAAGCACGTAATGACTGCTACAGACATCATTCATAATAGAGACATCATTCATAATAGTTTGTTTCTTGTGATCTCATATGAAAGTAATTCTCATCACTGCCTTCTGAAAAAAGAGCATCACGTCCTCACCAAAGTCATTTCTAGAAGGGCCAAACAACTGCAGTACAAGCTGACAATAACGGGACGTGCATAAGCAACATCATCTTTTTCCAAGTGATGAGTACCCAGAGAAATTCTGCACTTATAACAAGCTGGGAACATTTTTCTTGTTGGTCATGAGGATCCAGTGTGCCAGTTCAGCGGCAGGAGGGAAAAAAAGTACTAAACCGTCTATTTCCAGCTCCCAAGGAGACTTCAACTACACATTTTTTTTCCTGTAGCTCTGTCTTTTGTTCTATCAACTGGAAGATAAAACAGTAGTATGGACATTGACGCCACCTTATGCTGCTCATATTGAGCTAAGAACCATAACTATTTTTTTCCACAGCCAAAGGCAATACAGGGCCTGGACCACAGCGTGTCAGTCCTGCATATTGGCTGCTCTAGAATTTTCTCAAGCTAGAGGGAGACACTTATATTTCTGGTAGGATGGAAACAAACAGAGGGTAATCAAGCAGCTGGAGATGGGTAGTGTATGTTAGGAAGGGAGTTGAAGAATAATAGATGGAAGTTTCTTGTTAAAACAAAAAGAATGCATGCCCCCAGGCTTAGTAAAGAACAAGACATCTTAATTCCTATTGTCCTTAAGTAACCACTGCAGCCATCTCTGCAGACATCTTCATAGCATTAATATCATGCTATTATCCAGGTATTTCCTCTTCCTAGTACCTAGTCTAAAACTTCTAGTTGTAGGTTTGGTCACCCGCACTTTCATGTATAGGTCACATAAGGAAAATGAAATTCCCTAAAACCAGCTTCATTGTGTAAGGCCTCCAAGAAATGTTTAGTTGGCATCGAGTTTATTCTGTGTTGTACCGAGAGAAACCTGCTAATAAAAGACAAAGTTGCCTTCATGGCATGAAAAAAATAACCTTATTTCAGCTTATAAATGATTAATTATTTGAAAGAAAAAAGGTGCCCTGTATGCAGAAAGATCAAGCAAGAAACCAGAATGACTCCAATACAAAATTATTTTAAAGTTGGGGTACCGTCACTTCAGTAAACAATTGTGTAGAAATCTGGAAGCATTTCTTGTTATAGAAAATGCATTATGAAAAAGGTCCTTTCAGGCTGGGAAGGGAGTGCTGGATTGCAAGCCATGTTATGCAAGCTTGCTGCTCTAGAAGCCAAAAACCCTGCCCCATCAATTGCATAACCAGCTCCAAGGGAGAGCTGAGCCCTGTTCCTTTACGAAGGAGCCCCGATGGAAATTCAGCAAGCTACCAGCCTTCCCCAGGCAATAAACAAGGCATTTACTGTCACTTGGTATTTACTGGAGCCAATTGTGTGCAGTTTGATTTCCCCCCCCCCCCTTCTCATTTCACAGTGTAAACAAAGAAACAACTTACAAAAAAATGACACTAGGCAGACTGTCTCCTGTTGACACCATTCTGATCTGGGAATCATATTGCCCCTTTGAAATGCTGAAAAAGCCTGTGGGCTGCGGGTACAATTCTGAAAGGAAGTGGGAGAGGCAAAAGCAAAACAAGATGCTCTGCAATGGAACGCAGTAAAGAAAAACGAACATTTCAACCAGGATTTAAATTCCTCAAGTGTGGGACAAGACCTAGCGATCTCATCCTGACAGCTGAAACCAATACATAAACCCCACATATATAGACATAATATCTATATAGAGACAGTAAAAATCATGCTTCACTACAGATCAGGATAACCATTCAGTAACCATTCTGTGTTTTTACTGTTGTTCATTCTAGATTGTAGCTCTCAGTCCTGTTACAGGCCACGCCAAACTGTTTTGTTAGGTTTGTACACGTAAAAAGTTTACATAGCAAAGTGTAACTAAAAATAATGGGATAATTGCATTTTCCACGTACGCCTGCCCTGAGTCTCAATCAGTATTACTATTATTCTCCCTCTGATATTAGCACTGCGCTAGTAAAGCTTTTTGCATGTATACTGCTCTTGCTTTTACTGTTCTCTGTGAACTGATTTAACGTACAGGATGCTGCACTGTTGCTTTTCCATTACAGTAAAAAGGAGAAAAGGAGGATACGAAATCCAACTGAATCTTGACAGTCTGTTGGACAAGTCTGGTCAAGGGATGACACTTCACTTTCCACAGCCAAAAGCACATGAAGAACTACTAAGAATATTGGAATTTATGAGCAACCCTCCCTGACCAACCCCCCCCCCCCCCTTTTTTTTTTTCCCCTTTAAATTTCTTCCCTTAGCCTTCCAATCACATCCAGCTTGGAAAGGCTGACTAGAGATTTCACTGAGACACCATGCTGAAATTAAGAATGGCAAATGTTGAGATAGACTGGTAAATATAGATTAAATGTAGTTTTTCATGCAACATGAAAAGGGCTTTACCCTTGATTTAAGGGCAGAGTTTTTATGGCTAGTATTGTGTTTTTCTAAATATCACACTTGCTGATTACTGGTTAGGGTAAAGGTTTATTTATTTTTTACAATATATAACAACATTCAAATTTGCATAGATTCTTTTCTTTCTTTTTTTTTTTTTTTTTAATAGCAGCAGTTTACCAACAGTATCTCCTGGAAAAGTCTTATAATACATTCATATAATACATTGCTTTGTCATTTTTTTTTTTTCCTGCAAAACATTCAGCAGAACTGAAATATCTGTAAAAACTTCAACTGTTTTTCTTGAAAACCACTAGTATCCGAGTTACATTTCCTTCACAGATTTACAGAGAGACTGAAGTATGACAAAAGTACCCACAACTGAAGAAAGCAGCTGCACAGTCACCCAACAGGAAAACACACTCACCATTTTTTATATTGTGTCACATTTTACTTGAAAAAAAGTGCCACCAACTAAATATCTAGTTCAATATTTTTAAGTCCATATAAGCAATTGACTGCAAAAAGCAAAACAATATTTCTGTTCATAATACAGAGCCCAGCAATTAAAGATCTGTGCACTAACAAGAAACACTCAAAGAAAGGCCTTTTGATTTTTCAATTTTTAACATTCCCTGGGTATGATTCATAAGATTAAAACTTATGAAATTCAGAGTCAGCACAAACCCTTATCTCTTCCTTGGGCTGGCCTGCACAACTCAAAGGATTGAGCAACATATCCTAGCTGCCTTTAAGATAGATTAAATTACCCTGGCCATGACTCAGAATAGCCTTGATTATAATTAACTAGATAACCAAACACAAAGATAGAAATTAAGAGATACGTTAACAGGAGCATTATTGCACATGACACACAAGGAGTGAGCTAGAACTATCAAGTGCCATTAGTGAGCATCTACAACCAAACCAGCTCCGAGTACATATTTTCCCCTTCACTATCAATTTTCCCACGAGTGCAGTGATGTTACAACAGGCATATTGGTGATTCCCTTTGTTCGGCTGCTTTATTCAAATGACTTTAATCCCCTTTCTTCCCAATTGCTTAGAAATCCAGCATCTTTGTTTTGAGAGTTCCATACCTATTTCTGTAGTGTCCTAAAAGTTACTTTAAACACTGATGAAATTAAGTAACACCAACTGATTGACCAGAGCTTAGCAAGTGAAGGCCTTTTCAGCCATCACCTTTGTCCTCACATTGTTTTCTAATTAGTTACTGTGTTTGAATCTATGCCAACACACACACACAGTTAGCTAAGCATCCGTTAAAACTTCAGGCAGTAAATTAATCAAGTTGAGCAATCCTTTTTCACTCTGTTAAGCCAAATATATATTGCCTTGGCATTATGGAGACGCTTCAAGTAACCAAAGTGAGATATGTGCATTATATATAAAGCTGAAATGTTTTCAATTAATGGAAAAGTTTTGGCAGAAAGAATACTTACTTTCCCTTGAAATCAATGGGAAGGAGTCAATTAATGCAGTTTTGAAAATTCCCTTAGGTGTACAGCTGAATATTCAGTTACCAAATACAATTGTAGACAAAATTTTCAGTGAACTAGAGTGGCCTGGATAAATTGCTTATTTATTTATGATTCACTGTATAGCTAATGACATGTGAGACACTTTAAATAGAGGCACATCTTCTGAGGCACAACATATCCAAATGTATTCCTTGTATGATTTTAAAGAAGTCAATAGAGATTATATCATCCCATGACATGAACTACTCATGTTTTGGAACCAAAGTATTAACTTCCCATAAAACAAAAAGACATTAGGGCAGATATCTCTAGATAACAACACAATTGGACTGGTTCATAAATAAGCAATCTGTGAGCATTACTCTTAATCTACAATATTAGTCTCACTCTACTAATTGCCTCCACAAACTCAATTACACCAAATTCAGTTCCCATCTAGGAACTCTCATTAAAATGAAAGAATTTGCAGCTGCATCTACTTACAGATAGATTTGCTTAACAGTTATAATCTCAGTCAATTTCCCAAGATTTAGTACTTTTATTAAAGATACTTAATAATCAGTTTTGCTGATAAAGAAACAGAAATACAAGTGAGACAAAGTCAATTTTGACATTTCCTACCAGTGAGGTTCCATTATTTTTTGAAAAATATTTTTATCAGTGTAGGTGACAAAAGAATCTCGCACCTAGTTATTTACTTATAAACGGATGGGTCTTAATGGCATGGTCTCTCTTAATTCTCTGCCTGCAGCACGTCATCTCCCAGAAGGCAAAACCCAGACCCTAGGACTACCATCCAAATTATTATGTGAACAACAATTACTTATCATCTACATGTCAGGCTACGTGATTTTCTAGTCATTTTTGGCTTTAGACTCTATGAAAGCACAATATATCATTAACTACATACAACACATAGGCTAAGTATGAACACAGAAGAATGATAGTAGCCTCTGGAGAAGCAGAACAATAATTCCTTGCAGAGCAAACATAAAAAGACATAACTTAATTACAATGGACTGCAAATAATGAAGAAGCCCAAGTTAAAAAGCAAGTCAGAAATCTGCCATGCTTGATTTTCTACTAGAATTGAAGTTCTTATATCAAGGAAGCATTTTGCCTCCGGATACAAATCTAGTATTTTTCGGTGTGACGTATTTATATATACAATGACAACAAATATCCTAAAACATATGGATCCAACAAATACATGAATATTGCATTCCTTTCTTCCCTATATGCTTTAAGAATGCAACAGTATGCCTGTGAGCCTGCCAAGCAAGTCTTGTGAACTCACTGGTAAAGAATATTCATATTGAATAAAGCCTCATAAATTGAGCACCAATTCTCTACTACCTTGTTCAAACAGAATTCACCAAGTTGCAAGAGGAAGCTACTAACAAACAAGCCTGTAGTTCCAAAGCTGCAAAATTCAAGTCATTTCATGCTTTCAGTGGACCTCTTTACACTTTGTAACATAACCTACAGAACAAGGCTGGTGTGATTAAGACTAATAATGTGCATAGCGAAATGCACAGTATACCTTTTCCTATAAAACTCAAATGTAGAGAACTACAGAGGTTTAAGATTTAATGGCACTACCAGCAAAGTATGGATACTTCTAAGATATATTTTCTTTAAATTCCCTGTGTTACCACCAACAGTAGCACTTGCAGGCTCTCTTTTTAATAAAGCAACTCATTATTGAACTGCCAGACCAGACTTTCAGCAGATGGAGTTAATTAACAAATGTAGCATACCAGGCAGGCAAAGAATGTCTCAAAAAGAGTTAAAAGCAAAATGGTAATACATGGAACATTGATAAATTCCATACCATTTGGTAATTGTGTTACCATTAAGCAGATCCTGTCTTCCACAGATTTACCTTGGTGACTAAACAAGTATATGATCTGTGAAGTTTATACCTACTGTGATTTAAAAAAAAAAAAAAAAAAAAAAGAAAGAAAAAAAAAAAGCTGTCCATTGGAAACTTTCATAGGCTATTTCCTGTTGATTTGTTCTACTTAGGTATCTAGCTAGTTTTTGTTGGCAGAATTTGCTGTTGCTGAACAACTGGAATGCTTCAACTTGTACATTGACAGGCGGGTTTTCTGTATGTGTGTGTGATCTCCCTATTTTACGTGTCCTGGCTGTTCTGAAAATGACAAATCAGGTTGAAAGGCTGCAGATGAAGATTATTTCCCTTCCATAAAGTATATGCTGGAATTGTTGTGTCTGCATCTGTGCACCAACATATGTACATAGAAACCAACACATACAGCACTGTTTTGTTTCTGAACAAAAACATGCCGCACTTCTCAACCTAAGGTTTGTTCCACAACAAACTTGAAGAGATTCAGAAACAGTTTCAACAGTCACCTTCTCAATCACGTCCAAGCATGCAGTTCTATAGACTAAAATTTTAATGAGAAAGCTCTTAAGTATTTTCAACTTTATCAACATTTTAGCTTCAACAATTACAACTGTGACTCCCTTTGGGTTCCCCAGTACAAGCAGGACATTGACAAACTGGCAAGAGACTGCCCAGCAGAGGACTGCCAGGATGGCTGAGGCCTGGAGCACGTGCCCTGTGAGGAGAGGCAGCTGAAAGAAGGCAGGTGCAGCCTGGAGAAAGGTGCAGGGCTTTGGGGACGCCAGGCAGCAGTCCCCCACTACCTGCAAGGAGGTTATGGAGGAGCCACAGATAGGCTCCTCACAGTAATACATGGTGCGAGGGTGAGAGAGAAGAGACAAAAAACAATCAAGAAAAGACTGCATACGAGGAAAAGGTCTCTCATCCATGAGGCCAGCTGAGCAGTGGAACAGCTTGTCTCAGTTCTTGGAGGTTTTTAAGACCCAGCAGGATAAGGCCCTGAGCAGTCCAATCGTGTAGCTGATCCTGCTTTCAGTAAGAGGTTGGACTAGATGACTTCTGAGATCCCTTCCCACCTGAATTAACCTCTGATGATACTTTGAAAGCAGCATTGGGCCCTACTTTGTACTAATTGTTAACCGAATTCAAAAGCAGGGAGAATAAAAGTTATGACCTTTTACCAGACACACTTAGGCTTCACAAAAGCATTCACAAAGAACATAAAGAACTTCGGTATCAATAATGGCCAAATAATGAAAGAAGCATTTCATTTTAAAAAAGGAGAAATAATTAACTAGATGACAACTTTGCTACTCTGAAAAGAGGAACTGCATAGACATGACATTGCAATATTCATGTAAACAAGGGTTTACATAACAAAATTCTTCTATTTGTACACAAGCAATTTCCTTTCTCCCATCCTCCCCAAAGGGAAGTTCTGTAAAGTCATCTTGGAGTCTGAGACACAAGCTTGGTGCTTTATTTTTGCTTCAACTACAGTAAAATTTACAGTTACTGTGTTTATGGGTAATCTCAAATCCTAACTTGCATACACACAGCTGTAAATCTACCAATACAGAAGGATCCCTAAAGCTACACTGTTATATTTACTCAGATACAAGAATATTCAGACTCCACATAAGTTTTTGGAGTTTTTATCCAAGAGTTAATTGTTTTATGCTTATAACGTCATAAGCAGTGAACAACCATAGATCTTCAGAAGGATACCTTGAATCTATAAATGAATTTCTGTACTTTTTTTTAAAAAATTGAAGATCTTTTGTTTGCCCTTGAGTATACAAAGTCCCAATTAAAACAAACAAAAACAAAAACCAACCAAACAAAAAAAACACTTAAAAAAATTCTTTCAGAATAGAAACTTATTTCAAATACACAATGCAAGTATTTTGTGTAACTGTCAGGCAAGAGGGCTGGGACTGAAATCAGAAACCTAATGAACTGAGATCATAACTATAACAGAACACGGTCACAAAGAGTCAAAGGCAGGACAAAAAGAATTAGAAAATTAGGGGGGAGTAGGAACAGAAGATCAAGTTTGTGAGAAATGGCCAGATTAATCTATTTCGAGAACATTAAACAATTTACAAATGCAACTCATACTGCTTGAAACAGAATTACTACAATACTCTGAGAGCTGCATACCCAAAATTAAGGGATGCTTTAATCTCCCTGGGTTCATGTCATCATTACCATAAAATAGCAATAATAGCCTCTTATCTCATCAGTTCATAGCAAAAATAAATTAAGTTTGTAGAGCAGTGGACTCTAATAATGAGAAAAATATGAAATTGCAGGAAAATTAATTGTTCTATCTTCAAAGTAGAGTTTAAACAATGTTTAGTTAAAAAAGATAAAAGACCATATAGCACAGTTGTAAGAAAAGGAAAATATATAATACTGGTATATTAAATCAGCAGCATTCATTTTGTTTATTGAGTGAAGAGAAGCACAGAAACAAAATGTGTGATTAGCGTCTGGGATTTTTACTACTAGAAGGAAAATAAATGAAGTTAAGAAATGTAGATGGTTTGTTTTCAACAGCCCCCACACACAGTTCCAATAATGACAGATTCAGTCAAGCTGTGATAGATTGGGAAACTCTGATAACACTTGACCAAAAAAAATAATCTTGTGTACTACGAATCTTCTAAAAACTAAAATGTACATATAATAGTACTATTAAATTAATGATTCTTCAACTTGTTGCACTGGGTTTAGTTTAGCTCAATAAGGAACAGCCTAACCTGTGGATGTAACGGCATATTTGAAAAAGTCTCTAAAGAAATAATATTTTGATTTTTGTTGTTGTTGTTGTTTTTTTTTTTTTTTCTATAAGCAAGACTGAAGAGTGAGTGTGATAAGATATAGAGCAAGATATTCTCCAGATAACTTTAAAGCCTGATGCTCTCTACTTGAGCTTAGCAGAATTTCTTAGTATTGCATCTGCACAGGCACAGGATTTGGGGCTGGGTTCCATCCCACTGCAGCCAGGACTGCAAGATGCTACTTCTCAGAGGCTTGGGACTCCCTGAAATGCAGTGAATTTCCCCAGGAACAGCAGAACAACTGTACTTGATACAAAAGTCTATTAACCACACCAAAGCTGTTGCGTCCAAATAAGCATTCCTGAGAGCTTTCCCTCAATAATGGCTAATTGATATTGTGACATATTTTTGCTATCTCCATTTCTGGGGGATACTTCACATTCAAATAACTTCATTATGCCATAGGCAACTCATGTATGTTTGGGCCCAATCCTGACTGCTTAACTTCAGAAATCCCATTACAGTTCTATGGCATATTACAATTAAACCAAGTCATTGGAGTGGAAGCTACAGACCTCTTTTGTGGTCACAGCTCAAAGTGCAAAGGAAAATCAGGTCTTTGTTCAATATCAAGTGATAGAATCATCGATTCCAAATACCAGTCCTGCTCCTTAGCCAAAAAAAATACCATTACTTTTCTCCTCCTTTTCCTATTTCTTACTGCCTCATTAATAAGATTTTATCATTGTAGAGTCATGACTTCTCAGGTACCCTCTACGACCTGCCATTCATTCTCCTTAGCTCACTAAGGCTGGGGAGCAAAATGTTAGGAGCTTGCAAACATTACTCGTCAAAACAAGTAAGTAAAAGGAATAAAGTAACTTTGCAATGTTTTCTAAGCTGAACTTTCAGTGATAGGAACATGCAACTATATGATTATAAAAAAAATGTGGCCAGATTGAACAGTTTTTTCACTTCCACTATCCAATTGAAAAGCTTTTTCAAGATTTTCCTTCCCTTTTACTGATTTTTTTTTAAAAACTATTGAATACATTTTCATAATTCTGGCTCTAACTTCAGAAATTAGGCTGTGTCTTAATGCTTAATAAAATTCAGGCCAAATAGAACTAACATACGGTAATACCAAAAACATCAGCCACTCGAATAACACAATTACTGGCAAAAAAGTTCAGTCATTGAGACTATTTTTTTTTTTTTTTGGTTAGGAAAAAAAACACCAAAAAAACAACAAACCAACAGCCACAGATGTAGACCCATTAACATCAGCTGAATGAGAGCTGCAGGGCTAGGCTGCTGATCTGTGATATCAAAGTCAAATTTTAAAGTATTTATTAGACATTGTTAGTGAAACTGAGAAGGCCATAAGCTTCCCAAACAGCAATTTCACTGTCATGTGGCTTATTTCCAGAGATTGCCTTTGTGGCCAAGGCTTTTCCTTAGCTTTTGAGCCCTTTATTTTTCTTCTTTTGGAGAGAAAGAAAACAGCTCCAGTGGATAGGTTACAATGGCAGATGAGCATCCTGGCTCAAATAATGAAACCCTCTCATGATTCCTAGGTAGACACGTAGGCTTCCCCAGTGAACTCATTGAACCCAGTGAACTTTATGCTATAGCTAGTGCTGTAGAACCTTTCCAGCTGGTTTGTGATGAACACCCTTTCCCAGAACACATGTCCCTCCCAGGAGCATATGCCCCTTGTTACAGTCCCAGATTAACCCAGTTTGGGTGAACTCAAACATTGCACCTTTGCAGGCTCTGGGAACACCTCAAAGAGCATTTCTCTCTCTAAACAAAAAAACAGAAAATAATGAACCAAAGAAAAAACAAACAAACAACAACACCCCCTAAATAAAACCCCAAACACACAATTTATTTAGAGAACTATTACAGAATTTTATCACGCAGGGAAGGGAAGTTTTAAACATTTTTTTTTGGCAGGTGCAGTAGAATCAAGGGTAGAAATACTAAAAAGATTTCCTCTGTTAAACTAGTTAAACCATAAAAACCCAAATAAGGTCACTTTCAAATTAAACTCTAACTGTACACCAGTTATGACACTTCCAGAATTTAGAAGGATGTGTCTACCAGTCTTATCTTCTTTAAATCTACAACCAATTTTGTTTCATGAAGTAGTGGTACACTCAGTATCCCAAATATTGCAAGTGCATTGGCTCTTGCAGCGTAATTACCTGGCTCACTAACCTCACGTATCCAAGAATTTCTGCATGGTAACTTCATGTTAAGCAATTCACGAGAAGCAGAAGATACAGAACACTTCTGTAATCAGAAATGCCACTACACTATAAATTATTTTTGTGCAATAAAAACCTATACTAATAAATACAGAGGCAGCTGTTAGAGGAGCCCTTACGGTTAAAGGGATCATCATCTCTTTACCACTGGTTAAGCACAGAGAAATTCCTCAGGAGACAAACCCTGGTAAGAAGCTTACCTCCCAGCTGCCAGGATAGGGAGATTAATGGCACTGTTGGTCACACCAAGTCGCCATGATTGTTGCTTCACTTTTATGCAAGCCTCCTTTTGCTTGCTAGTTATTTTAAAACCACCATGGCTTATTTTTCTAAGCATAACAATAAAAAGCATACAAAAGTTTCAAAGAAGCATTTACACTTACTACCTTACTGAACAGCCGTCACAAAGGAATGGTAGAGGGGGAACGAAAGGCATGGAAACTGACATGAGCAAAACAGAAGCTCATCAGAGAGACTGAGAGTTTGTGACAAGGATCTTTCAGGCCCAGAGAGCTCTGATTTCATATTAACCTAAGACCAAAGCATCAGCACAATTTAATGGGCCAAAGACATTCAGAAAGTCTGTGTGGCATACCGTATACTAGAAATGCTCTTTCTCCTTTGGAGAAGCACCATCCTGCACCAGATTTAGACAAAAAGAGATACTTTGAAGCACCTAAGTCAGCCTCTGCAATGAGATCCTGAACCTGTAATGCTTGCAAGTGACGACTATTAGCTCTGACGCTGAGTATCTTAGGACTCCTAAAGAAATGAGCATATAAGAAAGTTTAGCACCAAACACACGATGACCCCTTAAAACAATATCTTGGCTGGCACTAACAATTGCAACGAACACTGTAACATTCCCCACACACTTGAAAGTTCAGGCTGCTTGTTCCTATGTAGCTTGCAGGTTGTACTGGAACCTGCACCTAGCAAGTTTACTGATTCCCCGTTTCATTACTGTGAAATCAGTCCTATATCAGTCCTCTCTGAGTACAGTAGATCCTGCAGTGACCCGTAGCCACATTTGGGGCAGGCACCGCTGCAGTTTACGTGGAAGTGCTACACAGCTACATAGCTGCAGTTGTGCATTCCTGTGGCACTGGACGTATCGCTCCAGACAGTGCGAATGGCAGGCAGCCTGAAGTATATTTACCTCCCACTGTAAATCCACATCTGACCTTCCTTTATGGAGACAGCCACCTTTTGGTGATGCTACACAAATTTGAAAGATGTGCTTTTCAAAAATATGAATCCTGAGGTTCTACAGCCACACCATCCAAAGATCCTTAAATATAACTGAAAACACACAGTATTTATGTACGTATACACTTCCAAAAATTCTGTAGAGCTCCTGTTTCATCTAGACCCTTTATTGCCCTGTAAAGCTCCTGAGTGCTTTTTGAAAAAAAAAAAAAAAATCTGTTAAAAAAAAAAAAAGCGGAAAGTCCTGAAGCACTGTCCATTACAAATGGATGAGTAGACAGTAATAAAGTTGTTTATATCTTCATGTTGTCCACAAAGTAATTCTAATGTAAAAAGAATCAGAAAAAGAAAGCCAATAACAGAAGAGCTGAGCAATAGCTAGGTGTGTATTACACCTACTGAAGAGCAGAAAACAAAAGGAGAAGAAAATTGATCTCCACTGGTCTCATTTCTTCAAACACACATAATATTCCTTCTTAAAATTATTGAAAAGGTTTATTATATTAACTACCTAGTCACAACAAGGAAAGAAAACGCAGAGTACTTGGAAAGCACTTATAAATTAACAGATATATATTTTATAAGATGATGCAGATTATATGTTTTTTCTGCAAAATTTTGGAAATATTGCAAAGATAAGGGCCTCATCTTCACAAACTTTATTCTCTCTGAAATATTTATTTCTATAAACTCAATAATAATATAACATTGGAACAAATATACACATGCAAAAGTTCATTCAAAGGTGCTAATTTATATCAGGACTGATACGCACATATCTAACTTGGAGAGAAATTTTATCTAGCTACCTCAAAGGGTATTTGGGCACTTGAATATACCAATGAGAACTATGGCAAGATTTTCAACACTTACTTTTGCTTTTAAATTTATTCTACTATGTTTTAGAGTTTTCACGTAGACTTAAACGAATATAACTGAATAGCTGGTTTATCCAACTACCTGCTAGCTTATTTATAAATAACTCATAAATACCTACTTTTTTTCACTAAAGTATGATGACATACCTTGTTATTTAAGACACAAAAAGATGACTAAATCCCACATGAAAATGGACTTGTGCAAACATAACAAAATATCATATTAAAAAACTGACATTGTGAATTATGAGTTGTTCATATGTTTTTCCATCTCCAAATTCTATCTTTTCATAACTGGTTTGTTCTTCCAACTCATCAATACATCAAAACTTAATAAAACACATCATAGGCTTTCAACAAAACAAGTAAACACAAACATAGATAAAACAACAAGAAACTGACAAAAAAAATGCAAAACTACTAGTAGAAAATGAGTGGAAAAAAAAACAAACCTTACCTGAATAACGCCCGTCAAGCCCTTCACATGACTGTAATCACACACAATTTTTTTTTGTTTTCATTTCAGAACAAAAAGTCTCCCTGAGAGGGCCTGTTGCCCTGAACTTGCAGGCCACTAAGCATAGCAGAACCTGAATTCAGCTGCATCTGTTGGGTTTTTCATAACACCAATTACCAATCATTTCAGTATATATTCTGTTCACCTGTAAGCTAACTTACATTGCCAGTGCATAGCCTTAGGAGTCATGGGCGTGTGGGCTATCACAGGTATTTTCAATATAATTGTGGCAGAAAACTCCAGAGAAAAATCCGGTTGAAGAATGAACACAGGTAAGATTGCAGCCCACTGCAGCACAGGATGTATTTTCTTCCCCACAACTCTGTTAAGAGATGGTGAAATCCTTTCTGCTCTTTTTCTGTCATAGCAGGAATATCATCAAAGCGGCTTTGTCCTTTTGTAAGTGCAGGGACTGCAGATCTTCCCCTGATGAGCTGCATAATGATAGGTCCTGATACTGATGTTCTGACACTCAAAACCAAGAGCTGCATAAACTCAGAACAATGGAGTATGCTTTGGTGGGCCATGTAGAAAAAAATACAGTATGTTATGAGGCTTAAGTTTAATCAACATATTTTCAGTTTGAAGTCGTCCTCCTGTTCTGGTTTTCTGTTCTGCAGGGCCAAAAGATATTCTAGCACATAAGCCACATATACAAGCTCTGGTTTAAATTTCTTTGGTTTGGTTTTTAAACAACTATGCCTCATCTTCACTTTCCATCAAAATTCATGAGGCATGACAGGTATACGACATTCATATTTTGACACAAATACCTATTTTTCTACTGAAAAACCTGATGAATACTGTTTTTAATGTTCGGTGTATGTTATAGTATGAGTTACTGCTTTCCGTTAGCAGCCTGCATTTTGGGACAGAACTATATCATTTGATATAGAAGTTGTTCACCATGACAACTTCTTCAACTATGTGATTTCATGTCCTGTAAGTGCAAAGTGTGAGAATACAATCTCCATAAAATTAACATGGATTTCCTGGTTGTTATAAGCAACTGCTATACTGTGTGTCTTATCATAAGCTCATCATCTCAGCAGAAGTAAAATGCTACTTCCCACAAGTCTATCCACATCTGTGCGCAGAGAACATTGCTTGCTTTGTACTGTCTTCCACCTCTGCCCTAGAACATGATAGCTTCCATTTCAGTTGTATATTGATTTTTATATATCACTTTTTTCCTTCTGAAATGTGCACAACAGAAAATATGGATCTATTCAGAATGTTGCTCAGCAATATAGTGTCAAAACAATTAGTAGAACTGACAGCTGGCAGAAAGGTGGTTAACTCAGCTCAAATGTCAGTAAGAATAAAATGTTAAGCCTGTGCATTATACAAGCCAACTTGTATTCAACGATAGGATACAATTTAATACCCAGCTCCTTCCATAATGACAGTCTGTGCAGAGACAGAGTGAAGCAATAGGACCATCTATGGTGGTTTGGTGAGTTGTCATAACTCACGAGCACAATTTATTCAGAAATATAACCATTGAATTTTCAAATACATTGTCAATTTTTTACTTGTGGACTAGAACTCATTCCATATACACACTCAATGTGTTTCAGAGACTTCTGCTAAATACTGCTTATCAAATTTCTCACCCTTTGCACACTGATACCTGATCAGGCCTTCTGCCCCATGTCTGCATTCTCTAACCACAAGATAACCTTAAACAAAGTTCTGACAAACAGACTTTGTGTTTGTTTCACTCAGGAAGAAAGTGGAAAGAAATCTTCATAACTTCAAAACTTCATATTTTATTTTTTCTAAAACAGTTTTAGAGCAGAGCATAGTAAGGCTAACCACTTTATCATATCATCCGTTGGACTGGAAAGACCTTTCCAGTTAGAACAGCACACAATCTCTACTGTTTGCCTTAATACCAAAAAGGTATCTTCCTTGACCAACAGCTTGCCTTCTTTAATTTAGCAGAAAACATCTCGTGAATGAATGTTTCTGTATGTTTACAGCATTAGGAAATCCTATCTTAAAACTTTCAAAGTATACCTACTCTCCATTTTATAGGAGGGAGAGAATACATGCAAGCAGTGCCAGTATTTAATCCATTACCACTACAACTAAACAGCAGTTCTAGTAATGCGATGGTACCACATATGCCTTAGATGGGGAAGAAAGATCTATAATCTATGTCTGTTTCAGCCACTACAGCACTGACTAACTGCTGGTAAGTCACTCCACTAATGCTCTGCTGCTTCTTCCCCTCCCACCTAACGGTTTATGAACAGATACACACAATTTAGGGCTGACTCCTCTTATGTCCTTCATACTATGCATCACTCACTATTAATGCTCTATGATTCAAACGAGGCAAGCAAGAGCTCATCAGTAATGAGAGAAATAAAGGGCTATAATATTTTTACAGGAACATTATAAACTCATTTAAGCTGCTTTACTATTTGTATATAATTAAATATTACATTAAAAGAAATCCTAACCTCCCTTCTCAAATAGCTCCTCAAGTAGCAATTACTTTCACCTCCTACCAGAAACATCTGAATAATGTCCGTGGCAGGCCCTGAGACTAAACCCACCAGATGGGCTAGATGAGATATTCTGGACTTTTGCATGAATTATTTCACTCCATCATAATTTGGAAGACTCATAGCTGCTGTAATACTGGAAAGCTTGATTTGATTTCTGTTTATAAAGTTGAGCTTTGATGGATGGTATAAAACAAAGGATAGGTAGCCAGCTTCTGTATCTTCTCCGCATTTTTGTTGACAGCAGAGATCTGAGGGCTCTGACTCGTGACCTAGAGCAGTTTAAACCAATATGCCAGCTGTGACAACTGAGAAACCAGCACACAGCACTCCTGTAGTAGCAAGGGTAGCTAAAGTGAATCTCCTGCAAATGACACCAGTAACATTTTTAAGCTACTACAATACATACCAGTTATGAGTCAGAGCCCTAAATAATTTCTAGTCAAAATTGATATATTGGAAGTTTTCATATAAAACATTTGTGTGCATACTGAATGAGCATAAACTCTACAAGTTTATTTAATTTCCATGCTAGTATTGTCTTAAACCATTTAATTTTCAGTGCTATCTCCTTACTCATGTACTCAAAAAACAGTTTCTGGCTCAACTCGTAAGGGAAACAAGTTTAAACATTGTGAAACTGAGTATTGATGTTATGTGTTTCAGACTACGTTACTAAGCCCTGGAAATTTCTCCTTAGGTTAGGTGCTAGCAGCTGCTAGACCTCCATGTGTACATGCCAAAAGAACAAAAAAAAGTTGGCTAAGAGGTTAAAATACAGAAAATTCTATTTCTGTAATGTAAAGAGTATTTGGGTAACTGCATATGCAACAGAAAACATTAATTTGTTTCCAACAAATGTCAAATATTACTATTTTAAAGCCCCTTCACTTCAGAATGTCAAGAATGTCATTATCCGTATTCTTGGTGTTCTGCCAGCAGGAGATCTGGCAAAGGACTCTGATGTGCTCTTTTTAATTCAAGGCCTCTGCTGCAAAGATCTCCCACAGAGAAGTATTTATAAACCACAATGTATCTCCTCCTCTCAGAAAATATTGCCAGATCTTCATGCTCTGCCTTTTAGATAGTCCCAATTTCCTTCTGTCTTTGCAAGACACACAACTGACTGGGGCTCATTTGGATTCAAGGTGCAGCGATGCACCTCACACAAAGAGTCAGAGTGGCTTCAGTGTCATTTAGTCTTGCATGCTCTTAAGTCACTGTCCCAGTGAAAGGGCTGGCCCCTTCCTGCCTTTGCTTTTGGATTCTGCTTTGCTGCTTACCTGGGTTCTGGCAAAACTAGACAGGCAGCCCTTGTCCTGTTATGTGAGTCTCTGGGGTATCTTCTCTGTTTTTTAACATAATCCCTCTGAATGTTTTATTTATTTATTTATTTATTTATTTATTTATTTATTTCTTATGCACTGATATCTTAATTTTTGGCAAGCAGAATTGTCCAAACAGAAGATTTCTGGTTGCAAATTTGAATTCAAAGAACTTATATCAACTTACTACCAATTTCACTCTCATCTCAAACCTGGGATATTAGCAAAGAAAAAGTAACATCCCTGAGACAAGAAGCAAAAGTTAAAGCTAACATATAGCAGTAAGAATACCAATAAAGGGGTAAAGTGATACAGTAAGACATAGAATTGAATTTGTGCACTAAGACTGAGTAACTGTACAAATATTTATTAAGTTCATCTATCATCCTATAACATTCTACGTTTTCTTTGGAGACCAAAAATGCAACTGTTTACCTTTAAACTAAAGAATTAACAAGTGGCTCCCTCTACAGTTACAAGACTGTTATCACTATTGATATTTCCAGAAACTTTGAAATGGTTTTGTGGCCAGAAACACTGTATAAAATTCGAGAATTAAAACACTCATAGTTTGGACTTACCTTCGACATTTCTTTTAAAAAGGAAGAGAGGGGTAATGTGCCTATATATCTGTGAGCTGGCTTTTTTTTTTTTTTTTTTTTTGGTACTAACAACTGAATAAAATTTTGCTCAGCAAACCTTTCTGTTAACAATATGAAGACTCAGTAATTCAAATATTGTATGCTTATTCAACAGCTAGGTTGAAAAAATATAGGTTACTTTGGGTTTAAACAACAGTGATTCCTATACTTAGTGACAAATGAAAATGTAAAATTAATCAGTATATTCCAGCAGAACTCTGTTTTTGGAGCAAAGTTTTAATTTTTTTATTAAAAATACATAACATCATAAGTACCATTCCTTAAACTATTAAAAGATGTAGTCAAGTGGAGACGGGAAAAGAGAAATCAATATATTCAAAAACAGCTTTCTTTTCAAAAATGCTTCCTTTAAATTATCCATTAAAAATTATATAGGAGAACCTTGCAGAATTTAGATGTAAATGCAAGCAGCAAAACTTGGTTTTTATCATACACAGCTGTGAAACTTCAGCAGTACAATGGAGATCCATTCTAAGCATAAGTGCATACAAACAAAGGTGAAAAACATACATATCTAAATCCATCTATTTTTTAAAATTCATCATCTATTACTTTCGATTGAGGATTGTGGTATTTCTACTGCGTCCATAGATTTACATACCAACATATTTGTGCAAAATTGAGTAAACACCATAGCCGTCAGGAGCACTAAAATACATAGAACATGATTAGTTGCACTGCTGCAAGGCCCTTGGGTTTATGTTCTGGTATAAAAGTGAGAATCTGCACATATCAGAGACACACCCAGTTTTGTAATCAGACTCCTCCAAATACCAGGATCCCCTACCTGAGTTTATACAGCTTCTCACAGCAAAGTATGTACTCTTTGAATCTGCAAGGTAGTTATTATTTTAAATAGCATTTATTAAAATAACAGGTCATATGCAAGAATTGTAGCAGAGCTGCAAACTTCCCAATAAAACAGAAGCATTCAGAACACAAATCAGACCCAGATCTAAAAATAGCATTGGATGCAACTACAAAAAATTCCAGCAAGTAAGGCATTCATAGCAAACAGCCTGAGAGCTTGCGAAACAGAAGGAAACACTGTCAGAATTAGAAAGACACTGCGTGATTCACTGTTTTTCATGGAACTTTCTCAGGCACTTCCTCTGCTGTTGCAAAAGGCAGTTCAGAAATGCTCTTCCATAAAAACAGACTATCCTAATATGGCACTGACAGAGAAAGGAAAAACTGCAGCACCAGCATGGAATTCTAGGACTTATTTGTAGCTTTGTTTACTTAAAACCTGATAAAATTAGTTATATTACGTAATGCATACCTTAAAATGTAGAGAACAAACTTCTTTCAACAGCGAACTCTTCAATTTACAAAAAAATCTTGTACTTGTCCTCATACCAGGAATCAGAGACCAAAGACTTTATCCCGGAAACGGAGATTCTATAAAATATTAATGGATGGAAGAGGATAACTGTACCACTCATTGACAGGAGATGGTTCCGTTATCTTCCACTCAAAACACTGCTTTTAATCAAAATATTTTTTATTTAATTTATTAGCACATAAAAGGAGAAAAATGTATCTATTATCAAATTACTCCCCTCTTGATTCTGTCATAGTGAAGTGCTGGGAAGTTGCATTTGTCTAACAGAGCCTGTAAACCAGGAGCAGCCAGGGGGGTTCAGTACAACACTTAAATCCTTAACTTCTCTCTGGAAAACACAAAAGAGAATCCTGTGTCCCCAAAACCTATTCCCCAAGCCAACATAATTTGATTAGGTTGAGCTGTGATTTTTTCAGCAAAGAAAGGCTGAGTAGCATAATGTATACTTTAAGAGCAGACCTTAGAGAAAGAAAGAAAGATTGCCACATACATATATTCTTACAGCAGCTCCTAAAAATGAAAATGTGTGAGGTCAGAAGCCACATATGTGAAAGAAGATATGTTCTTCAAGAAGTGTTCAGACATGTACACGGGATCCAGACAGTTTAAAGGAGACAATAGCTACCACCAGACAAAATGTAACAAAAAGAGAAGCCATTTCCCTTTAAACCAAGAACAAACAAACAAAGCCCCAAAGCCCTGCTGGCATTCTGTCTACACTTGACCAAGTAATTCTGTGACTTTGAAGTGATTAATCTATTCTTGATTAAGTCCAAGTATGCATATTTATTTTGGAATAAGAACATAATACTTAACATTTTTTAGGCATAGCTCAATCACTCAGGACAAGAAAAACAACTCCCCACATCTCTGCCTTCAGTTGTGGCAAACCCATTTTTACCAATAGAGGTATTAAGACTGAAACCCCTCACCTTTAATACAGATAGCTATGGTGTTTACACAGCATTCACAGCATTAAATCATAGACATAACAGGAAACACACCTGATTATCTCTTTTATCAATTAAGTAAAAACAGAAGTACAATTTTGACCTCTGACACCCCTTGCTCTGTGTGGAGTCTGCTCAGCAGGGTAGTCTACCTACAGCTTGCCACCTCAGTTTAGTACTGACATTACTATATTCTGTCAGGGCTACCAGTGCAGATACAGCATTGACATTTAAGCTTACCTAAAACACATACCTACTTTAGAGCTGCTCTGTGCATGGCTGAGGGCTTTGCAGTTGCTCCCTGGTCCACCACCACCAGGCAGGGGTTTGGCTTGTGCTCTGCCGTCCCCTACCAGTTTCCCAGCAGCCTCTCTCCCCTCAGGGTCATTTGCCCTCACCCTCGACCTGTCTGCTTTGGCTGCAAAACTGGACCAACACACAAAAACACAGCTCAGCTGCTGCCGAGGCTGCCATATGAGGTTGCGCAGCCTTCTGCTGAGACATGTTGGCCATCGGCCATTTCCCAGCCTTCCTGACTCCTCATGCTCCTTTTCCCTCCCCACAACAGCTCACCTGAGGTAAACAAGATGGACGCCCTCAGAGGCCTCACAGGAGCAGGGCTGCCTTGGTGCTGGTTGTGGAGTGAATGATGCCAGAGCCAGCTGGGGAAAACTTTCATGTCAGTACCGGACGTCTGCCTAGAGAGAACAGATACTGGGATGTAGTGGGAGGAGGAGAATTTACAGAGGAGGCCGTTGCTGTGGTAAAGCTTGGCCCTCAGTCACCACTTCCACGCACCAGACTGAGTGGTTTTAGGTAAGTTGACTCCTACTTTTGCCCCGTTGTCTGAGTTTGAAAAATGGGAATTATTATGCTGACCATCTGCGTGGAACATTTTGGGTGATAAACAATAATTAAATAAATAAATAAATTCTTTGCAATTCTGTAATTCCTCACATCCTAGCCCATTTTCCCCTTGTTTTCCACCCATTAAAATCTAAGCATTCTCTCAGATCTGCCTATAAAAATAATGGGACTTACATAGTAATATTTACTCTACAGAAGTACAATTTTGACCTCTGACACCTCTGTGTGCTCATTCTCTGTATTAAACAAAAGGTCGTTTACAATTACTTTGTTAACTTATCGTTAATCCATTTTTTTTTTTTGCATAAGCAAAAAGAACACATGGGCATTTGCTATACAGCCAGTGAGTTACCTGCTGCCAGCAGGTACTCAAACAACAAACTTGTGAGTGGACCAATATGATGCTTCCATGTTAATGTGTAGAAAAAGAACCTTGATTTTGCTCCGTTCATTTCTGTAACAGTCTCTTCCTAGAGATTTTACCTACTCATATTACAGTTTTCATCTTAACTTTTTTTTTCATCAAAGAACAGCTTTCCCAGATATCACAATATTTTGACAGCTTTTCATGTTTCTTTTTTTTTTTTTTTTTTTCATACAAGTTAACATTAGTAGATATACTAGTATTTTGCAGTAAATACAACCATCTTCTGCATATTTTCAAACTGATTTACTTTTGCCTCTTAGGTACAGTCAACTCTGTTTTCCAAGATGATGGGAAAGATGCCTGGAAAACACAAGACATTAATGCTGGTAGGAAAAAAAAAAAAAAAGATACCAAATTACAAGGGACACTGGGAGGCACTGTATAAGGACACTTGATGGAATTAGCTCAGGTTCAGCCGGAATGACAAGTTCAGGCTCACCATCGGTGTATTACTTGCTTGCAAAAGCACATCACCTAATGTACACTTCTCTTGCCAGCACAGAACCCAGCAATGTATCTGAAGCGTGAGCTATCTAGGATCTGTAACGTTGCAGGAAGCAGAGAGCTCCAAGATCATTACTTAGAGCTGGATTATGTTGGTCCCAGACTGACACATCCAGAGCACAATGGATATCTCAATTGCAGTTCTCTCTACACAAGGATCACAACACAGCTAAACCACAGTTACATGTTAGTTATCACACAGACAACTACTTGAATGTACTCAAGTGATTGTGATATTTTATTATTTTAGTATCGAGCTGGGCAACCGCACGTGTATTTTTTGTTTTTTTTTTTTTTTTTTTTTTTTTTTTTTAATCTTCCGCTGGTAAACTCAGGGCTGTTCTGCCAAGTAAAAATTATACCTACCTGGAATTATAAATGTCTTAGCCTGGACAACAAGGAAGTTCTGAGCAGGATAAAAAAAAAATATTCCTTTCAGTGGAAATATCAGTAAATTGAAAGCTGTATTAGCAATATGTATCACCTCAGAAAATTAGTTTATTCTAGGCATCAGGAACATTCTAGTTACATTCAGACTTACGGACATCACACTTGGACTTTACCTTCTCCTTTGATCATTCCACTCTGAATACTTTGTATAGTTGATAAAGAAATGTCCCAGGCCAACCTCCATGTGTAAGAAAAGCACATTTTCTTTGGCATTAAAAATTCTAAGAAAAAAAAAAAAAAAAAAAAAAAAAAAACCTTGTTCTGGTGCGTTTTTAATTGTTAGAATGAAAGAGGCTTTCTAGGCTGCTCTTCTTCACGCAGGGCTAGTTCTGTTGTGCACTGAAATAGAGGATTTTATGGCTGTTTATATTTCCAGCAAGTAAGCGAAAACTAAGTACAAGTGAAAATAAAACTGAAAGACACTGATGGTTTTGTTCTAAGTGTAAGTGAGATGCAACCCTGGGTGTTGCTCTGTCATACAGCACAGCATTACAGAAGTTTCATCCATTTTGTTCTAGGAAAATTCAAACCATACTGACCATGGTTGTCACTTCCCCATTAGCAGAGATGCAATACATAAAACTCAAACCTGAAGGCACAACAGAACCTGAAAAAAAGGAGGGGAGGAGGGGAGCAAAGAACCTTTGGCCATCAGTAGGCTTCTGCCATCAAATTCAGTCATTTTTTTCATTAATCAGTCTGTACTCCATCTAGGTAAAAATGTTAAGATCACAGGTTTTAGATAGCTACTACTCCCAGCTAGGCTTCTTGTGTCACACAAAAGTAATCAGCTACTACTCCACTGAGCACCTGACACTACATCCCTCTTTAATTCCTTTCAAATTGGATGTTTAGAACAGAAATGAACAGCACTCTTGCATTTACTGGCATTGATGTAGCCCTTGAATTTGTTGCCATTTAGTGAAGATTCTACATATTCCATCAAGTCTCCCATACTGGATAGCACTCAACATGGTACTTATCTTTTGCTACCTCTGCAGGGTCATACTTCCATTTTCTTCTTCCTTCCTTGTGACAAAAATTGAAAACAAAACCGTATTTATTTGCATCTCTGTACTGCACAGTTTCAGTTTTTTCAGTTGTGAGTATACCGCTACACAAAGGAGATATGGGATAGTTTGTATAGGTTTTGGCCCATTTTCTTGATTCTCCTGATGACTTCTAGAAGAGCTGCTTAGGTATGAAGAAGATGACCCCATGTCTCTGTGTCTCACGCCAATGTAGAACTAAGCAGAATTATCAAACTCACTATCTATCACTGTCCTCCTCGGGATCCCATCCCTCCTGAAGAGAAGCCCTTATCTGATTGCAATTTCCTTCCTTACTGCTTATTAGAACACCATCCCAAATCAGTGACAGCAGGCTTTAGGGACCTGCCTAAGCTTTTGTGGGGACAGACCTTGCAGAACACATAGGACTTAGTAGGTGAGCAATGCTTCTTTGCAAAGATGTGCTGGTCATAATAATTTTGAGCACCTGACCCATGAATCATCCCCTCAAGCATTCAGGAAAAAAAAAAAAAATTAAGCTCTGTCCATTTGGATGTACAACCATATTCAAATAATTTATTCATCCTCACTATTTTTTTGAGATGCTGCAAAAATTGTTCCTAGTATGGCCTTGCTGCAACTCCTGTTGAGGGAACAACAGGACTGCCTTCTATTTCTGACCTCACAACGCATATGAAACGCCCATCCAAGACAGAGAGACTTTCAACACCTGATTTTCCTCAGTGCATCCCAACACCTTTACAGCCAAGCAAACAATGATTTCAGAACCTAGCATACTACTGGAGAACAAATCACTGTTTATATGCTTTAGGGTAAGGCTCAGCATGCCAGAAGTTTAACACGGGCTCTGAACTTCATGATTTCTTTTCAGTCTAACTTGATCACCTATTACAAGAAACCTGTTAAAATGGCAACATGACTTAAGTGTGTTCATAGGCACAGTAATCTTCACTTTGCTCCTACTCTCAGAGGTCTCACTGGTCCGTTTTTGAAAATGACGTCCTCTTTCCTCCCCCCATTTTTGGGCTAGATCCTAGAACATATTTGAGGGAGTGGAGCTGACTGTTAACTGCATCCTATTAGTTCTGCTCAAGATGGTGTCATTTCTTTATAAACAGCATCACATTCTGTTAATAGCCGATCACAGCATTCTTAGTTCAAATAGGCAGGGCAAAGACAAACAGAAAACAGCACAAATTGTTACAGATAGTTAAGTTATTCTGAAAGTGTATTGATGGTCAGAAAAATTTCTAATTTGAAAGCAATGTTAATACCACAGATCTTTTAAAGCATTACAAGTAACTTCAACTGATGGGAGTTGTGGTTTTAAATGTTCCTGCTGAGACCTTACTTCTAAGTACTCTAACATAGTATCCCACAATCTGGATGAACAAGTGCATTTTTTTTTGGTCAGTGTCCATAGACTGAAGAGACATTTTAGCCATGTATACAAAGCTTACTAGTCAGCTGTAATATCAGAAGACTGCTCAGCATCCCTAAGTTCTTCATATAATGTTTGGTTTTATCCACAGCAACATGTACTATTATCTGCCTTGCATTTTAATCTTCTTTATAGAAAAACTAGCACTTTGAGTACAGGTCAGTAACCTTGCTTTAGAACACTACAAACCAACAGATGAATAATGCCACCTTGTGACAGTACTGCAACAGTACACCAGACTCCCACACAGCAGATCTTCAAATGGTTGTCCACGGACCTTGGGAGTATAGACCATTTCCAAAATAATGAACGCAGGCCTAAGGAAAGCAGGTACACGTACATTATACAGCAGCCCTTGCATCTGGAAACGTTAGAAGGGTCTGCTTGTATTTTTATGGAGAAATATGTGAAGGTTTGTAAGCAAAGGAAGTACTACTATAAGAGCATAGGCTTTCTAAGAATATCTATACCCTAGATACAAGACAACAATATCTGACAGGTGCATGGCTTGTCTTATAGCATGTTTTCCAGATGCATGGACAAGATATCTGAAAATGAGTCATTTTTAAACCTATGATATGACTTATCCCCTTAGAGTTTGTGTGCTAACACACTAAAGTGATAGCAGTTCTTTAGAACTGTTATTGCTTTAACAAGCAATTAAAGTGAAACAGAAGAATTTTTCATAGAAAATATTAATACAAATCTGTAGTAGCAGCAGTTTTTAATTTACCCAAAACTGGCATCTATTAGCAACAGAACATACACAAAAATACCTTTGTTTATACAAATAAAATTAGGTTCTGAATATTCACAAAGTAATAGAGCAATATTTTTCTTCACATTGACATTCATTGTTAATCAGATCAGTTGTGATATAAAAACCCTGCATGGTATTCAGTCAAGCACCATGGCAGACAGTGCATTAAGATCTCTCATGAATGGATGATCAGCTAATATTTGATCAATCTTTTGTCTCTGCTCATAATCAGGAAATATTTTTCTCAGGGCTTCTCTTAGCTGTACTGTTTCTGAGGCAGATCTCTGGGGTGGAATTGCTACACAAGCCTTCATGTTTGTTTCCAGCGGAAGCCACGTTGCTGAACGATCACTGTGTACTCGGTTTTTAAGCTGTCGACTGCTACTGGTTGGTTTGGGGACTTGCATGAAGAAAGGTGTCTCAGAAGAATATTGTCCACTGTTCTGTAAAGCTTTTTGTGCTGACAGAAAATCTCTGTGGAACAAAATTAAAATTTTGGTTAAATTAAGGTAGAGGGAATGCTGTGTCTGTACAACCACAGAAAGAAGAAAAGCCTGCAGCTCCTACACTTCACTGCTGCTCAGCTAGCTACTGACTGAAAAACGCATATCCCTTGATTCCAAAAGTGAAGCAAAACTGTAGGTAAAACATTTTTCAGCTTGAGTCTGGCACGCTTAACAGCATTAACTAACATTATCTAGGACTATTTCCAATATGCTATGAATAATAGGACATTTACTTGGCAGAATACAGCAACAGTCAAAGCTCATTTTATGGAAGTATCAACACCAGTATCATTGAGCTAAATGGATAAGAAAGATGTACTGAACGCATATACTCTGACTCAGAACACGTGAAAACGTGGACAGACCAGAGGGCTTCAGCTCCTCCACAAGATCATTTCTCATCTACTTTTGCTCATGACTGAGAGCTGTCAGCTGTGCCCATATTTAGGTCAAAGCCAGGTTTTTCTCATTTAATATCCTTAGTGGGGCAATAAAGTTTTTCAGCAATTTCAGGATCTGAACATCTTAATTATTGATATTTCACTTCAGACTATTTAAGAAGTTGTAGCTATTCAAAACTGCTAAATATAAGGCCAATTGTACTTCAGATGCCACCAAAATAACACAGAAGCATGAACTGGAAATCATATTACAGTCCATTTTCCTATGACAAGGGGGAAACTATAAAAATTACAGGGCTCTATTTTAAAAGCATTTAGGGTACCACCTCCCAGTACTCAGCATGGAACGGTTCCCTAATTGCTTGAGATCCTTCCAGTTTCTGATCTTATGCCCGGCAACCAGTGGTGCCATTTATGTTTTCTGTGTCATTTAACTCTGATAGAAAAGTCACAGGGAAGGAACAAAAACGTTTTACACTGGCACCTTTTCTCTGTATTAAACAAACAAAACCCAAAACAGACCACCACAAACCAAAATCAATTTCTGGCTCCAAATTTCCAGGTAGGAAACCAAGCTCTTCTAGGCTCCTTTCAAAAGAGGTTGGTTCCCCCAACACTACCCTTCCCTACTTCTACAATCACAGCCACCTCAGGACACATTGTTATCACTTGATTTTCCTTGGACACAGGCAGCTAAAACAATGTTTTCCTTTTGCAATTTCAGTACCACACTTTCTTTTTTTAATGCCAACATTACACGGTTGTCTTCAAGTCAACCTACAACCTATTGATATAGACATCTCCTCTTCCTCAAAGTTTTTCAATAGCCAATATTCCTGCTTATACTTTTCTTTAATCCTGAAGTGCACGTGTTTGCATTTTGTATCACTGATTTTTAATTCCTTCACTCGTTTCTGAAAACCGCTCTCATTATTCTTCACTGTCATTAGTATTTATTATTTCTGAGCTGGTGAAAGAAGAGCAAAGATCACCTTAATTTCTTGTGCAAAAACAGTAAAACCATACTTAAGTCTTGGCACATAATGGAGAGCAAATTCATAGTTATAAATACATGCACAGAGTAAAATAATCTTAAGTAACAGTATGTTTATTAATAGTAAAATTATGAATCAAATATGAATGCACTTAATAGCAATAGCTATCCAAAACAGATTTATCAGTACCATACCCTCAAGTGTGAAGTGAAATGCCTCTCCTGTGACAAAGGATATGAATTCAGAGTGTTTCTTTTGTAATACCTCTTATCCCACTATGAATAATGAGTAAGTGATCAACCAAAATATTTTAAATACCACCACACTGTAATTAGCAGGCAGACCACCACATACCCGAACTACCAATAGGTTTAGGCAATTACTAACACACTGTTTGGACCACCTTTGTATGAAAGCCACCACAGTCAAAACCTCAGAGGAAGTTAAGGCATTTGTCTTACTTATCTTAGTTCTGAGAGAGATGTTGATGCAAATGTCACCAGCACTTTCTGAACAGACTGAAGTAACAGGAAAAAAAAACATGTTTTCGTTAAGCAACTACATGCTACAGTGTTCTGGTCTGATTTCACTGTACCGTTACTATATAGATCTAAAGAAGTCTTCAAGGGAGCCACAAAAACAGATCAGTTCAAAATTTGAAATCATAACTGTCTCAAAAAAGAGAAAATGGTGCTTATACCTAGAACAGCCTTCACTTTGAAGGAAGTCATCTAATCTAGGTCCGTTTCTTCCCAAAGGATCGTCAGGAACCATAAATATGTCCCCCGCAAAAGTGTACTGGAGCAACCTGCAAGAGAGTTCTTTCAACAATCTTCACTAGCAATGAATGCACCACTCCCACCCTTCACCTCCAAAGCACAGGACAATCTCTCAGAGCAAACACTTCATACCACATCAGGAGCTACTCCAGCTTAGTGAATACCCACTTTAATTACACCAGCATTCACTGTCAACATAGTTTTATGGGCGCTTATTCCCACTGCACTGCAAAGTACTGAGTTTTGTTTTTTGTTTTTGACAACATATGTTGGGTGACTGCAGGGAATGGAATTTTCTAGATGATTAGAAAGAATAGCTTTTTTTTTTTTTTTTTTCAAACTTGTAAGGATCCTCAAACATGTAGCAAAAAATGCTCGTGTTATCAGAAAGCCAGACAGCCAACAAACATTGTTTAGATGCTTACAGTTAAGAGACAAAGAAGCCTTTTTTTCTGGAATCATTTTGGGACAGTGAGAAACCTGCATTCAAAGAAACCAGTTCAACTAAAATTTGCCTGTGAGAAGAGGATTTGGTATAGTGGAATTTCCCCAGAAGTAAAACTAATAGATGTTAACACAAGATCTTGAAAAAAAAAAAAAACAAACCACAGCCTAAGAATGACGTGCTAAGTATTCTTGCTGAAGTAGTATTTGAGAACAGAACCTGACTTGGGTAAAACTTGCTAAAGAAATAGTGAAAATATCTATGTGACTAGATAAGAACTCAAGCAAGTTTTCAATTATTTATTTCAGTATGCCCATGCAGAACCCAGTCGCTGCTGTAGATGTATGCTCAGAAGGTTATCAGGAAAATTGAGAGACTAACAGGAAATTTAGGCAGATTAACAGAAGACCATCCTTTAAGAGTAAAGGGGCCTGACCTAATTGGAGAAAAACAGTAACAACAAAAAGTTGCACAGGAGAAACTATAATCCCCAGAGAATCTACAAATTGAAACAGGAATATTTGACAGCTAAGCAAACTTATCTAAACCCACAAGACACAACAATTGCAGGGAAACAGCTGCAGGGATATGTTGCAAGTGTTCATTACGTTGTTTTGCCATGCCTATTGTACTACAGTAAGTGTGAGTGATTCTGAAACCGTAACAGTGACACTGTGCGTCTGCATCAGCCATTAGATCTCCTTGAA
This sequence comes from Oxyura jamaicensis, assembly GCF_011077185.1. Taxonomy (NCBI): domain Eukaryota; kingdom Metazoa; phylum Chordata; class Aves; order Anseriformes; family Anatidae; genus Oxyura; species Oxyura jamaicensis. The sequence continues at coordinate 7,143,384 of NC_048903.1, read as the reverse complement.
GAAATGTGTAACAAGAAGGACTGAGAATGGACCTAACAGGATACTACTCTAACAGGACGTGACACTGAACTTCAGAAGAGGCTTAACTTGGCTGCCATACAGAGTTTCTACTTACATGAGCAATTAAGAGATACTTATATGAGCAATTAACAGACATGTATTAGAGGATACATGAATAATAGGAACATTAAGCTACTCAACACACAATTATAAGGCCATTAATCAAAGTAGTGAAACAAACAGTAATTTCTTCATCTCTACCAGAACTGCATCACAGATTACCTTCCTATGGGGATTTTTTTTAATTTTTAATTTTTTAATTATAGTGCCTACAACTGTAAGGACAGACATCCTTTAAACTTTCATAGAAATCTAAGTAATTACCTTTTCTGAATAATTTCTCTCCAGGCAAATGATTCTGTCACAAATTCTCTGAAGTTATCATTAGTCACAATAACACCTCCAGTTTTATCAGCAAGATGTAATAAAAATCTGTAACATTCATTTCCAAAACAGTTAAGGTAGTCTGCTGTGCTGAAAATTGTTCAAAGATCTAGAAAACTAAAAATTTTCACCATCCAAAAGTAACTTATTTACATGAAAACAAACATTTGAATTACCAGAAAATTACTTCATTTTGACCCATTATATAGCTTTAAACAACAAAGTTTTCGGTAGCATTTATTTATTTAGTGCAGTAGAATCTTTATGGAGGCTTTTTTCATTTGTGGGGGGATGGCAAACACCACAAAACCACAACCCCCCCCAAACCCACAGATTCATCTGACTCTGAGGTATTTGTAGACGTACATTGCTTGCTTTACGAAACAGTACAATATGCACTAAACATTCTAACCCAGACTTATTTTGACGTACCTTCTTGTTTTGACTTTAATGTCTGTGTCCTCCAAGACAGTATTATGCATATTACTTAATCATTTGCTTCGTCAACATTTGCTAACAGAGTGCTGCTCCCATTTCGTTGTTAAATAATGACACACTACCTATTAATTTATTTAGAAAACCCCATGATTTTTACCTGTCTGAAAATAAGCATTTTGCTAGCTGAAACACTGTGGGGAGACTTTATCAACACGGTAATAGATGTTACTCTTTTTTTTTTTTTTTTTTTTGAAGACAGATGGTTACACTTCTGAACAAAATGCAAATATGTTATCATAACGTTCATTTCCACAGTAATCTCAAATAAAATTACTGCACCTGCACAGCATCATATATGAAAACCAGGTGTATATAAAAATATTAGTGTGTAACAAACTCTACCTTGGCTGTCTTCTACAAATTACCGGGATTGTTTTTGCTACACCATTAAGAGACTGGAGTTCCTCTATTTTAAAATACAGAGCACTTAATTTAGCTTTTGCATATCACATTTTGCACTCAGGTACATGATTGTACAATTAACAAAATAAGCATTGCCCATGGTGTAAAGAATTTGATCATTCTGCAGACAGAAAAAAAGTATGACTGATTATAGTTAGAACACTGCACTTGCTGTCAGGAACAGTTTCAAAGCTACAAACTGCTCATCCAAGCACAGTTAGGAGGTTGTCGAGGGGAAAAAAAAATCAGCACAAACCCCCTTTAATTAACACAGTTCTTCTAACTGTGTATCAAGACTGGCAAAATTTGGCAATACCAATGCAATCACTAGCAACTAGCACACCCTGCTACACCCACAGTAAGACCTAAAGCTTAGTAGTGCATTGTTGATTGAAAAATGATTCCCACAGTCTGAAGCTAAGCTTGGGTGCTGAAATTAACTTGGAAATTGAATTGCCCACACATTGTTACAAATACACTGGAACAAGTACACACCTGTATTTATATGCAATAATGACTTAAGAGAAAAAGAAAAAAATATATTACCTGAAAAGTAGGTAATTTATGCTAGTGCTCCCCAAACTTAAGAGATGATTCAGGGATAAATCAATTATCAGTAAAGCATAAAAGCCTTACTGGAAGATTCATTTCTTCCTCAACTTAAGTCATGACATTTGAAATGGATTTACTTTTTTTTTTTTCCTTACAATTGCCATGAGAATTTTCAGAAATTCATAGAAAGTAGCAAACAGTATGTACAAAAATATTAAGAGATTTACTTTCTTGCACTGTTTCAAGGAACAATTTTATAAATAAAGCTCAGTCTTGCGTTGAATGCACAGAGCTCTGTTTAGACAGACTGAACAGCTGGCCAGTACTACCGATCATGAAGTACTAAGCTTTTACAACCATTAGTTGGGTTTGAAGATTTTATAACTATGCTTATTCCACACCTGTCATCATGAGCAGCAATCCTTGCTCCCAGAACCATCCTTGCAGGGGTTAAAGACAATATTCCAACATCCTGGAGCTGCGTTAAGAAATTCTGTTCTGTTAAAACATGAAACAACTGTTCAGTTTTAAAAACAAAAGCTTTCCTCTTAAGCTATATATATAGTATAGTATATAGTATATATGTCATCTATAGTATATGTCATCTATAGTATAGATGACAATTAGTCTGATATAATTATCAGAGAAGATGGGTTATTTTTGTACCTATTAATTTACAGAAATGACATTGATAGTTGGAGAATTACTAATATAGAAACAGAAGAGAAAGATGTTGAACAAGACATTAAAGGGCAAACAAAAAAAAGAGGGCTTCCACTTATGGCCTTGCAGTTAAACAGCATTTCAGGGTGCCTCACACTATACACTGAAATGAGATTACTCATGTTGAGCAGCCAGATGCTGCTCATGCTTTCTTTTTCATTTATTTTCACAGAAATACCCCAATAATTAGTTACACTTTAAATAAAGAAAACATTAGGAACTATTTGCCTTACCTGTAATGTAAGGATCGCGCCTTGTTCTCCACTGCGGAACAAATACAGTAATATTTCTGTGGCCACGTTTCCAGAAGTAGTCAACAGCTATTGCAATTCCTCGACAGGAGAAGAATTTCTTTAAACCATGACTTGGGGAGGAACGGAATGGGAAGAAAAAGGTGATGAGATTAAGTTCACTAGAGTCGATGAATACAAAGAAAACAGAAGAGAACATCGCAATGTGAAGTTGGAAATTATACCTACAGCCTCAGCAAAATAAAGGTTGATGGATGTTATAGATAAGGAATCTTATAAATTGAAAAGTGTCTTTGGCACAAGAAGAGAATAGAAGTGTCACCTGCAACTTAACATAGCTCAGTCCCCTTTAAGTTTTCTTAGCACAGCAATACCTTAGTAATTAGGTTTACCTTTAAAAAGAGGCTAACAGCAACGGTTTCAAAAAACCTATTGGTCATACATTAAAACAATCAGCATGTATATATACATATATATATATATATGTATGCATATATATATATATATATATATATATATATGATAGTTCCAAATACAGTCCTGCTACAAAATGAAACAAAACCTTTAAGTTTTAAGTGTATCCCAGGATTAACTCTGAGAAATGCTATGATAATCTAAGACGTTAGGGCCTCCTTTCCCTTCATTTCAACCAACTCAGCTACTATTTTCAAACAAAATAATGAAAATTCTCTGGAGAACATTTCAAAACACTGTATGTGGCAATCCTTTTTTCTTTAGGAAGTAAGATGTTCTACTTGTTTTTTTGCAACTCAATTAAGTGACTTCCATGAAAATCAACAATTGCCTACTATGAATGATGCAGAAGATGGAGTTGATAACCTTGTAAGGTCCTTCCCAATATGAATTATCCAATGATCTAATCCAATTATCTATTTAACAAATGGCAGGAAGTCCTCCTTTGTGTGACCAGACTCCAGGAATTGAGCTTCAAGAGAATAAAGAAACACCGTAAAATAAAGTACAGAAGATGGAACAAAAGCTACCTCTAGAATAAACTCCTACAAAACACCTATTAGGAGCTTACGTAAGGCTAAATACATTAGAGGCTTGACTTACACAAAACAAAGACATATATAGAAAAGACATTTAGGCTGATTAAAACACACTATAATTGAGAACTGATGGCATAAACATACAAAGCATCCCTTACAAAGTAGTTCATATTCTGTATTTTGAGTTAGATGTTCAATGACTGTTCCAACAATCACTTTGTAGTAAGTGGTATTCATATTTTAAACTGTTCTCCAATTAGTGTGTAATATTAGGCTTAGTATAAGCCTCATCACAAGCCTTATTAGTTTTGAATGAAATCTTATGTTTAAACCCTTAGTTTAACCAACCAGGAAATAATCTAAACACTGAGTTCTCTACAAGATCTCCATGCAAGTATTTTACAGTGAAATTCAGCCTTTAGTAGGGTTCAAGAAACCTTTCAAATTTCTGTATGCCCTTTACAATAAATGTATCAAAATGTGAAACTATTAAGATTCTCTGACTGAGTTCAGAGAGAACCATTTTATGCAGGAGGGCAGAAGAATTAGTAAGCTACATCTGAACTCTAAAAGGCAGAACATCTGACTTACTAACAGTTTGGGTGAGAGAACAGATATGCTACACTTGTCCTACTAAAATTAACAACAGAGAAAAATCTCATAGTCACAGGAGAGAGATTCCTCATAAGCCTTCTAGATCAAACCTAAGGGCAGTCATTGTCCCCCTAGAGTAGCATTGGATATCCCACTTGGTAACCTGAAAAGCTTTGTTAAACACTTTTACTATTTAAATAGTTCTCGGCTGGACTTCAAGAGATGCAAAGGCCTCAATGTTCATGTTGAACATGCCTTCTCTAGTTCTCCATTCTCCCATGTTAAACCTTTACATCTGCTAACTACTACGTGACTGTATTCTCATTATTTAAATGTTTTATTTTTTTCTCAATTGTTAAATGTTTTCATGCAAAACAGCCAGAAAGAAACCCACAGCAGCAGCTCCTGATTTGTACCTCATGATCACCAACTCCCGCTCTGAAGCGATTAAAAAAAAAAAGCAAGTGTGCTATTAGAAACAACATACTTTCTCAAATAGCACATAGAATTAAGCTAAGCTGTGACATGAATAAATACATTAGTGCTAGATAAACAGAAAGCTGATACTTTATTTGAACTAGGTAGGTGTTTGAAGGACAGCAGGTCATCACAGCAAGGTGGTCTTTTCAAGACATCCATCTCAAAGAGTGCACCTGTTCCCTAACTGCCACTGTAAATACTATCAGCTATCCGAGTTCTTTAAAAACCTAGGATAACCCTAGAGAAGTATTTCTAAAGATAAAAGAAGAGATGATCATGGAGAGCTTAAAGCAGCAAACAGCAGATTGCTTTCCAGGACACGTAAAGTCTTCCCTTTGGTTCTGTAATGACATTAAGAAAGCATGTATCACAATTCACAAGCCATTCTAGCAAAACTTCTAATTCCATCAAATTATTTTTATTCTGTTGTGAGTTTCTTCAGCAATTTAGTAACATGTAATTTAAAATGATCTGCTAACTATCTGGACACTTCAGTCTACCCCGAAAGGTCTGTTTTTAGCACAGGAAAAAGAGGCAGTTTAAAAAAATACTTCTTAGCAGTTGGAGTAAACTGGGCTCCTTCTCATTCAACAAATACTGAAACTACAGTTCGCATTAATATATTAATGTGCAGTTTTTACTGGGCTGCATGTGACAAGAGAAAAATTCTTCAGCTTCTTGCAGTCTTCCAGAGTTAAGACCCAATGCAAGTGGAGATTATGAAGCCCATTCAGCGTTAGTCCAAGCTTGTGAGCAAAGCAGTTGTATCTACCTTAAAACAAACAAACAAACAAAAAACCACCAGGCATGACACTTAGGGTGCAAAAATACATATGAATGGAAAGGGACGTCCATAACCTCAAGGTACTGAGAAGCAAAACTGAAAACAATTCAAAGCAAAATTGAAAACAATTCTTCACCTTCTAAGATGTAAGAAAATAACGAGGCTTGATTTAGCCAGAAGGAAGCTGCAGAATACCTACATTAAAACAACAACAAAACACACACAAAAAACTAAGCCAACACACAAGCTTCCCTGCGCTGATTCAGTAGGATGTTTAAACATCTACCATTCTGCTACTTTTGGTTGGTTCCTCTGCCCGCTGCTTTCCCCACCCACTTTTTTTTTTTTTTCATAAGGAGAGTGTTCATTTAGCTGAGCAGCAGGAGGCAGATGTTACAGAACCGTATCTGGGGACTGTCTGTACCTCAGTGGGACCCAGCTGCTCTGCCCTTCAGCAGTGGTCTCCTAAGTATGCGCCCCAGTGGGTACACAAGACAATCCACTGGGGCAAGCAAACAAAACATTACAACTTCAGTAATGCACATATACTTTTCATTTGTCAATTATATACATGTATTGGGGGGTGCATGCACAAACAAAGTCTGGAGACTGGTCTCAGCCTTCAGAGCACTAAGCGGGTGCTTATTCACTGCCTTGTTAATTCATTGGTTTTAGATGCATTTGGTTGTTCTTAAAGCAAACACATCTTCTCAAAACACCATGTTTCATACTACGCTTTATCTTCTGACATGTCATAAACCTTCTTCTCTGTGGGAAGAACTATACATTCTCTTACAACAGAATGCTGAGTTTAACAGTTTCAGATTAAATATGTAGATAAAAAATCTCCCTGCACTTAGAAAAAACAGACAAAGAGGATGTGGTATATTTGTTATTTTCTACATGACCCCAACAATTTACATTTCTCTTCCACTAATACACGTTTGGGAAATGTTTCTAAAAAATTCAAGGTAGCTTATGACTCAGTTGTGACTTGCACTTCTACATCACTATTTCCTAAATAACAGTCTCTGAACAATGAGGAAGTATGCTTGCTTTATGAACTGTTTACTGTAACAAGATGCCATACTTGAATTAAAGCAGCGACAAGAGTAATGGATCATGTAGGGCTTCCCCTTCAAAGCTAGCAAGACTATGCAAGTCAAATGTCAGAAGACCTTACTCACCTAATTCGATTAATCCTTCAGTAAAAGTTTTACTGTTGCCCCTCTCAAACAAGCTCTATGCTCTTTAATGTGTGCAAACCTATTCTGAGGATGATCACCACCTTCAATTGGTTGTCACTTGGTAGGAAGGGTTACACGTTTGAAACCTTCCTGCACCCCTCCTCGTAAAGTTATTTAGACTTACTTTGACAATTAGTCTATGGCACAGAGATTTCTGGACTCACTACATTTTTTTTTATGACTACATTACTACATCCTTGTTCCTTAACTTGATTTGAAGCTAAGTCATTCAAAAAGTATGCATTGTTCTGAATGGGGGACAAATGGTGACCTAGCAGGAACATGTGCAAACACATACAAAGCCTGTCAAAAAATTGGTAATAACGTATTGTTCTATGGAATCAGTTTAAAGTACCAGCAGAAATATTCCTGAATATTTGTGCAGGAATTTCAACATTATCATACGTTACATGTTAGAAGTCGAGACTGATTCCCAAACTTGCTGAAGTAAAAGAGCATTAACAGTTCGAAGAGCACTTCACAAAAACGTCTCAAAATTTCAGTTCTTAAGCAAAATTCACACATAGTATTAGACACATGTTGTGCAAAGAAAAGGAGTTAGAAGTATTAATTAGCACTAACAATTGAGGAAGTCTGGGTATTCCATAAATTTTGGTAATGCATTTAGGATTTCCAGTAGACCCTTCATAACCATGAAAGAACAATAACCAAGGGCATCTTCGTCCATCTCTTTGGAACTAGATGCATCTTCCCCCCCAACGAAAATTATGTGCATGCAAATGCAGATCTGTGTTTATATAGATGCATCCATGAAACTAGACAAGCTGTCAAAAATATCAAATTCATTTTAGGACAAAACTTTGACATTATTTTCTTACAGGATGTAACATTATAACCCCCCCCCCCCCATATTTTCTTCCCCTAAACAGCATACAAACCCATTCTTTAAGGAAACTTATCTAATAGCTAGAAATAGATGACATCTTAACCAGCCAGACAGGTTTTTTCTCAGCATAAACGAGCATCGTACAGAATTCCTGGCACCTCCGGTAGCACCCTAGCCTACTAGTAGTAAACACCCCATTCAAGAATTAGTATCCTAGATCTAGCTCTTCTAAGACTGATAAAAGGCTCTTCAGGATTTCTGATCTTTCATTGTAACCTCTTTTTTGGTTACAGCAGAGAAACTTTGAAAACACACACACACTTAAATAATAAGTTCTCAGAGTAAGTTTACTCTTACATATTGTTACATTTATCAGTGGAGCAGAAAGACTGTCAGAGAAAGACGAAAGTTTGGTCTTAAAAATTACCACTTCCTCTTTAAGAAGAAATCCTGCATAAAACTTATTACTGCTCACACTTTCATGTTCTAAAGCTATGAAAACAGTCTCAAAGCAAGCACTGACAAACCCTTTGACATGCCTGTCAAAACTACTTAATATAAAGAGAAAAAAAAAACAAAACAATTTTCTTCCTGACTAGAGAACAGCAATCAATTCAAGGGTAGTTTTGATGAGACAAAAGTTAAAATCAACCAAGCAAAACACTAAATGTTTAAAGATACAGGTTCTAATTGATTTTGCTATTCCAGTTAGTTATGACAGTAAACTTAAAAGAAAAAAGGAAAAGAAAATGTAATTGGCAGCACTCTCCAAAGTTGCCTACAATGAAAACAATAGGAAAAAAAAAGGAAAGGGAATTAGAAGATGTCTATACTAACAGAAAATCCCTGCATCACTGTCCGTGAAAGGGATTTCTTGATCTTTTAACTGTGCCCACTTCACAGGGTTTGGCTGCCTGCATGCTGCTGCCTTGTCAGCCAATCTATTAAAATTAGCAAACAGCCCTGTAATTGTATATTACTGTTTGCATATGTTCTTTCAGATAACAGGAGTAATAGGAGATGAGGTACGTGCGTGCTCACACAGTTCCTTATTCTGAGAGTTTTTTGGATGGATACCTACATTGGCAAAAAAAAAAAAAAAAAAAGCAGATTCAAGCGCTAATATGCAATGTTGCCAAAGGACAAGCATCTTACTATTATACAAGAACTGCCACTTTAAAACTGCAAGAGACTATAAGCAGAAGTGGGAAAAAACCACACTTGACTCTTAAATTGATGGTAACTCAATTCTTCTCTTAGGTACCGGCAGAGCAAGCTAAGTTTCATGCATAAAATTGCTTGCAACAGAGCTCACTGAAATTACTTTGGACTGACGCACTACGTATCGAGCTGGAACACTGATCATTCCAAGTAGGTAGCTTTAAAAGAGCACACATCAGCCTTCCAGTTTAACAGTTGCATAGTAAGAAATACTGTAGAGTTAATTGATTTTTCATTTTCAGAAGTCTTGTTGTCAAAAAGGATCCCATTTACCTCCAAGGTATGGCGGGTTTTAGATTCCATCACCCTGTTACTTTTTTTTCAGATTTTAATATTTGGGTTTCATGTATCTAAGCTGTTTTACAAATTACCAACATCCTACCAAAGAAGAATAGTTTGGACTTAAAAAGCTATAGGGTAAATCTTTCCAAGAATATTGCAGTCACCAACCATTTTAAATCAAGCCTTTCCATATTCTAATTAATCAACTTCAAAGCGTGGATGTTTTTTAAATCAAAAGTTAATCCTACAAGAATTGTTTCATGATACAATGTCTCAACCACACTATTGTTAGTTGAATTTGTATATTGTTCTAATTGTCACACAACGAATCAGCTAAAAACTTCTGAATTTCCTTCTACATGCTCGATCTCAACGGTGACTAACTTTCAACAAGTCAGTCATAAACAGGACTTAGCAAACGGGGAATAAAAACCATAAAAATTGCAACCTGTTAGAAATTAAAATGGCTGTTTATCTCACGTAACTTTCCATTATTAAACTTTCCCATAACTAATCTATGCAGCCATTACCGGTATCTGAAGGACCCCACACAATACACAGACTGCTGATCACCAAGAAACTAGTTAGCAAAAACTTTACCCATGCCACAGCAGCCTCCTTATTCCAACTTCATTTGAAAGTTTATTAAACTTTAAGAGATAGCCGATAAGAACAATACTTACGACATTGCAACGTTGCTTCCATCAATAATGATATGTTTTAAATAAGGATTCCCAGGTTCGTTTTTCAACTCCAGCCTGTATGGCTTTTTGAGAGATTCCAGGAATCTTTGAACCCCGGTAACTGAAGGATCAATATGACGTCTGTATGGTCCCACCGCCTCCCTGTCAGGACTTGAAGGATGTATTTTTACGTGGGCTGTAGTAGATTTTTCAAAATCTGATGTTTGGAAAGGGTGTTGGTTGCGCGATCTCACTTGAGAAGAGCTACTGTGTCCTAAGTGGTCCTCAGCAACAGGATGAAGATTCTGTACAGCTGAGAGCCCTACAGATTTTTGCTGAGCTACAGTTTTAGTCTTAGCTGAGATACGCTGCATATCTGAGCTCCCTCTGGCTACAAAATCAACATCTTTTGGAACTCCAGACTGTATAGGGCTGAAAGTTATAACACCATCAGTTTCTGTATCACTTGATGTTGAACTGCGATTCTTACCAGAGCAATAAGTATCTCTTTGCTTACAGCATAGAGTTGAACTCTTACCAGAAGGAGAAAGGGGTTTGCATATCACTATATGCATTTTATCTTCCCCATCAGCTTGCGTGCTTGGCACATCTCTTATATTGTGATGTTCATTTTTTGTCTCCTTTGAAGTATGACCAGATTTAAGTAGATCCTTACTGCTAGAAACGCCTTTGTCTTCTAGTTTTTGTGAATTATTTGCATTACTTCCTAAAGGAGGATTTATAGTTCTGGGTTTCTGAGATGACAGTTCATGTTCTTCTTGAAATTTTAAGTTTTCCTTTTCAATTTCTTCTAGCAACGTTAACGGTTCCACAGATTGTCCCAGAATGCCAATAACTTTTTCTACAATACTCTGGGAATAGCCCATTGTTCTGAAAAAGTTCACAAGAATCTTATATTCCATTTCCTCACTGATATCATCGTCTTCTTTAATAAAGTAATTGGGATCATCTAATTCACCACAGCTACCTGAAAGCAAATCAATAACTGCATCCTTCTCGGAAGGATCACTGTGAGAGGTGGATTTCACTTCCTGGTCATTTTCCAAAGAGAATTGCTTTTTAGGGAGTCTTTCCTCAGCATCAGAGGATCTTCTTTTACATGACTGCCTTTCTTTAGACACCACTGCCTCTAATGAAGGCACAACATTTATGGGAACAAAACTTGTCTCAGGAGCATCAGAAAACACCGTGTCCATTTGCTTTGTAAGTTCTGTTACAGGTGTCCCAGCATTGTTTCTTGCTTCCTCACTACCTGTTCTTCCATCTCTGTTTGTAACAATTACTTTGGAAGCTTTGTCCTGTAAAAACTCTGTTGGGCTCTCAGAACCCGTAAGATCAATGATATTGCTCTCTGCCTCACAACATTCAGTTTGCGTGAGACTTAGGAGTTCTCTTTTTAGTGAGCTAGGCAAAATCAGTAAATCCATTGTATATTTATCTGCATGTGCTTCCACAAACTGTCTGAATTGCTTTTTAATCTCCGATTCATTGTCACTTGGTAAGCTTTCATTATTCTCGAAAAGGTTCACAAATTGCTGAACATGACTTTGAGCCATAACAACAGCCTCTGCACCCCCTTTAATAATAAGCAGTCCTATTTCCAGCACCGTTATATCAGCACAGGTATCCTGAATAAGACTGTTGAGAAACACACTCTGCGCGCCAACAAAAATGCAGTGCATGTCCTTTGGGTAGTACTGCTTTTCTTCGAGTTCAGGTTCACACAGCCCCTTAATATACTCCTAGGAGGAGAAAAAGACAGCAGAATGAATACTTATGAAAAACTAACACAAAATTATTCGGTAACAGACAAATACGTTAGAAAATAAAGCCAGCACAGCAAATGTGACAAAGTAAATACTGCCAGTAAACCAGGTAACAGAGAAGCCAGGTGTTAAAGCAGATTTCATGGAACATAACTTTGTCATCCCATTCTTTATAAATTAGTTCACTTGAAACTGACAGTAACTGAGTATATTAGTTAAACACAGTATATTGTGTACTTTATTAATGCAAAAAATCCTTACCATTCTTGATTCTGAGAGCTCTTACTATCTGGAAGCCCTCACGATCATACAAGTACAGGCATTGCCATTTGTATCTCAAATTTAAGAATGGTTAAAATTTTGGTATTTGCACCAAATTCAACTTTACTGCTAATATTTACAGAATAACTTATTCCACTGGGCTCCAGAACAGTACCTGTGCTATATACAGAACTGAATAAAAAATTGATTACCTAGCTTTCAATTATGCCACCTCTTCTTTATTTACTAGGTCAACTCATTTGAAACAAATATTGATTTTTCCACAGTCTTTAGGGCAAAGTGTGCAAGCATTTACTATTTAAAAAGACAAGCAAAAAAAGATTTGTCATCCCCATTCTTCAGTCAGACAATACACGCTGCATGAAGTGTAAGGTTGTAAAGACAGTTTCTGAAGAATTTCTAAAGGCTTGTTGAAATGATATTCTATACTTTCACATAGTTACGTATGTTGTTATATATAATGTTATTACGTTATGATTTTTGCCACTCAGAAGTTACTACAGTTAAAGTAAATTCACTATACTGCCTCATTCTATCATAGTTCAGAAGTTTTGTCAAAACACTATACTACTTTTTCAATCAGGTAGCATTATTTTTCACTAAGCTGTCCCTTTCTGCACTTAAAATCCTATAATGCAGTGAAACCAATTTCTAAGCTGAAGTCATTGCATGTGCAGATTCCCAAGCAGGCCAATTTTTATTGTCTTTCCTTACTCTGGGAATTTGAAATTCTCTTTTAAATGAAACTGTAACTGTTCATTACAGGGTAACAAACAATGCAAGGCTACTTTCTATCATCTCTGAGTCACATCAGAGTAAACATGAGGCATGATGCTTCAAGACGGTAGGAGCACAAACTACTTCTGCAACAAATCCACAGAATCATGTTTTGTCCCTTAGCCATCACATGATTGCTTTTGCCGAGATTAAAAAAAGAAACTCAAGATCAGGTCTGAGGACTGCTCTGCACGGAAGTGAGCAGTCTCCCATACCCTTTCAAGTATGTAGGGTAAGAAGCATTTTCCGTGTGACCAAGAAAAGAAATAATTAGAAGATTCAAATCATTTCAAATCGTTTTTCAGGAGGAATTTCCTTTATGCTATCTCTAGCAGTTTTTAAAGTCTCTGAGCCCAACTGTACGAGCAAATTGGCTTAGAGCCAGAGTCAATTAACTCAACAACCTTAACGTTTGTAATATTTTCCCTAGAAGTTTCATGCATTATACAGGTAAGGAAGCAAGTATTTAAAAGTCGAATGCAGTCGTAAGAGTGAATTAAGTCACAAAATACAAGCTAAGGATCCCCACCAATATGTGGCTTCACAGCAAGTAGTGCCACGAACGGCCTAGCCGGCTCTTTTTTAGTTAGTTTAGCGCTCGGTTAGGAAGAGAGCTATGGCGAGGAGGGCTGGCTCTGCCGGAACACACACCGAGGACAGGCCAGCTCCACGAAGCTGGAGCCGTGCCAACAGCGGCCTGAATGCCACGGAACAGGCTACGTGTGCAAGGCACCGTGACGCCTGGCAACACCCAGCCGGTCCCCAGCAACTCCCCGAGCAGGGAAAGAGGAGGAAGCGCCCGGGGGACGCGCCTTGGCCGCCTCTCGGCACGGCCGCGGGCCCCGTGCCAGGCGCCGAGGCCCCTCGCAGCTCCACCGCTATCTCCCAGCGCAATCGCTCCCGAGGCGGCGGCCCCGGGCGTTCCTCTTCCCCTTCCTCCGCCCGGGTCGGCGGCACGGGGCAGCCCTGCGAGCCCGGAAGGCCCGGAAGGCCCCGTTCTCCTGGCAGCGCCCCCGGCCCACCCGCACCCGCGTACCTTGGCGCAGCGCACCGCCTTGCCGCCGCCCGCCAGCTGCACCCAGATCCTGGCGGCGGCCGGCGGCCGGCCCGGCGGAGGGAGGGCGGCCCGCCAGTCCTCCTGCGCCCCCAGCACGGCCAGCCGCACCTCGAACAAGCCCTCGATTCGGCCCCGGCTCCCCTCCAGCAAGCGGCTTTTCTCCGCCGGGACGGTGAACTCGTCCGGCCCCGGCCGGGAGCCGCGGGCCGCCCCGCAGCGGGCCGCCATCAGCGCCAGCCGCGCCGCGCCACGCTCCGGCCTCGCATCCCGCCGGGCCGCGGGACAACAACACGGGGAATCCCCGGGCGGGCGCCCCGCGGCCGCGCGTCATCAGCCGGCGACGGCGGCGGCGGCGGCAGCAACAGCGGCGGCACCGCCCCGCCAGGAGGCGGGCAGCGCCCCGTCCGCCGCCGCACCGCCATCTTGGGAAGGGCGGCGGCCGCCGCTCCCATCGCTCGGCCGGGGCTCGCCCCGCCTCTCGCTGAGGTGGCTCGGCCCGGAGCTGTGCCGGGCGCCGGGTACAGCACTTCCCGCTGAGCTCCGCCCCGCGGCTCTCGCCTCCTCAAAGCGCCCCGAACCCGCCCCTCCGAACACTCAGCCTGGGCGCCCTCATTAGACCCCTCACAGAGACGGGCCTGAAGGAGGCAGACCGGGAGGTGCTCCTCCTGCCCCCCTGCCGGGGACAAGCCTTCCCTTGGTACGCTTGTACAGCCCTGAGGCTCTGTGCTAAGTCCTGGTTGTGCTCTGCTATTGTCGTGGTGGATTTCATTTGGAAAAACAAACAAACAAACCACCACATGCGAAAAAGTAAGTCATCCCCTGTGACCGTAAGGGGAGAAGTACGGTTAAACCCGGCCCCACATCGTGAACTTTGATAGGTCACAAAATAAAAAGGAGAGGTATTTACTTAAAAACAAACAAGCCAACGAAAAGAAAATACCTAAAGCAAGCAAGCAAGCAAAAAATCTTAAATGTAAAAGGTAAAATGAGTTCATATGAAGTAGCTCTGTGGCTTTACTACAGTCTTCAGTGCCTGGAGTTGATAAAGCTGAGTAAATGTTGTAGAAAGCAGTAAACATTTAAGGCTTTATTTCTCTTTTCCCACCCTTGACAAGTATCTTGTGTTCTCCCTGATTAGGTGATTGCCGTTTCTATCATCTATCTCTTTGTCATTACTGTGAAATTAGTTTTTGGCAGCTGTTCATTAAATGTGGCCTCCAAAGGGAGGATGAATGTTTTATGGTTCTGTATCTATTTTTTTTTTTTTTTTTAGTACCCTTCATGCTACACTGGAAAAGAATAAATATATACTGTTTCTCCAAAGACACTTGTATCCCTGTTTAGAAGCATCTTAACCAAATGAGAGTTTGCAGTTAGGTAGCACTCCTGAAAATCTCCAGGTATGGCTATATACTGTTTGCCACCTGCATTTAAATTGTTATTTCTCTCAGTGCAATGTCATTTTTGTCTGTGGCATGGTTAAATGAGTGAAGTTACATCGTGCATACTGCGTTTACACACATCTATGCATTCTAAACTGGATATGGTTCTGATGTTGGGTGCCATACTTGAAAAAAGACGCTCTATTTTCCGGAAGAGATATATACATGCTCTTAAATCCCCTTATGTGTAGTTTAAACACTTAGGTTTTGCTGTCCTGTCAGTTAAATTATTCCATTCTACTCTCTTTCTTCAGCATTCCCGTTATGTAATGCTCCGCGGGGCAATTTCTTGAGGTGATTGGTGCCATCAACTGTTAAATTGTGGTCACTGCAGCCGTTGTTGCATTATAGACCATTAACTGCACCTGAAATTGTAAGCAAGAAGCTTTATATTAAAACAAACAAACAAAAAAACAGTATTTTGAGATACTCAATATAATTAACAATCTGAAAGAAAATGCTTTTAATGCGCTCATTTCTTTCTACTCTGTCAACACTGCCTTTTGGAACGTCCCAGGATAGCTGAAAGCTTACTGGTTTCAAAATAAAGTGGATAATGTTTAGTGCTCTTTATACTTTCTTTTGGTGTTTTGCCACACTGTATGTTACAAAACTTGTTCTCAGAGCTGAATTTACTGTAATCTGTGTAATTCTGGAAGAATTCTTTATAGTCTGTGTTCAAAGGTGATTTACATCATTGCAGTGGCCTGAAACTGCTTCCAGGGAAGTCATTCAGAGTGACCATGGTTCTGTAAAGATAAGTGGTTCTGATGGTTCTGATAAGACTAAGTAGCATGTGACATTTTAACGTACAAGACAAACTAAAGCCCTTTGTAAGTGGAAAAGACCAATGCTATAGAAAAGGCTTGCTTCTGTTTACAAACACAGATGAATGTTTGTAAACAGCTGGATTTTTGGGGGCTTTGGATGTTTGTAAAACAAGTTGCATTTTTCTCCCTACATTGTTGTGACTGAGAACGAGAAAAAATATTTGGATTAAATCAGTTACTTTTTTTTTTTTTTTTTTCCCCATTTTGAAACTGAAGACTTGACTTAAGCTTCCTCATACTTCAGAGGAGTTGTAAGCCTCTTGTCCCAAGCTGATATTCAGGTGTACTAAAAACAGACATGGGCTAGGTTGAGAACAGCAGAAATTCTGTTACTTTTTATAATAGGCTGCTTACAAAGAGGATTTGTCAAGGAAGAAAGACTATTCCAGCCTACAAGCTGTTCACAGTAGAATATCCAGAATGACAGGTCCTGTTCAGTTGGAGGGGAGATTTCAGTTTCCTGACCTTTTGGGTGCACCTTGTAAGCTGACTTTAGAGAAGGCAAAATGCAGCGTGTAACTGGTAGCAGTCGAGGCAATTGGCAACACACAGTGCCTGCTCTTGCATTGCCAGCTGGAACACCAGTGGGACATCTCACAAATGGTTCTGACTGTACAGTAAGCAAGTTGTTGGCAAGTTGTTCATTATTTGCATTAGTGTTAGAGAAATACTGTAATCCATAAGTATTTTTTAATTTCATCTTTTAAAATAGATTGCTTCAGCTGCCACCTACAACTTCTTGCTTTTCATTAAAATACCTGCAATTGAAAAATAGTTGCATAAATGGTTTTGTGAAACTGTGTCTTCCTGAAGTGTTTGGGCTTGAATTGTATGCTTGAAATAGGACCTGTGCCAGACAGCAATGCAGCCTATGATGATGCACTTTTCAGATTCTGCTATGATCCTCATCATTAGTGTTATGGTCTTCATCGGGGTTATTCTTATGCATAAATTTAAATATATGTTCTACTATTTGCAGGGAGGAGACCTGCAGCACTGGTTTATAGAAAATATCCGGCATTAATTTGAGTAGCAGAAACTTTAAGTGGTAGTCATAACGTAAATAATGTTGTTGCATAATGTTTCTAGCAGCAATACCCCAAATTCCATGTATCTCCAACCAGAAAAACAACCACACTAGGGCTCTCAAATCTTTATGTAATATAATCCTAAAACTTCAGGCAGTTTCTGATTATATCAAGCTCTCATTAGGTGATTTTGCTAAATGCTTGAATTATTTTTTGTTTGTTTACAGAAGTACAAAACTAAAACTGGTTTTGATATAAACTCACTTTACAGTGCTTTATAAGGATGAACTTCTAGACTTTTTTCAAGTCTCCAGTTATGCAGTGGCATACTTTATATTTGCTAGAAGCCCTGGTGACACTTGTGATTAAGAAGGTTTCCCTTTTGTGGAGCTTATTGCAATGCAGAGGCCTTAATGAACTCATAGATCAAAGATTTTTTCACTTATTTCTTTAGTATTAAGAGGCAAACTTTTTGAAAATAATCCAAGGCATAGGTTCTGTAACTAGTGGTTATTATTATTGATCTTTTTCTGTCCCTTAATTTTAATTGATTACTTTTTTGTTGTTGTTGTTCCAAACTATTTTAAAAAGAATCTGTTGTGAACATTTGAATCTTCATAAAAGAGAAGACAAAAGTACTGCAATTATATATGCATCAGTTGCTAGAAGTTGGTAATATTTTTCTGTGCGCAATGGAGTCTGTATTTGTTTTTTGAGGCTTTTTGAGTGTGTTTGCCGGAGTTTCTTAATTAGTTACAAAAAGCTGCAGGTGTATTGGCAAAGACTGGTATTTAGTCTGGGAAATGTTCCAGAAGAAAACTTTATTTATTTATTTATTTATTGTAAATATTTAACTATTACTATGAGTCACTTTAAAGGTGCCATACTATATGTTTGCTGTGTATTTAAATGCTACCGCTTCAGTGGAATAACTGCCAAAACACCTGATCACGTTAGGAGTATCATTGTTGTGAGAGGGCACTGAACAGTACTGAATGACTTACAGAGATGACGAGTGGTATTTGAAGGGAAGTCACCCTCACGCAGCTATCTGAGGAGTACATAGCCCAGCTTCAGCTGCAAAGAAAGTGTGCCTTGCTCAATTGCCACTCTGTGAATGAAGAAGTGGTTAACTTTAGCAAAGTTTCTGCAACTGCAAAAAGGAAAGTGGTAGTCTTGCTAACGTTCTTTCAAATATTTTTTTTTTTTTAGTTCATCAAAAGCTAGACTTAGAATCCATTATGGTTTACTTCTGCAGCCTGATTTTTTTTTTTTTTTTTAAATTATTATTATTTTCATAAATGAACATCTTGCTCCTATTCTCGCTGCAGGAATTTAAACCCTTTCTGTAAAGCACTGACTATGGTGACCGAGCAGCATTCTTGTATGTACTGTGCCCATTTGGTAGCTGACTGCTTTTAGGCTGGGGCCTTCCAGGGGGTTTCTGCCATTCTGGGAAGTTTACTCCAGTGTAATGAGTTGGTGGAAAGCAGCACCAACAGCTGAAAGGTGTAATGTGTGTAATAAGCTCCAAGGTTTACAGACTTTCTGTGAGAATTCTGTTTAATGTAATCATACTAAAGTAAGTGGGATTAATTGTCAGCTGTTGTAAAATAGAGTATGTTCACCAATTTCAGTTAAATTTGATGTGAACCAACTGGACATGCTAGGCTTGCATAATGGTGAAAATAGCAAACTGAGCTGTCCTTCTTTACATAAAAACAGCGGTGCATTAACATTTGATTCCAGTGTATTTTACTGTATGTCTCAGAGCAAAGGTAGTTCAATTAAATACCAGTGAAGGGCTTTTTCTAGACAGAGACCTCTGGGAATTGCTTTAGCCCTCTAACATTTAGAAAGCATATTTAGAGAAATGGGATGCCTCTTTTTGTGCGCTTGCTTTAGCAGTGGTGGAAAAAAGAAAACGTTTTCAAGAAGGTATGATCCCATTTCATCCTGCTCCACCAGACGTCATAGAAGTTAGCTCTACATTTGGTATTCTAATGAAGACTCCTAGATCTAACTCTTGGAGAAACTTGGAAATTACTTTATATGACAGATGAAATTTTTGAAAATTCTGTCAGTTATATCATGAACTTCTTCATACTGGTATCCTGTCAGTCTCACGTCATCTGCAGTCTAGTAAGTCCTAAAACAACAAACCTTTTCATAAAATGTAGAAGTATGAGAAGTCAGGACTATCTTTGACTGCATTTGAGAACTGCTAAATGCAGTTTTGCCATGGAGATAAAATATTATTATTAGAATTCCCTGTCTGCTCAATGTCTACTGTTCAGTGGTTTAAACCATCCCCTATGACTTAAAACACTTTATATTTATTTAAACCCGTGTATTGCTTCTGAGTCCAATTAGCCCAAAACTGACCTCGAGTACTGTGTTCAGTTTTGGGCCCCTCGCTACAAGAAGGACATGGAGGTGCTTGAGCGAGTCCAGAGAAGGGCTACGAGGCTGGTGAAGGGTCTGGAGAACAAGGCTTACGAGGAGCAGCTGAGGGAGCTGGAACTGTTCAGCCTGGAGAAGAGGAGGCTCAGGGGCGACCTTATTGCACTCTACAGGTACCTGAAGGGAGGCTGTAGCGAGGTGAGGGTTGGTCTGTTCTCCCATGTGCCTGGTGACAGGACGAGGGGGAATGGGCTAAAGTTGCACCAGGGGAGGTTTAGGCTGGATATTAGGAAGAACTTCTTTACTGAACGGGTTGTTAGTCACTGGAATAGGCTGCCCAGGGAAGTGGTTGAGTCACCATCCCTGGAGGTCTTTAAAAGACGTTTAGATGTAGAGGTTAGGGATTATGGTTTAGTGGAAAATTTGTTAGCGTTAGGTCAGAGGTTGGACTTGGTGATCTTGGAGGTCTCTTCCAACCTAGATGATTCTGTGATTCTGTGATTTTGTGAAATGATAGTGATTTTTATTAGGTGAGGATTGGGAAGAGATTAATGCTTGCTGATTTAAATGCTGACTGATTTAATTTTCAATTGTAAACAATTTTGAACTGTAGCCTTTTCACTCTGCAGTCCTTGAACAAGTAAAGGTGATAGAAATTTTAAGATTTTATCTTTTTAAAAATTCTCAGTGAATCCAAAGATCAGATTATTGAAGGCAATAATGTACCCAATGTCTATTTATATGACTAAGTTACTTTGCAATAGAGCAGTTCTGTCCAAATATCTTTAAGATTATTTTTTGTTTACACCAATGTAATTTGGGAGTTAAATGTGTTGGTATCATTGGGTCTTTTGTCGCTTGAATGCAGAATGAATAAAAAAGACTTGGTTAATAGTTCTTCAGTGTTTGACCCCTTTTCCTGAAAAGCATTTCAAACTGTAACCCTGGTGCCTTACTTGCCCATCAAGAAGCTCCTTACCATTGTAGCTGTGGTACCAGAACTACCCACTGGGTTGGGAACCAACCTGCGGTCTGCCGCACCTCAGAGGCACTGCGTGACCTACGTTAGTTGTTAATGAATTGTGTTACCTTGAGGCTGACAGATCAATTCTGTCAGCTTCATTATTTGAGAAACATCATTGCTGTATAGAAGTTACTACCTGAAATTTGATTTATTCAGAAATACCTTAAGAAAAATCAAGTTTATATGGTTTCTTTACCAAAAAATGTAACGGCTGTGAACTGTAGGTTTTATGTTCACTCTAGCTGTTTGTTTCTGAGAGTTTCCTCTACAAGGCAAAACTCTTCATATATTTTAATTAAAAGCCAGAGAAGAAATAAATTGTCCTTGGCGTATGTCGTGCTAATGAGCACTGGTTAGTTTGAAAATACATGTTCATTGGTTTTACATGATAATTTCCCTTTGAACCAAAAGGCCCTGCTTATACAGAAACATTTTCTGGTAGCAGTAGGGGGCATCATTTCACTTTTGTAATTCTTCAGAGACATTATCCCAGTGCATTATGTGTGCCAACTGAATTTTCTTTTTTTGTTTATGGCATTAATCCTGGGGTTAAGGTTGGCCTGTGGTGAGCAATAATAAGTTTAACCTTTGACTTCATACAATAAGATGTAATTTATCATTTCTAGACTCTTTTGTAAGTGCCATTACCCTCACTTCTGTTTAAGATAAATTGAGACAAGCAAGTACTTGATATCACTTAATATCAGTGATCTTTAGATGCAAAGCATAAATCAAATTTACTTATTGTATGAGCTTAGTTCTTTATCCTATAATTAAGTCTTTTAAACAGTACAGACTTTTTTTTTTTTTTTTTTTTTTAAAGTTTGTACTAGTCAATTTTTGTAATTCATAGAATATGTCCTTTACATAGATTTCAAACCAGTAAATATAAATCATGGAATGCCTAAATACAGAAACTGTAAGAAATATGGAAACAAACCAAGCAAGATATTTACACTCATATATTTAATTTCTGTGTAACTGTCATCAGGAAAACATCTTAAAATTATGACAGTGCTCATTTAAAGACAACCTAAAGGCAACTTAACAAGTAGCAGCAGGTAAATAGACTGTTTCTGTGGCCATTATTTTCACTTACAAGGTATATGTATCTGCTATTTATAAAAACTCGCTATATTTGAATTGTTAGTGAAAGTTTAATTTTATTTTAAAGCACTGGTTTTTAATTTGCATTGTATATTTACATTGCTTTTTGTCTTGTAATTGAAGAACAAATAGCAGGTTTATTACTCGATACTTTTCAAGGAAGAAAAATACATACTTTTAAATTGCACATACTGCGAGTGTAGTGAGTATACTCGATCTTTTTTTTCTGTGATGAGAAAGTGCTGATTCATCATAAACATTTGGGCAGGGTGGGAGGCATGAAGCATATGCTGACTTCATACAGCCTGTTTTGGTCTCAGGGAAGAACTATTCAGATAGAATCATTCAGGCTTGTGTCCCTCAGTAAGACCAGAATTTTGAATCTCTCTTTCCACCATATCAGACCTATTATATTTTGATAGTGGGACCTGTTTTTATCTAGAAACCATCACCTAAAATGTTGCCATTTTCATGCAGTTTAAGTAGAATTTAAAAGGCAGAAAAAATTGAATAGAAATAAAGGTTCTGTAATGATATTTTGGAAGAGCACTAATGTTTGGTGAAGTTCAAAATATATTTTTTCAGCCTTGATTTAATCTTTTGGCAGAGAAAAACAACTGTAGGAACTCAGCCTATTTATGGGCCTTTCACATGAAAGCTTATATAGAAAATGTTTGTAATTATGTAATTTGCATGGTAGTACAACCATGGTCAGTACATTTGGTCTTTGTATCACTAAGGGCTACTTGATGGTAGTTTCAGTCCAGCTCCTAATTTTAGAATAATTGTTTAGCAATTATTCTGTATTGTATTTAACAATTATACTGGCTGACAGTATCTGTAATATGTGCTGATATTTGAATCTTCACTAGTTCATTTAAGAGAAGCTGTCTTTTGGCCAAACTTTCTCAAAAAAGGCAAAAAAAAAAAAAAAAAAAGGCAATTAGTCGATTAGTGTAGCCCTTGCTGGCTAGTTATAGGTAAGAGATGAGTATGATATTATGAATCCAACAGTACCAGCTGCCTCTTGTAATACACAACAGACAATGGTGGATTGTGATGGTAATTAGATTCCTCACAATCATAGAAGGATAATTTTGAAAATCTTCCTTCAGCCTGCATGGCATAGATATTCTTTGTAATTTCCATTAAGTTTGAGTTATTTTAGATAATGTAATAGTAAGAATGGAAGATACCATCGGTTACACCGCCTTTATACACTACAGCTATACTGAGTCAAATGTGCATACATGAGAATTAAGGAGGGAGAAGTTATTCTAGTGATATGGAGGGGAGAAGGAAAAACTTTTTTTTTTTTTTTTTTTGGAAATGTCATACACTTTCAGAAAGATAGTTTTTTGCTAGACCAGAATGCTGTATTTGAGAACAGAAGAGCTACGTGAAGAATGAAGGGTGTATTGGCTGTTGCTGACCCAAGAACATGTATTCTACTAAGCTATTATACACACTGCAATATGCCATAAGAAATTAAGGGTGTTTTTAATAGACACTAAATCTTAGGAGTGGCAATCCTTGTTACAGTGTTGGAGCATCAAGTAACTTGGTAACTTTTGGTAACTTCCACAAAAAAACAAAGGAGTATTCTTCAGCTAATGATATTAAACCGATACTTTGCATCAGTTGTTAGAATACCTATAAAATTTTGAAGCTTGGAAAGCAACTTCTCTTGTACTCTAAGAAACATGTCTACATGCCGAGTGTGTGCATTTGACTCATGAACTTACAATAAAAAGAAGATCCGATTTTGTGCAGCTGCTGTTTTCTCCACAGTTCAGGATACCTGCTAATGTTATCAGAACTGTTATGACTGGAAGTCCCAGTCTGGAAGTTGAAAATCCCAGATAAAGGAAATAAAATGCAAGGATACTACATATCGCTTAAATACATTAGTCTGCCATTGAAAGTGGTGAAGATGAGGTTTATACTGCAAAATGCTATGGTTTCTACTTTGCAGCCATTCTCAGGATAAGTCAAGAGGCTCTTTTGTCTGGCATACTAGCAGCTATTAATATTTAATGCACAGTTATGATAAAAGACAGAATACTGGGACAAGACAGATGATATTTCTTCTGAAATGTCTGTATTGGATAGCTGCTACTACTAAAGTGCTGCCTTGACTATGAGGACCAAGAGAAATACGGGAATGCCATGTATTTTATCTGCTTGAAAGGAGTTGTCCCTGTGGACACACCAGAAACGCAGCTAACACAGTTGCTACTTCTTCTGCTGTCACTGTGTCGTTCCCAGGTTGACTGAGGAAGTCATAGCAGGAGGGAGGGGAATGGAAAGGGGAGTCCTCACCTGAAGATGTACATCGCTGGCTTCCTGCACTTTCATCCCTCCAATGGTAACGAATGGCAGATGCTATCAAAAATATAGCTCTGAGGTCTTTTTTAATTCAGATATTTCTTCTCCAAGATGGAAGTAAGTTGAGAGAGCAATGGGCAAACTGTCTGCATGACTGATGATGTCTGCTGAGGATAAAACATATGTCTGATACCCACATATGTGGTATGCCTAAAATATAAATATATATAAACAAATTACTAAACTAATGGTAAACACTGAAAGGCTGAGCTCAGGTGAAATATGCCTCTGAGCCCTGATGGGTGAATATACAACCTCATTTTCCTTGTGTATTTCTTTGTGCGTTTGATATAGAAGTTGTAATCACCAAATACTGAAAATAAGTATGTCACCTATGGGGAGGGGAGGGAAGGAACGTTTCTTGCATGTCAGAGGCAGCAGACATGAAGGTCTTGCATGACTCTTCATTGTAACTAAGTGGAAATGTCCTTTTTCCACTGGGGGGATAGTAATTGTGGCAGTTTTGCAGGCTTTATATCAAGTGATGTGAGGTTGTGTGTGCAATATTTTTTTTTTTTTTTTTTTTTTTTTTTTTCCTGATGCTTTTTAAGCCACATCTCAGTGGCACTGAACATGGATTGGGATCTTCATTCTACCTTCCCTTCCTGGTGAGTTTCTCCTTCCTTACAGCAGGCTTTTTTAGGTCAGAAGAATGGTTAGACTTTAGAAATTGCAGGTTAAGATTTGGAGAAAAAGAAAGTTGTGGCTCACATGGAGAAGGGGAGGTAAGGATAGCAGATGAAGATGAATAAAAGTCTTGCAGCAGGGGGCTTCTGCTGACCCATTACTTTGAATCCTTCCAAAGCTTTTCTGGGGTGGATGCTAGCTCCAGCTGCAGCTGAGTCATTGGTGTACCTAAACTGGTGCAGCTTCTGGGAAAGTTTCTTTTTTTTGCAGGAGCAGAATGTTTCAAATAAGGATAAATCCTCCTGGTGCAATTATTTGCTTATCCACATTACAAATGTGTAGTGATGCTGCTGGCTATCAGTGGCATTTCAATGGGGCATGTTCTCTTTTATAGGCAGGGACTTAAATACTGAGGAAATTAAGTGGGAAACTATAAAGTGAGTGAAAACTCCCCCTCATACAAATAAAAATGAAATGCTAAAAATTGTTTTGAAATTTTCTTTTGTGGGAGAGGGTGTACTAATTGTGGTTATTTATTCTCTCCTCTAAAATCTGCATTGCTTTGGCCAGTGGCCAGGAGAAGAATTGCATTCTGACAGTTATGCCTTTTTATAATCCTATCAAATACTCTTAACTACCCAATTAAGGCAGTTTTTCTTCCACTAACATGCTTTTTTTCCTTGTATTTTCTGTCAAGATTTTTTTTTTCTGGGTTTAAATGCTTGAATTACTGCTTCAAAAGGACAGTTGAACATTTTTAGATATGCTGAGATCGCTTCAGGTGATTTTTTTCTGATGGGCTGTTATGACTTAAGGGTTCTACAGATCCTAATGCAGTGGCATCTGAAAGAAGTTTCTGTGCAGGTGGAGTCTGGCTGTGGGTTTCAATGTGTTGTGTTTTCTCTCTATTCTTCTTGTAATACAAAAAAATCTGGGGAATTTTCAAGGATTGCAGTACACTTCATTTTCAGTTGTCAAGATAGCTGACAGTTCCTTGTAGTACTATGAATAAATTATTCCGGGGTTCACACTTAAAACAAAGGGACAAGTGCTTCCTTTTTATTTATTTATTTATTTATGTCTGACAGTTTAAACTTATATTAAGCATAGCATCACCTGGATACATACTGCATGAAAATACAGACTGTTAAGAATGAATTATTAACCCAAAGCTTTTGCTCTCTCAGATGCACTGGAGTTACTCTGCAGGCTACTGGGGGCATACAAACGTGAGAGAGAACAGGAGGCTTCTAATAAAATGTATAACAGGCTGCAGTTTCAGCAGATGTCATTGTTCAGCAACTATTTTCCATAAGAGAGAGTTCTTCATTGCAGAGTGGTGTGCAGAGATGCCTAACCATGTTAGGAGAACAGGAGCACTGTAGTTTCTATATTTACTTTAGGTAATGTTTTGATATCTAAGGTAACTGCACCACTAGGACTGGGGTTTAAATGTAGCTGGCAAGCCCGTAATCCAATCAGCCATTGTATTTGGTACATGTTTTTAACAGTGATATTTGAAATGTCAAACTTTAATCTCGTCTCTGTGCTGTCTGAGGAGCTGCCAGTCTCCATACACTTCTGCAAGACCCTTTAGAACAGTCAGTGTGCTGGAAACTGAAAGAAGGAGCTGTAAATATGGTCTTTTAAATTAAATGTTTTTGTTGTGGTGAACTTTGGTGGTGACTTGGAAATAGCATAGCTGTATAGGCAGCATCTGCCAAAATGAAGATTGCAAAGTTTGTCTTCTGTTCTTTGGTTTGTTTGTGTTGGATGGGTAACTGAAGAGCATCAGGGTACATGTTTACAACTTTAGGAAGACTACCTTTGATTTTGTTGGATTTTGAATTATATTCTCAATGACCTATTACTGATTGTCAGAAGGGATAGTATAGTTTGGGCCTGATTTTTTTTTTCCACTGTAGATCTAGAATGCCTAAAGATATGGAGATGTATTATCAGAATGCTCCATATAAAGAAAATGACTATGACCTGAACAATTTGAGGTTTCCTGTTGCTTTTAATGTAAAATGTAATGCCAAGACTTTTTTTTTTTTTTCATTTTGTAAAAGGAAAACTCAAAATCACCTGTCACTATGGAAAAAAGTGAACTATGGAAATAGTTCAGATAGTTAATATGCCATCAATTAGTTGTCATGCAGGGTTGGAGAAAATGAAGTTTAGATTTGGCTAAACAATATACTTTTTTTTTTTTTTTCTTTTTTTTTTTTTTTTCCAGGTGACTTCAGCTCTGCCCATTAGCTGCCCAGTAACTTTAGTATCCACTGGATTGTTAGAGTATACTCAAAGTCTGCCTGCGTGATTGTTTTAAAATGTCCAGAGGAGGTGAAATGATGCTGTTCTTCCCACTTTTACTATCACAGAATATCCTGAGTTGGAAGGGACCCATAAGGATCATCGAGTCCAACTCCTGACTATCCTCCAGGTTACTCTACTTTTAATGTTTAGACAATCATCTCCACTGTTTCTTCTATCACCTTCTTTCAAGTTTGAAACCTTGATTTTTTATTTTTATTTTTTATTTTTGAACAGTATATTGGCATCTAGAGGTGGAATGAATGCAAGTATTTGTTAGGGGTAGGGAAAACAAACAAAATAACAACAATTAAACAAGTAGGTTATTTCAAACATTCTAGTCCACCATATTTAAGTGTGACCTGCATAAATGCTGTCTCAATGCTCCTTGCTACTGTCATGCTTTAGAGCAAGCAGCATTGTTTAAAGGGGTCTGGACTTGACAGATTCTTATATGCATTCTTTGGAAAGCTCATGATTGTATGAAGGTCTGCTTGATTTATTTTTTAGCTGCAAAGCTGAAGTTGGTATTTAGGGATTATTTTACCTGTTGAAGATAACAGGGATGAATTTGATCTCAAGCTTGTCAAGTTTCATTCAACTCTAGTATGTGGGACATTTTTCTGGTTCTTTTTCAGATGGAATCAAATAAGTTATAAATGTGTCTTTAGGTACATTGAAGAATTTAAATAAATGTGAAAATGTCTTTGAAAATAAAACCTGAAAGAATAAGAACAGTGCCCTTTTTCAGCATTGAGTTCTGGTCTTCTGCATGGATGGTTGAATTTTGGAAGGAATTAATAGCTCTTATTCTGTAATAACAATGCAGCCAGCCAGGAGATAAGTTGCACCCTGGTTTTCAACTATCTTTACAGACCTATGATTCTGTTTCCATGGATGTTTGTGATTTTTAAGAAAGCAGTTGTATAATTTATTTGAAATTGGATGTACATAGAAATACCTGGTGTTCACAAAGCAACTTACTAGTGATCCGAGTGATGGAAAATTCATTCTCTTTGATTAACAGAACCACCTTTACTGTTATGGGTGTAGAAGACAGTAATTAAAATATATTTAATATAAGCCACCCTCATTTTGAAGCTGCCTCAGTTTGTAGCCCTGAGGGAAGGCAAGTAATTAAGTTTGGAGGCAGCACTGAAGTGAAGATACATGGTACTAGCAAAAAGAAAAATAATGTTTTGGACAGCACTAGCATAATAGAAGGCTTCCATTAGATTCTAGAACACTGTTTGTGACCTTTAGTGGATGCACTGCACTAAGTGATGTTAATTTCATTAAATGTTAATGTTGGGTATTTTACATAGAGATAACAGTGTTAAGCCATTGTTATACGTGGTTATTCTCTACAATGTCCATTCCATGCTACAAAAGTAATGCTGCACCACTCAAGAGCCTGGCTGGAGTTGGCAATCAAAATCTCTCCAACAGTGAAAACAAACAACAGCAAAAAAGCAATCCCCCAAACAATCAAACAAACAAACCCCACATTCAATCTGAAAACTGTTGCAAGATCAGACAATAAAGAGGAGTCATTTCAGATGGAATTAAAAGCAGCAATTGGAGCTGTCTGTGGATGGAGTGGGAGTGGTAGATAGAGGGGATGTGAGCAGGAGTGGTGATGCTGGCCTTGGAAATAATCATTTCTGTGGGCTGGGTAAAACAAACAATTACATGATCCTAATTCCATGGGAAGTGGGGGTTAAGTACCCATCTCTGAAGCTAAAACTTGGGTATCTTGATATTTGCAGGGGAGATAAATACATCACTGTCTGAAACATTCCTTTTTCTGAGAATCTGCAGCTATATTTGTCTCTTCACAAGCTCTGTGAGAGTTTGAATGAATAATTCCAGAATGACTGTCAGTTTCATTTCTTTTATTTCAATTCTGCAACTTAGGTTCCTATATGTTAGCTGTGATGTAACATATGCCACCAGTCTGTGTGTGTGTGTGAATTGGTAGGGATACATTTCCTATTTCACTAACTGAAGTAAATGAAATTGACGGCACTAGGAATTTTATTGTCTGTAATAATATTAGCAGGAGTATACGGTTCTTTTTCTTTGCAGATTTCAGAACACATACCGGTTTCATCAAGACAGTGTAAGTTACTCTATACTTCAGAATGCCCGTGCCATGGAAGTATTTTCAGCACGATTTTGTTCAGGGTTCCATTTGCAATATTCTGCTTGGTGGTGTGAAAGAATGCATCTTCTAACTGAAACCAGTTAACACATCTGATGTGAAGAGCCTAAGAGGATCCTTATCTTGTTGAGGAAAAACTTGTCTCGGGTCTTTCTTATGAAAAAGAACAGAAATAAACCCCGTGTTCCTGGGCAACAAGTCTTCTCAATAAAAGAATTTCTACTGGCTATGAATATATGTGAGCTTTTGCTGAGAGCATACTGGCTGCCACATTTTCCTGAACTCACTGCGTTGTCGGTAAGCTGCTGTGTTATAAAGTGCTTTGGGACACTCTGTCCATAAAGACGTACAATACAGAACCAAATTCTGTTTTATTTGATTCCCTGAAATGGTGCAATTCATTTTAAGTAAATACTGTTGTCAAAGTGATCTGAAATCATTCTATTTAGGCATCTGACAGTGTCAATACAACACTCTTCTGAATAGCTAATCTGAATACCAAAAGGAAATAATAGGAGATTACATTGGTAGGAATAGTCAGAAAATACTATGATGGATAATGTGTTTCAGGGGTAAAGGATATTCATTGTACCTAGTAAATTTCAGGTTTTTGTATCCTCTCTCCCTGGTGTTGTCAGTTAAATTTTTTCAACAAGTTTTGCTACACAAAAAATGATAAAGCCATAAAGCCAGTGGCATTACGGTAGCATAAAACCTGCATGTACATTAGAATTATTCTGGTATTTTAATGTGTTGAATTGCTGGAAGTTTTGTGTGAACATTTGTGTCTAATATTTTGTATTTTAGTGGGTTACAATTAAATGCATATCTGTTATATCTTGAATGAAAGCTGGAAATATAAGTGAGGTGGCAAAGAATTGCATGTAAGGATGAGGAACTAACCCCATTCACATTCCTTTTGTGTCTTTTTTTTTTTTTTTTTTTTTCTATTTTTCTTTTCCTGCTATCTGTTTACACATTTCTATCTTCATGAGGTTGCCTGTTAGGCATGCTCCAGAAAGGATCCTCATTTTTCATCTTTGTTCTTCCTTAACTAGAATCCACAGAATCAGCAACACTGCATCAACTATCATCTCAGAAGAGTTGGTAACTATGCACTTTGATTTCAGAGAAGTAATTGTTAAGAATATATTGCAGTTTTGTGAAGTGCACATTTACTTAACTGCCCAACAGTCCATTATTGTTGTACGTACAGCATATAGTGAGATCAGTTTGCTGTGATAAATATTTTAGAAAGGGTGAAGGAAAGCTGCAGAGGAGTAGTTGGACCATTTGCCCTAAATGTATTGTCTAGAAACCAGGTGTAAAGGGAATCTTCAGTGGTTACTCTATCTTGTACTGGACAGCAGTGAGAGACCGTCAAGGTTTAACTGAGAACGGGTTTTGGATCCATGACTGAGGAGTTTTTGAAAGGATGACTGCAGACAGAAAGAAGTGCTATTGGCCCTATAGTATATATAGCATCCTCTAAACAAACTTGAATTGCTATTGCTAAATTTCTTGAAAGTTTACCTTCTGCCTCTTCTTTTATGTTCAATATCCTCTAAAAATTTTTAGTTTTATAGAAAAATAATAGGCTGTATTTTGCTGTTCACATTTTGCAGTTCTAGAGCTGCCAGTGCTAGCAGTTTCCCAGTAATAGTGATTGCATTCAGATTTCTCAGCCTGTGTGAAGGTTTGTGTTCTATGGGGCAGTTTCTTACAGGAGTCTGGACCTTCACTGCAAGGATAGTGATTTGCTCATACTTGAAAAATGTAAAGTGTTTTTTTTTTTTTTTTTTTTTTCTGATCCCTCATGACTCTTTTCCACTATTATAAAGTCCCATAAAGTAATACTGCCTGGAGCTGTCATGTTCATACATACACCTTGTTTACTAATTCTTCTGAAAAGCCAGCAAATGCAAATTGGGAATCTGACCGAAACGATACAAATAGGAGCGATATGCGTGCAGAACCTTTGCTGTTGCCCCACTGCTGAGGGTTAGCTGAAATTCTGTTGCGTTTGCTTTTTAATGATGTACGTATCAGTTCTTTCCCATCCTCGGGTTTTAGCAGTTTTGGAGAGTTAGCTTATACAAGAATGACAGCGGGGAAGAAGGGTTCATAACAGACTATAGCTTCTACCACTAACTTCTTTGGCTCTGTAGACCCTATGTATTATAGCCAGAGTGTATTCTTATTTGGATACCAGAATTCCAGTTTTCTAGTGTCCCATAGGAAAAAAAAAGTGTTTTTTTTTTTGTTTTTTTTTTTTTTTTTTTTTTTTTTGGAATGCAAAGAAGTAGTTGGATACTGTTTTGGGTGAAATGCATCTGAAATGATCTGTTCTCAGTCAGCTTAGTGATTTCACATGTCAGGTGAAGTCTCACAACCCTGTTAGTGTTATGGTTCACTTCTTTCATCACTCCTTTCTGGCAGTGTTAACTCAGTTGCTGTATGGTCTTTGCAAGATTAGATACATTAGATACAAGGCCAAAAGTTAACATTCACAAGAGAATAAATAAGGAAACAGTAGGATTTCCTACTATAATACTTTGCTGAGTTGTAATTCTACCAGAGAGGATCTCCAGAGTGACCACACATAGTTGATAACTGTTCTGCAGCAAGCTCAAAGTGGATTAATTCTTTAACTCTCTACAGCATAACTTAGTTTAGGTTAGAGAAAAGAGAAGAAATACAGAGGTTTCCAGGGTGATTCAGGGTGATTTCTTGGCATCAAGGTGATTTCAATTATTAGATCAGAAATTAAGAGGAAGAATCAAAATGTTAATGCGTGCCCATAGGATCAATGCAAAATTTAAACTGCGAGAAACACAGAAACCTCAGAGAGGAAATGCATAGTTCATTTAGAATATATTATTATTATTATTATTTTTGTGGTGGTTTTGAGTCGAATAGCTTTTATAGCAATGATTCAGGAGTAGTCAGTAAGAAGCATTGGTGGCTAACTTCTTGTCTTTGTCGCATACTTTACATTGGTTGGAGTTATTTTAGCTGGATTAGTTTTATATCTTTGTAAGGGTATAGAATTGCTAGAGGGAGAGAACAAGCAGTAAAATGCTGGAAATAACACTTAAACTTTGTAGTGGAAAGCCACTTTGTGAAGGGATAATCTTTTTCTTAGAGTTCTCTTTCACTTTTAGTGTTCATCTTGGCAGTTTATGTTTCTGATGAACTTCTCTGATGCTTTAGAACAAGAAAATGTACATAACGTACATATGAAAGAAAGAAACAAAAGTAAATTCAGCCCAGGATCTTGGACTGATTCATTTTGTATTCACCAAGCCTTGGTAAGAAGCTGACAACTTGAAATAAGTATTCTGAGGTGAGAAAAAATGTGCACCGCATTCACCAAATGGTCACCCTTTTTTGAGATTATTATCCATCTACTATTTTCAGATATTTGTTGTTGCTATATTTTTTTGTTATTTCTCCCCTAAATTCATTTAAGTATTTCTTAATTTTCCTGCCAAGTTGTTTTCTTTTAATTTCAATTAGATGCAGCATTATTTACTTTCAAATGGCAAAGTCCTTGAATGACTTTAGCATCAAAGTGATCAGAAGAAGTCACCTGAATTCCCAATTGCAGTAAAGGTGTGTGAAGGATACACATAGGAGACGCGAGAAGAGCAGAAGATGCGCTGTAAAGTAGTGACTGGGCTGTGGAACAGATACTGTTTCTGGCTGCTTATAAAAGGTCCCATCTACTCTGTTTTTCAAAGGAACTTGTGATAATGTTACTTTTGTCCATTATATATTATACTCCAAAGTATTGAAGGAGAGTCCTATATATTTTCACAATATTATTGCTCTTCTTGTGACTGGCATTATTAGTTTTCAAAACAACCCCCTCACCTCCCCTTGCTGCCGATTCTCCAGTAATTTTCCCAGTATTACAAATTCACGTTTGGTTCTTAGTATTCTTGTGCATCATCAGTGAATGCTGTATGGACTGCTTGTGGTACGGGGAACACAGAACTAGTGCTGCAAATGGTTTTGCTCCTCAGATTTTCTGTAAAGTGAGAGGCCACATAAGGGATTCTCAATCAAGCCATAAGGTTACCTAACAAATGATTTCTCAATACCAGAGCTTCTACTTATGAAAAACTTTAAGAATATCCACAGGGAAAATCTTTGGTTCTTTAGCTTCATATTTAGATTATAGTAGTTGGAAGTTAATTAGCCCTGCTAGCCTTTTTCTTTTAGGCTAATTAGTAAGAAAACTGGATTTAAAAAAAA
Organism: Oxyura jamaicensis; assembly: GCF_011077185.1. Lineage (NCBI taxonomy): Eukaryota > Metazoa > Chordata > Aves > Anseriformes > Anatidae > Oxyura > Oxyura jamaicensis. The sequence continues at coordinate 7,109,871 of NC_048903.1, read as the reverse complement.
TCAGTCATTTTGAGAGAAAGAACCTCAACATTTTGTACATAACAGTCCCTTTGGAGGATATTATCTCCATAATGACCATAGGATACTCTCTGTTCTGACAGAATGTAGTTCTGCAATCTCTGGACTCATTTAGACGATGTCTTAGTCATTAATGATTTTAGGCCTAGCTGCTTGCGATTGCCAGATGAAACCACATGACATGTTGTTTAATTATGCAATGATCAGCAGCCTTTACATTTTAATTAGGAAGCCACTGTAATGAAGCCGTCCCGTTTTACATGTGGCTTATTGGGCTGAAAGGTAGTCTTCACTAATTGCTTGTTTGGAAATGTAATTTTGACACAGCAATACAGGTAGACTTGTCTTCCCTTCTAATGTGTTTCCCAGTCTTTTTTTATTATTATTTGCCTAATTAGTGCTAATAATTTAAAAGCTGCATGGCGTTCCAGAACTCCTGCTGTTTATGATATGTATAGTAGTTTCATTAACAGATTTTAGCACTGATAACACTTGGTGACCTACTGCTAGGATCTACTCACAGTTTTCTTTGGTTTTGCCAAATTACAGGGACTGTCACACATTTCATTCAGTTAGTTGTGCATGAAAGAGATTCCTGATGCAAGCAGTTTAAAGAACTATGTTTTAATAACCATTTGCTGTACTCTTTAGAGAATATTGGCATTGAAAAATGCATGATTTGTTTGTGTTAAGATTTTCAGTGATTAATTCATGAATATATCTGCAAGACTGCCAAGGTCTCCAGCATAATGAAAGCCTATCCTTTTGTAGTTGTTTGTTTTCATTTCAAATCAAAGCTGTCTTGTTAGTTTGTTTGCTTTTTTAAAGCATAGTCTGTTCTTTCTACTGGGGTTTTGATAACATTTTGACAAGTAAAAGAATTAATTTGCATTTAAAGAATCAGGTAAAGTTTCCTTCTCCCACTGCATTATTTTGAGATATGATAAGCAGGAACATTTCCCAACCTCCTCCACCAATCCAGCCTGCATGCTATATAAAGTCCCTCTCCTATTTAGTTTTTCATTTTATTTGAAACAATAAAATAAAGTGCATTGAAGTTCCTCAAAGGCTGGTATTTGGCTCTGTGTCCTTTCTCCCTTGAATGTAATTTTGCTTATATACAGTTGGGAAAAAAAAAGAAAAAAAGAAAAAAAAAAGTTGCTTCAGTTAGTCAAGAGACTCAGCAGGAGTGTTTCAGACATGCACTGCTGCTGCTCCATTGGTAGATTTCTCTAATGGTCAGACTTGTATTGATTAACTCCAGGGTTGCTTACTTTCACATGGCATTCACAACCCTTCATTTACACACCTTTCTAGATCACTAACTTTAGGTTTTTTACTCAGCAGCTTCTGCCAACTATATGGGATTAAGATACAGATGAGTATCCCAAAAAAAGACTGTTTCATTGAAAAGGCTTCCTGTGCTTTTCAGGAAATCAATCCCATGCCTTTATCATCTCTTCCTAAGATAAAAGGACATCTTTTATTGTGTATTTTTTATTGTACCTAGTAAAATAAAGATTAGATCTTGATAATATAGTTTGGCAGTACTGAATACATTACAGAAAACTTTGGTTTCACTGGTTTGACCCAATACAGTTGTTCTTGGTTTTGGGAAACCAGAATCCAGGACTAAGGAGATAAGAAGCGATTGCTCGTAATCTAAGAGCTGAAGTGTTTGAGGAATACTGTGGGCACTGGGGACTAAGTGTACAGGGTATGGCTCTGCAGCAGCAGTGGGAGATGATACTGGCTCTTGGGATTCTCTGGAATTGCTGTAGAAAGAAAGGGAGCTCAAGAGCTCTAGAAGGACGGGAGAGCTCCAGCTGTGAAAATAATAGAATGTAAAATAGGAATGTGTAATAATATTGTGCTCTGACAGTAAGAATTGTATTTTTGGCATATATACAGCAAAATAAGGTTAGGCTAAAAGCAGAGTGTGGGGAGAGGAATGGAACTGAAGCTTCTAAGAACATAGAGCCAGCATACTTGTGTGTACGGTGACAGGAAGGCACAAACTTTTTTTTTTTTCTTCTTATTCCTTATCTGATCTGGCAGCCTTAAAATATAGCTGGAATATTCTCTTATGATGGTATAGCAGGAAATATTAACTTAAACACTTGACACATACATCAGATAGAAGATTTGGTAGCAGCCTTCCATTGCAGGCTGTAAGTGATATGACATAAAAATGAATTGTAGCAAATGATTTGCTTTTAAACATTTACTGTGAGGCTCGTATCTTCAGCTACAGAAGTTGTTAATCATTGCCTATTAGGGAAGAGACAGGATATCTGGAAAAGACTGAATGTCAGGATATTTGAGCAGCACATCTCAACTAAAAAATTTTCATCAGAATGGATTTTGGCAATAGGTTGCTCTTGGCTTCAGCCATGCATCTTCTTGTTGGTTACAGGGATAAAAGTTGTTTTTGTTGAAACATGGGCAGTGAGCTGCTCTAATGTATTACTCGCTGAACTGCAGTTGTAAATGCAGCTTTGCAAATTCACAGGTTTCAACTTTCTCCTGCCAAAACTTTAGCTTTCAGCCAAATTAGTTTTGTGTGTGCATGCAAAGTGGATGGGGTCGCAAAAGACAACATGGGTGCATAGAGATCTGAAGTAACTTTTCTACCAAAAATATGAGACAGATGAGTTGGTAAGCAGAATTTAATGATGCATGTACTGCTTGTTTCTGATCTTCATTATATCATTTCAAAAACAAAAATCTTACACTTTAAGCAATTGGACTTGGCTGTCTATCGTTTTCATGGTAATTCCCCATGTCCATCTCTCAGGACTTGATCCTTTGTGATGCTAAGTATCTTTGCCTTTATTTCACATAGCACATGAGCAAATGCTTCATTTTTACTGTCTCAATGGTCTAATTTTATTGAGTGTACTTTTGTAGTCTAAAGTCATAACTCCATAGAAGTCAGCAGGGTCATTTATGTGCTTAAAACATTGCCAAATGATAAACAAAGTGCTCAGGAAATTGTATTTTAATAGGATGAAACAGACCTTGCTCTTAATCCAAATGGTAAGCCTCTAAAAGAACTGTTCTCAGTGCCCCCAGCTTCTCACCTGAAGCATTCTCTGCACAGACTAAATTTCTTGTTATCCACTTGCAGCCAGGCCACGCCCATGACATATTGACACATTTTCATGTTGACTTGGCTAAAAAAAAAAAAAAAATATTATCAATAAATGAGTACATTTCAGTTCAAGCTAACACGAAACAATTTATTTTGTCTCTGGTCTTGCAAGCTGGAATTTCTTTTCAGCAAGAAAAAAAATCTCTATGGAAAATTTAGTTCTGCTGATCTTGCGATCTCTTGAAAAAATGCCCTCTTTATTCTGATGATCATCCATCTTCTTCCCTTTCTGTTTTGCTTTTCATATGCTGAATTTTAAATATTTATTTGGACTTTAGAAAGGTGCCTTTAGTGCAGCCAGTCTTTTAAAAATGGAGTTATCACTAGGTGTGGAAAGGAAGATAGCAATGTGAATAAGCATGTCCACTTTATTTTTTCAAATATGTCAACGTGTTTAATATAAGCATACGCTTATTTTCTCCACTAAATTTAGGCTTTTTTTTTTTTTTTCATAGCTTTTCAGCTTGATGTTTTAAAAACCTTTAAAATGAGAGGCCTGAAGATGAAGATCATTAAATTTACATGGAAAAATGAATATCAAACATAAATGATAGCTGCATTTTTCAGTAATGTGAAGGTCCTGAGAGTCTGACCTGTGCAAAGAACAATATTTGCAAAAGTGCCCTCAAGTGATCTGAAATGATAGGAGGCTTCCCTTTACACTACGGGGAGATTAGAGCTTGATTTTGCATGCTCTCAACCTCATGCTATCTAAATAGACTTTGAGAACAGGATATATAGTCCTTTACTGTGTTTTCAGTTGTTTTGAGATTATAATTTGATCATGTTTTTCTGTAATTTATTCAAGATCTTTTCAGTTTTATGCTGAGTGCATATGAACTATTTGTTAACATTAAAATCCTATTTTTTAAGTTAAACAATAGCAAAATATGCATACTTTTAAACTTAGATAACCAGACCTTTCTTCACCTTCATAAGAGAAATTCAAAGCTATGTTATTTGTGTGTATGTTTAAATTTTACAGCTTCAGTAGAACTGCACAGAAGATGAACTTGGCCTTACTTATGTTAAACCCAGAACTTAATTTGTATTTCTTTTGAGGAAGGGATGGTGTATGCCCACTTCTGACTTTTTGTACAAAAGACATGAACGATTCGTCTGTTGTCAGTAAAATCATATGTGGTGGTTGAGACTCACTGTCTGTTATGTACTAAATCCTTGGCCTATTGTTTGAGGAGTATATGCACTCAGGTTGCAATGTCATTGGGATTGTTTCTCTTGCCTATATTCATATTGAGAACTCTAGTCTAAATCAGGATAGAAAATCTTGCTGGATGGTAACAGTGTTATCCACATTATTAAGAAAGAGGTTGCATTTTTTCTGCCATTCTTTAACTGTTTTGGAACGCAATGGCAAGAATAATAACCTCCATATATACTATATGCTTATTGCGTGTTTTTTTTTTTTTTTTTTTAAAAAAAAAGATATATCTGTTTGCTTTGATATCAACATGTAATCTATTTTCTCTTCCATAATACAATGTTTATTTGAAAATGTTAATAGGAAAACTCTGGTGGACTAGCTTAATTTTATTAACATTTCCAAAACAACAACAAAAAATACATTTAAGAGTTTTCATTTTACATTTATTCCATTAGAGTTCTTGTAGACAATTTTGAAAAAAAAAATAATCTCACTCATACCACAGAATAAACAAATGAGTATGGAGTACACAGCATATGGAAATAAACTTTGTGTAGTTTCAAGAAAAAAATCTTGGTGGACAGAAATTTTCACTTGTTTAAAAACATTACAGTACCCTCTCTTTCTCCCCCAGTAGGACTTAATAAGCTCTCCTACTTTCATCTGTTTAATTCTAAGTCCATTTGGGTTCTGAATAGCTTGGATTACACTGTTGAATTTAAATGTAATTAAATTGAGGAGACTTAAATATTTGAAAAGCTTTTAAATTCTCAGAATATAACTAAAATATGAAGAAACTTACTATGATTTGTCTTTTCGAGAGAGTGGCTTTGAATGTATCTAAATTCAATACATGGTTAGTTAAATCTGACCTAAAGAATACTTAAGTTGCCACTATTTTTAAATTGCACTTATTGAATAAAAAAAAGAATGGTGTATCAAAATATCCAGTAAAATATTTTTTACTTCTATTCTTTTAAAATCAAGTGCAGTGTTAAAATTCCATTTAGAATAATTGCTTATGATTGCATATCATACAGTATTTTATTTCTTGGCACTCCTAGCAGCATATTAGAAACTGAAGCTTATGGATTTTCCCAGACAGATTTAAAGTGTGCTTTATGTCATTTGTTCAAAAGTTTATGGAAATCTTTTTCTCATTTGAAATGGTGCGTGATTCCATCCCTGATATAAACGGAGGTAATGATTCTGCCATGTACTGTTCTTTGCTGGCTTTTGTATTGTTCTTATCAGCCCCTACTGCTAAATTAAGTGGCATAATTTAGGGACTCATGCACTTATTTGGCTCTGAAATCACAGTAAGAGCACAACAGTCTCTCAGGCTTGACTTTAAAAACTGTTCCACCAGGTGATTACTTCTGAAATGAATAATCGTCATTGCCAAAATATCCTCTTATTTTATCTAAAGCTGGAAAAGAACAGATCAACGTTCAGGCATTTTTTTTCCATTATTATTATTATTATTATTATTTTTTGCATTATGGCAAATTACTTAGTATGCTATATGACATGCTGTAGGTAGATGTCAGACAACCTTATATTGATGTCACTTTCATTCTGAACTGTCTTTTTAAGAGAGAAACAAACACAATTAAAGGTAAGCAAGTACATATCGGGTATGCAGCTGAAGTGGTTAAAGGTGCTTAAATCACCCGCTGGTGGTTTTTCTGTTATTCATGTCTGCTTCAGGTTTGTAACATTACTATTTGCCATATTAGATTTAAATTAGATACTTCTGTAATTCAAATCAACTATCCAACATGTAATAAGATGTTGAAATATTAGTGGTTGCATTAGGATTTTTATGATCCTGAATTTTAATTATGCTGTGTTAGCCTAGCTGGTAAAATACCTGAGAAGAATGAACGGGATTACTGTCCCTGTGGTTAACTCAAAATACTAAGCATTGGCTCTGTTATTTGTGCATTGCACTGTACTACATAGCATTTTAACAAACTGATCTATTTTGTAAGCCAAGCGAGGGCAGGGGATAGCTTCTATAGGTGCTTAGCAAAGGCCTGAGCCAAAGTCTACCCAAGGCAATGGGAACACTTCTGTGGATTTGAGTTGTTTTGAATCAGGACTGGGTATGGCAGGCTGATCACAGGATACACAGGTCTTCATCTAAAATCAGGTTAAATGTAGAATTCCACTCACACAGCAGAACAGGAACAAGAAATGTTTGTGCCATGCAGAAGCGCAGATTCCTTGCTGATGAGACATTCTCACCACGTCTGAAAGGAAAATTGTTGCTCTTGTTGCTGACAAAACTCATTCCTGGAACGTGAAGGAGTCTGTCTCACAATGAGAACAGATTTTACAGGTAGAGAAGAGAAATGCAAGCAGAGTAAGGACATCTCTCTGCAAGTCATCACAGAGCAGAGAACTGTGCCAGAACCCAAGGCAATGTGAAGGCACCAGCTAAAAGGCAGAGCTTACAGGCTTTTTAACCGAGCGCTGTTAAGGCATGCTTCCTTCTGCAGTCTCCTCATGTATTTACAAGTTGGTTCAGGGAAGCAAGAACACAGGGTCCCCACTTCATTAATACATGTTCACAGTGACTTTTGAGATATGTGGTCCTCTGTAGCACACAACAAGGCATAAAATTTGGATCTATATCATCTGATTTGGTGCCTGGGTTGGTCATTTCTCTTTAGAAGTATCTAAGCATCTGCAGCACGCTTACCATGTTGTCTAGATACTGCATGTAGCCAACAGTCAGCCCCACAGATCCACAACTAAATGCTTGATACGAGAAGAAAATCAGCTTTCTCTGTTATATTTTCCATGTGCATTCCCAGCAAATATTTTGTCTGAGAGGTAGTTAAATTCTGCCTTTTGTTTTACAAAAATAGGTCTTATAGTGCATATATAGAAATAGATACTTCCTAAATTTATCATGTAAAGAGAACGGGTTAGGAATTAGCATTGCAACTACCCTGCAAATAATAGAGAAACCTTGAATATTTTCATTTTGTACCATGAAAGATGCTTCACATTACAGAACTGGCCTTGATATATCCCAGAATGAGCACGTTGGGGCTCATTTATACTGAGAAGGCTTTTGGTCATCAGGATGGAGAGAGGAAAAAAGCAAAGCACTTCTAACAGATCAGGATGCTCTGCTGGAGAGTCCTTGTACTGAAAGACACATGTGCAGTGCCCTGAAAATTAAAATTCCACACTCTGTTACTCATCAAAAGAATCTACTGCTGGCAAAGAAAAGCCCTCCTTTTTGTTTCTTCATATGAATTACTAAATGTTAACTAATGCTCAGTGTTCTCACTGTCTGACTACCTCATTCTAAATCTTGAGCATGCCAGCTGGTACTAAATTGCCTTTTTACTAACTTGGGCCTTATGAAAAAACAGTGGTTAACAAACGTGGTCAATTAAAGGTATATTTTCATTTCCTCAGGGTGAGACATAGTCAATTATCTCACCTGTTTAGAAGAGTTGACTTCATGTTAACCCAATTAAATATTTTAAGCAGTGACTATATTATATTTTTCTTCTAGCAGAGCCACCCCTTAGAGTGAGAAGAAGAACTGTGCTGCCCTGAGTACTTTGCTTGTACAGAGAGCAGCTGCACCGCTCCGGTAGTGCACGGGGGCTGCCTTTCTGACTTCTGTTTGGTCTGGGGGTTGTCCTGTCACGAAAGCTGGAAGTAGACATTGCTTGGAAGTGAACCTACCACGCTGACTGTTCTTTCTAGTTGATGTTGCACTGTGTTAAATAAAAAAATAAAAAAAAAGGGAGGGAAGAAAACAATAAGGAGAATCATTGTAGTTGGGGGGGGGGGGGCGGGGGGGGAAGACCCATTACTATAGTAGTGTGCACACAGACAGCATGACAACATTCTGTGTGGTTTCTAAGGCTTTGCAGAGTCTGCCTTTGAATAATTAATTAACATAAACATTAGTTAACATACCTTTCTGATGTTGTGTTTTTAATAATAATAATAATAATAATAAATAGGTTCCCTCAATGAGCTCTAAGGAAACTTCAAATCCTCGTACTCTGGAGTCCCATCTGTTGCTTTCAGCACCTGTTTTTCCATGGTTCTTCCATCTGAGAAGAATTTGACCCTTCATTTAACCATTTCCCTGCTAAAATTGCCTCCTTACAGAAACTGATTTGTTAATATGCTGCCATCATAATCATCAGTACAGGCATACTGGCTGTGTATTTACGTGAGGGATCCTTCTGCTTTGGACTACCAGAAGTTAGCCATTACTGTAATACCTGAAGTTGATGGGAAAATTCTCATTGCGCCACTTTTTGTTGTAAAAACTGGACAAGTTCCCAGGTATATTTTCTTCATCCAAACACAGACTTTCTTGTCTGACAAAAGACATTTTTTTTTTTTTTTTTTTTTTTTTCACCTGAGTCCCAGTTTATTTAAATAAAGCATCTAATATACATGTATACAATGCTAAATGACCTTGTAGTGACAGGTACTGGTGAGACTTCAGAGACGCTCAGAAGTAGCATAACTTTCAAACATAGGTGAAAATCTTATAATTGAAGACATTGTTTAATAGAAGCTAGGTCTAGAAGACTGATTCAAGCAGAGGGAGAGAACTCAGGAAGTTAGTGGTTTTTTGTTATTATTATTATTATTATTTTAATACAATTTGAAAGGAATAGCAGCCATGGCTTTATAAAGACAAATACTTACCATTATTAGAGATAGCAATAGAATAATAACACAGTTCATCACTTTGTTAACAAAGCTATTAAAGTGAAAGCTTGAACTGTCTTTTGAAAGCAATATTTTGAACCCTGGTTCAACAAAACCTTTGAGCTTGTGTTTAATTTTAAGAACATGCTTAAGGTTCTTTTCAAACTTAAATTCCTCAGAAGTGTTGCTGAATGGGAGTGGGACTGTATATAGACATTTATATGTATTTATATTTAATCAGAATCTGATTGTTCTTTTAATCGGTGTTACTTCCCAAATGTAATCCTTGTCCATATTTGGAAGAAAATTAACATGAGGAGCATCATCAGAAACTACATTATTTCTGCATTTTCTTTACAGTTTGGGAGCTATTTGCTGAATGATAGTTTAAAGAAAACGTGCATCTTTTGCCTTTCCTCTAAAATTATTCTAACATATACTTACCTGAGGTTCTTTAAATCTTCTGAGGACTGCTTTTGCTGGGTTGGTTGCATTCAAGGTTTAGCACATCTCTAGCAGTAAACAAGTATGTTGGGCATGTTATTTGATGAACTTCAAAGATTTAAGCACTCAGCTTTAATTACTGATGGTTTTAGCAACAGCACAATAAAGATAGGCTCCTGCTTCACTAAATCAAAGAAATGTGACTGAGGGCCTTCTGATCCAATTGTTCTCATTTAGTTCAGCTCTCACAAACATGGTTGTAAAATATTATTGTGGCTTGAGCTGACATGAAACGCTATTGTCATCAATCAAATGAAAAAAAGTGCGAGAATCAATACATAACACAGAAGCAGTGGCTTCAGCTACTTAATTGTGCATGTATTTCATAGTTTTGTTGACCCACCACCCAGTTTTTTTCTCCAACTTCTGTTTGTTTATTTTATTATTATTTTTTAATATGTTACTGTGCAATCTGGTAAGGTTTAGCAGCTGTGGGGATGAAAGGAACACTTCCCAACCAGGATGGCCCCTGAAAGACACTGCTACTATATAACATTCAAGTGCTAATGCTACTCAGTAAAGCTGGGTACCTTTTAGTTGTTCAGTGATAATAATAATATTTTGTTTCCCTGCTTGATACAATTATGCACACTAGATTGAATAGTTATGATTGTGTGGCTTGACAGGATTCCAAGGTTTTGCCAGAGATCCTGCTATATGAACACATTCAGAGCAGTAAGGAAGGTTTAATGGGCAAGTTGGATGAAGCGTGAGGCCAGCTGGTGTCAGCTGCCTCTTAACAATGGGAATATGTATCAATCACTCAGCATGCTTTTTTTTTTTTTTTTTTGGGGGGGGGGGGGGGGCGCGTTAATCTTTGAGGTCTCTTACCAATAAAAATTATTTACTGGGATTTAAAGGGGAGTATTATTTGGAGGGAGGAGATGAGATGTTCCCTGCTGGCTTGATTTAAGCTTGTGCTGAATAGATAATCTTCAGCCAAAACGAGCATTACCAGCTGACACATCTACTGTCAGAAAGTTAATTCAAAGAAAACTGATGAAAACAAAAAGAGATTCTTGTCTGGTGAAAGAACTCTATCTCTGTAGGGAATCCAACGCATGGTTTATGCAGTATCAGGTTATTATTAATTTTTGCTTGATTTCTTCTTTTTAATTTGTTTATTTTTTTCCATATCTCAGTGAGGAAAAAGAAAAACAACACAAAACAGAAAAACAGTATGTAGGCATGTGCTTTTTTTGGTTTCATCTAAATGTGGCAGACTGATCTGAACACAGGTTGCTGTCCAATTTCTTGATTTTTAAAAACCTAGCAATCTAAAAAGCATGCAAATGGTTTCTTCTACTAGCAATTGGGCTCAGATCCTTTCTTTTCTGTAGTAAGTCTCCTATGGATCAAATGTCCTCAAAAACATTCTGTATTCTTGATTTTTCTGGGTATCACAATGTATCATTCCATATTAGCTATTGCCTGGCAATTTTTTTTTTCTGTGCTAGGTGTTCTTTTACATGAGCTACTTTCATACCTTCCAAAAGAAAGATACACACCAATTTCAGATACCTCCAAAGAAGTATCACAGTCATCTGTGGATATGTTCTGGAAGTCTTAGGGAAAGTAGGTTTCAATGGAACTTTCAAACTTGGGAAGTTGATGGTAAGTTTACGTTGCACTTAGATCACACCTACTTAATGAAGCAAAGCAGAAAGTCATTGTGGTAATTTGTGTTCTTCATCAGTTAGCATACATTCTAGAGCATACATTCCATAGCAAACCCATTCTGCAGTCAGAGGAAGCAAAGGTTTGTCCAAGTACGCCTATGTTATTTCTAGCACAAGGTCATGTGAGGTACGCGTACTAAAGCTGCGGACACAGGTGAATGGAATAAATTCTGGCCTAAAAAAAGCCATAAACACATCCTCCCTCATGACCCCAGAGTGGAATTTATATTGAGATTAAAGATCTCTAAGAATATTGGATACTATAATAGCGATTTATTTTTCTGAACTATAAATTTGATATCAATGCTATATACCTGCTATGGATAACTTAGCAAGGTTTTCTTTGTTTAATGTAAGCTTTAATAAAAGGTGAAGTAACATCCTCAAGAAGCTGAACTGATTATTGTTCCACCACATTAACTGCGTTGATATCTTTAAAAAAATAATAATAAAAATTCAGCCATGACAAAAGGAAAAAAAAAAATCCCTTCTGGAATTTTGTCTGATCTGTTTCCTTCAAAAATACCCCACAAATTACACAATGCTTTGTTTGGAAAAGAAAGAAAGAAAGAAAAAAAAAGTGTAATATCAGTTGGGGAAAGATTTTCAATTTTTGCATTGATATTTTGGAGCGGGAGAAAGGGTACACAGAGGATGGACTTTGAAGACAAAAATATTGTAGCCAATTAGCTAAAATGTTACAATTGGTGCATTCTAAGCTTGATGGGCTCATTAAGCATTAAAACTCCTTGACATTTCCCTGTTGTAGTGATAAATAGGAATGAACAGTATGCATTTATACTTTACTAAATTGTCTTTTTGGCTTCTTCATCTGTCATGTTTTACATGTTTAATTTTGCATCCATTTTATTAAAAAATTCAGCATTAAAGATTCTTTGTTCTTCTCCTAATTATCTTCCCTCAAAAAAACAACCAACAAACAAACAAAAACCTCCTAGCTCTGTATCAGTGATATTGTTTGGTTTTAAAGTTTCATAGTTAATGCTCATTGTTAATTTGCCAAAAGGATATAGACTAATTTAGCATGTCACTGCTACTTGGTGAAAATGCCATCATTAGTGATCCATGAGTTTCACAGAAACATAGAAAGGAAGGAAGGCCACCAGTCTTTAAAACAGACCAAATGATTTTAAGTCCATTTTTATTAAAGGGGTGGTGAAGAAAACCCCTAACCTTTTAAATCTTTTTTTTTTTTTTTTTTTTTTTTATGATTATTTCCTTGACGTAGTTAAATATATTTAAATTGAGTTACATTTAAATGGAGTCACAACTGCATCAAATTCAACAACCAGGCAGGGAGTGTTTTTTGTTGTTCTTCGTTTTTGTTTTGTTTTGTTTTGAATGTCATTATGTTAGTCTTTTTATATCCATGAAATTACCATCAGGACTACCTACTTTTTTAAAAAACAAAACAATTTTTTTTTTACCCCTTTTTTAATTATCACAAACCTATTCCACGTTCTGAAAACAAACCACCTGCATGGATACTAGTGTCATGGACGGGAGATAGAGGCTTATTCTGTCCTTTTATTTTTATTTTTTTCTTATTCATAACTAGTGGATTCTGAAGTCCTCAATTATTCAAACATACATTCCCTACCTCTCTGTTAGGAGAAAAAACTAATTTTCTCTAGATTTTAACAGACAAGTAGTAGGCTAATAATTCTTAACTTGTTTATTGGATCTACATGACAGGGTTTTAGAAGCAGATGTGGATGCTGGGGTGGTCTCTGTGGAAGGAATTCAAGGGCTGCCCCATGCAGGACACAGCTGGTTCCAGCCAGCTTTGCAATGCACCCACCACTTGCCAAAGCAGAGCCATTTGAAGGAGGTTGTGTTGCCTCCATGAAAATGTTTTTAGGAAAGTGTGTAAAAACGTGGAGGAAGAGAGAACAAAGGGAGCAAGAAGATCAGAGGTGCAGGAGGTGTTCCATGGTTCAGCAGTCACAGCCTTTGACCTGTGGATGAGCCCATACCAGAGCAGGTTCATAACTGAAATGACTGCAGCCAGTGGATGACTTATGCTGGAACACAGGAAAACTGTGGGAACATTTCTCTGACCCTCTCTGAACTTCTCTGACCCTCTTTGACCCTTCTCAGAAGTTCTTCCACCTCTTCTACTTTCTTTGACCTTCTCTGAAGTTCTCCGAGCTTCTCTTACCTTCTTCAATATCCTTGACCTCTTAATCTTCTTTGACCTTATTTGACAGCCTTTCTTCTCTTGTCTTTTCATCTCTGTCCTTCTCTTTTCTGATTTTTTCTTTGACCATCTTTTTCTCGATGTTGTCCAATATTTTCTCTGACCTTCCCTTCCCCTAACTGACAATCTTTTTTTTTTTTTTTTTTTTTTTTTTTTTTTTTTTGTCTTCTTTACCATCTTTTTTCTATCTCCTCCTGTTTCCTTCCCGTCCCTTTTATAGTTCTGGATTCTCAGAATCACATTTGTGACAGGGTCTTACAAGTCATTGTTTTCAATTACAGGTTCACTTGGAGCTGGATTAACTTATTTCTTTGGCCAACTATGAGCTGTCAACCTTTTGTCTTTGTGTTGTGCATCATCAAGTCAATATACCTAAACGTTCTTTTGATATATATATTTTTTGAATTTGAGTATAAAGCTATATGAGAATTTTTGCTCTGATCCTCAATATATATAATATATATTTAAATATAATAAAATATTTATAAATATATATATATAGTTTAGGTTGTTCCAATTGGATACAGAGGTAACGTTATTTTGTAGAAATTTTGGTAGAAGAAGGCTCTTGTTCATTTATTTTTTCTGTAACACTGTATTGCTCCTGACTGGGGCCCCTGTGGACACTGAAGAGTTGGTGATCCACAGTACGGTTACTCTCAGTAACCCCAAAGCTGTGCTATGCCGCCAGCACAGATCCCTGGGCTGTAGAATAACCTCGTCAGCTCAGCGTGATGGAGAAACCTGCAGCAGCTCCTGCTCGGTGCTGCCATTGCACTACCTTGGTGTCCTTGCCTTTGTCTGAAAGTGCAGCAAGAAGTCTCATGTAAACTTATTTTCTGTGTGATGGTAGAAATAATGAATATAATTCTTTTCTTGTAAGAAAAATCATCTAATAGCTGGACTGATCCAAAAGGAGAAGCTCCTCTCCACAGACAGGGGCTGTTCAGTGTGCCACGGAAAAATCCATCCAGGGTGTGTCCGATGCTAGACAAATAGAGGGTTCCCAGAATCTTGTAAGATTTACTCACTACCTATATTCCTCTTTTTATTCATTCTTATCAGAACAGCTAATTTATTAAGCCATTTCTTGTCAGGCCTTTGTTACTGAGATCCAGAAATAAACCTGCAGCATTTCTCTCTGTGCCTCCTCCCCAGCCCCTGCCGATTCTTCCCCATGGTGAAGCAAACACCTTTTACATTATGGTATCTCTATCTCCTTGGAAATTGTCCCAGCTTACATTACATTCAACTCTTTTTAACATCGTTGTTGTCACTTAAAACACTATATAGCACTCTGTGGTTTTGGTGTTTTTGTTAGGAAAATTCCCACTATGTTTGGGGAAGAGGTTCAAGCTATTTATCTAATACACTGTGCACCTAAGCACAGAGTTATTTTCCCTATTTTATAGAGCGGGTGATGACAAGGTAAATTCAGCTTAGGAAATGAATCTTTTTTCCCATTCCAAAATTTTAATTCTTCTCCTCAGTGTCCCAAACTTTAGGTTAATGGACAATCAGATTTCAGCCAAGATGTCTCATAGCATTGTAAAAAGAAAGCATTTGAAGATATTTTCTCTTCTTTCTTATTTGAAATGGAGTTTTCCTTAGTGCTGTGCATTTTTACAGTGGTTATATTCATCTGTCATTTTGCTTAAGCAGTCACTCTTTAGGTCTTGATTACCCTTGCTTTGGGCAATCCCTTCTCTTTTAAATAATATGATGAAAGCAAATCCAGTGAGGCTTGCACAATGAGACCTTTAAGGTGCCGCCCAATCCTATTTGGTCTTGCTGCGACAAAGATTGGTCTTTCCTTTCATAGAATTCATGAGCACAAATGCAGTTGTCATTATACTTATAAAAAGCAGCCTATGCATGCAAATAGTTATTAACTGTATCAATGCAAGACTCTTTCTGATGCTGGTTGAATTACTAGTAACAGAGATGTTTGTCAGTACCAGGGAATAAAAGCATTTCTTTGGGGAAGATCACTGCAGTCTTTCTGGACAAAACACTGAATGGGTTCTTAATATTTTAATACAATTTTAATATTTAATAATATTAATACATTAATATTGTTTTGATTCATTTTAAAAGGAATTATGACACACACACGCAAGTTTAATTGGGTTTTACTTAAATTGATAAAAAGCCAAGATTCAATATCTATTTAATATATAGCTTAGGAGGTTGGTTCATGTACCTCAGTGTAATCTATGTGGATGAATCCTGTTGGTTCTTCCTGGGGTCTTCAGGGTAGATTTATAAATAACTAGTGATGCAAACAGGGGGGGAAAAACAAATCAAAACCACATGAAAGCTGATAAGAGTTGCTTGCATCTCTGGGGCCATTGATTTAAAAACCTAAATACCTCTTAAACCCGTGTTACAGATTGTGAATTGTTGTTCTCCTAGATGGCTTTATGAATAATTCAATAACTGAACAGTGCAGCCTGATCTTTATCACAACCTAGGAGAGTTTCTTCTAGTATCTTGGGTTTTGGGGGTGAGGTTGCAAAATCTTCAAGTGCTTTGCATCAAACCTCTCCTTCTATGTTGTGTCTGCCTGGCAAATAGAGACACTCATCACTATTTATACCTCAGCTGCAGGCAGAGGGTGAGTAGCTATGTTGCCACTTTCTGCAAATAAAGATGCTAAGTCCTTCTGCAGGTGTTTGATAGAGGTTTCTTGTTTCCTTTGTCTCTGTGCTATGTGACCTAAGTCATAATTTAGCACATGTACTCAGTTTCTGAACATAAAATAATTGTAGAACTTATATATATATATTATGGACTTCTTGGCTTTATTTATTTACAAAGCCAACAATGCTGAGCTAAAAGTGAGAACCAGAGACAAAGATAACTGATCAACCTGAATGGAATTGTTCTATATATATATATAAAAAAAAGTAGTAGGAAAAAACATGGAAACAACAATATTTTGTGTTCAAATTTTGAAACCCAGATACATTGGAAAAAGCATCTATTTACGTTTTGTGCAATAATTACATTGACATGTGAAAGAGCTACAGATAGCTATATTAATGTAACTGAGAACTAGGAAGGGTGGTTTGATATAGGCTGTTGTTTTTGATGCCCCAGTCAGTGCATACGAAAAGCGGCCTGGATGAAAGAGGCTTGATAAAAATTCATTGTTTAAATATATGAACAGAAATGTTTAGCTTACTGCTTTAACTTAAGTTCTTTAGCAGAAAATCATAGGAAAAGATGAAAGCTTAAAATTAAAATAAGTAATTGCAATTGAGAAATGTTTCTCTTGCTGGCTCAATTAGGCATGTACTTAAAATCAATTTATTGGAATGGAGTCTGAAGAGCAGGCTGAAATTAGCACACTCTTTTAAGTGGTTAGTGAGTTTTTATGCTTTGATACTGGAGTCTATAGAGTGAAGCCAAAGTGGCAGTGTTTTTTTTTTTTTTTTTTTTTTTTTTTTTTTTTTTTTTTTTTTTTTTCGCTATTGTGTTTGTTTAGGAAAAGTTACACAGAGCTAGGTAAATATAATCACTGCAGAATTTAATGTTTTGCTGTGGGGTTATTTGCACCAAGAAACAAGCAAACAATGAAAAAGAAAAGAAATCTGAAGCCAAAAGAGATAAATGAGATTGCTACAAGTAGGAAGAAAAAAAATCATTTGTGAATATGAATGCTGAATAATTCAAATTTTCTGAAATGGAATACACCATACAGTTTCCTTCCTAAATTTACTGAAAAGTATTTTTAAATATGCAAATAAGCAGCAGTAAGTTGCACCAAGGTTTTTTTGTGGGAAACCATGAGATTTTCTGATATTTTCCATAGTAGAAATGCAAAGTTGATAAAAACACCAAGCTTTCTTCTCAAATGAAGTTTACAAATCTGCACAGCCATTTTTTCTGTGCTTTTTTGATGCACAATATAAATCAGCAGCCTGGTATACGCCTAATCACAATAGCATAATACTCCACTGATGACACCTGTCATCAGTTCTTTAGTTTCTGTTATCTCTACGGTGGCCCTAGCTTTTAAAGAGTTCATTCATTGGAGAGGAAGGAAAGGTCAGTGATCTCTTATTGTTCAACAACACCAAGGGGTTTTCTGAGATTGGCAACCAGCAGAACGTTGCAGTGCAAGTATTGTATAAAGCTGGCAGCATAGGCTTGCATAGTACATCAGCATTTTATTGCAAAAATAGAAAATGACTGATGTATTTTCTAGGTCAGGGCGGAAGAAGTTAAATAAGAATAGTAATGACTTGAGTAGGGGAAGGTTGTATTAGACACATATTAAAACAACTGTGAATGGGCAACAGTAAATTTTTTTTTTCTTTCACTCCACAACAATAAATAAGGTCATGAGCACTAAAATGCTAACCGTGATTTTAACAAATGGTAAATAATACCATGCTTATCTTCACTTAGGTATCTCTTAGATATAACAACACTGAAACGGTAGGCATTAGTGTGGATAGGGTTGACATATCTTCTGTTCTAGGAGAATTATTTTGAAGAGAAACTTCCAGACAGTCACTGTGGTACTTGGAGGTGTTTCTTATTTCTCTTCTTCCCTTGAAATGTATTGTTTGTTTGAATATGAAGGAGGAGTCTAGCTACAAGTGCCTTACTTTTAAGGAATTTTAAATGTCTGTAATTGTTTAAAGAGGGGGAAAAATAAGTAGTTTAGTAAATGCTTTAAATCATTTCCTTTGTTCCAAAAAAAGTTCTTCATAGCCATAGTAAGTCTCAGATAAGCTGGTGGAACTCTGGGTTTTCTGAGATACTACTTAAGAGACTGAAGGCAGCAAGGGGAGGAATGACTCCTAAGGCAACAGGATGGTTTCTCCACATCTTTAAAGGTCTGGCCCTATGCTTCAGTTTGGAAGTGTGAGTAAGGCCCATGTTGTCTGAAGGAAAAGTAATTAGGAAGAACAGGCTCACCAGGGAAAAGAGCAGTGAAAGACCATTTAAGGTTCTTAAAGAAAACTAATTTGTTTCTCTACTCTATTTATTCTTCATTTGTAGCTATTTCTTAATTGTTTTACTCTTCTGAACTAAGTTTACAAAACAAAAGTTTTACCATTGAACAGCTCATACGAGTAACATTTACTAGCAATTTATCAGCTTTAATGCTGAGCAAATTTCTAACTGCCTTTTGAAAAATTTGATGAAAGTATTTTTTTTTGCCTTTTTTTTTCTTTCTTACAAATGATTACCTTTCTCCTATGTAGTCTTGCTCCTTCTTTGTAGAAAGAGCAAGACGAGGTTAAAATATCATTGTTTATTTAAGATAATTGACAACTTACATTTAGAATTTGCACAATTCAAAAAGAAGCCTGTGTAAATGTGACATAGGCACAAGTGACAGGAGCTGATCCTTAGCCTTCAAAATGCTTATCCAAAGGGAGTTCTGATGGAGAACAGGTGGATAAATCTCCACCTGGATAAATCATGAGACATCAAAGTAACCTGTTCTGACCTTTTCGCTGAAATTCAGACAACTCTTCTGCTACCTAAGATGGAACCAAAGAAGATATTGTAATTTTCTGCTTTGGCTTTATAGTGAATTTTTCTTAATTTTCTTTATTTTTTCTTTAGTTATTTTTGTCATCCATTTCTATGTTTTTAAGTAATTTTGGATTATTGTGAGGGTAAAATATGTGCAGAAAAATTAGAATGTTTGTATATTTGTAATAGAAGAAAAAAATGAAATCTACAAGGTTTAATTCTGAGGTCTTCTCCTTCCTTATCAAGTAAAACCTGACAGGGGTTAGGTGAGATTTTGGCCCTCTCTTTGGAACAATTTAAAACAGAACTTCTTTTTTAAAAAACTGTATTTATTTCAGGTAAAAATAAAAAGGCATTTTATTTTTAGCCTTTGCAAAAAAATAAAAAATCAGAGTCTATATCCACAAGACAACTTAAGAGTTGTCACCAAACTGCCAGATAACAAGCTAATATTGTTCAGGAAAATATATTACAATTTTATCTACTTGTACTGTTCAATAAAACATTAGTATCTCAGCATTTTTATTTAACAATAGGCAACCTTAGGCCAGTAATTATGCAACAATTATAATCATAAAAACTGTCCCCTGCTGCTCACCTAGAAACAAGAATATATTAAACCAGAACTAACCATCTAAGAGGAAAGCAACAAACTACACTCATTTTTAATGCCCCTGCAGTGCACCATGGGAAGCTAATAATTCACCCTCTAATTAGTATCCCTTCTGCTGCTGTTGGCGCAAGGACAGACAAAGAGGTATCCGCTTCATTACAAACTTGTCTTGGTAATCTTTAAATGTCTTTCTTCTCTGCAGGTTGAATGCATGCAATAGGGGCAAATAGAATGTGCAATTAAAAAAGGTTTGCTGGTATTCCTATTCTGACCATGCATGCTAAGTCTAATGAGTATACTGAAAAATCAGAAAAAGCCATTTAAAGGCACTTTTTCTCTTTTGGGCTATGGCATATTTCTTCCTTTTTGTCCTTCATCAGTTTCTACATTAGCAGAAAAATAGAGAATACACCAATGGGATAAGAGAGTGATAACTTTGCAGCATAACCGCAATAATTGCGTTGTTCAGACTTTGAGAAGTTGGTAGATGTCCTTAATCCGGTTTGAGAAAAACTGAATGACGGTAGGCCTTAGTGCTTCAGAAGATGGAGTTTATTTGTTTCAGGAAAGTATATCAATATTAATGCATTTTGTTTTAAAAACCAGAATAATTTTGCCACAGGCCACTATGGGTTTGAAATACTATGAAGTACTTCTGTTATTTTTAGTGTAGAAATTAGTGATAATATTACTATTACATTACTACTTTCCTTTAACTGACTTGTTTACATATGCACAGTGTACTTGTTGATTGATTTAAGCTTATTAAAGAAATTGTTACATGCCTGAGGCTATTTTCAGCTTGCCAATGTACAGCCAATTCCAATTATTAACAAGAATTTTTAGTTGTTGCAATGAGCTGCTGGTACAGTAAAAAACAAGGCAGGAGTGCTAAGAACTTGTGCTCTGGTTCGAGTATGGCTTAAGTCAGTTCACTTATTTCCATTTGATAGTGATCTGGGTGAAGTCCATTAGCAGTCTTGTAACAAAACGAGGTGAAATATTGCCTCTTGAGTTAATTTTGAGGATTATCTTCTGAGTTTCAAATTACCTGCCTGTAACTTCCATTTATATCCAGTCCTGCCCTATATGAACTTCTTGTCTAATTACTAGGAGAGTTGTGTATGCTCAGGGGAGATGAGTATCATATCTTATTTTTTTGCGGACAGTCAATAGAAAAATCAAAAGTAGTTCATAATCACTTCCATTTGAATATGCTCAACTAAGAGCTGCTGGGAGCTGTGTTATCAATGAGAAAAGATGCAACACTCTTACTCAGCAACTCTCTAGCCTCGGTGGTAGAACTAGTTCTGTCCCACAAGCAATGGAGCTCCTTTAAACACCTTTGTGTGTATCTGTTCCTGGCTCACTAGTCACTCTTTCTGCAGTGCTGAGCAAGTTGATCTTTCCTATTAACTGATACCTTTACCTGTGATCCTTTCCCTGTCAGCCTTCATGTCCTGCTGGTTTTTTGTAAGCTCACCTTACCTAGTTTTTCTTAATGCTCTATTCTCCTTCCTACTTCTTTCACATCTGTTCCTACTGCTCTTCCTTTGCTCAGTCCTAGCTGTCCCAGTGCTTATCACTTCTACTTCACTATTATACCAAGAAATGTCAACAAGGAAAACTCAGTGGCTGTAATAGAAAATAGAGCATCACTCTTACAAAATATGTAAATGAAGGGGCTGATCCAGCATTGACCAAATCTTTTTATTATTCTCATGAGCCCTGGACCAGTTCCTAAGTACCAAGTTTCGAAGAAACAACAAGGAAATAGTGGATGTTTTGTCTCCAAAATTAAATAGGATCTTAATTTGTTGCTCTCTCTATCCAAAAATAAAGATCTTTCGGAGTTTCTCAAAGTTGAGTAAAAGGACATATACTACATGAGGGCAAGTACATAAGTTGCAAGTACAAAGGGCATATGGTTTATTTTCATTCAAGTAGTGTTTCCCTGTTAATCCCAATTTGTGTTACTTCAAATATGGACAAATTAAGAAGTGGATAAATTTGCGATCTTAGACTGTGCGTCCACTTGAAGAAGGCATTTGATGCTTTTTTTATGATTTTAAGCTATCTTAGGACTCATGTTGGGAAATAAAAGGTCTGGAGGTTGTCCTGTTTTAAAATCAAAGAACAGGTATCTTATCAAAAGCTTACAAGCTCTTATCATTGATGTATCTCTCTGGAGAATAAATGGAGAATGTGATTAATTATTTCCATAAACTTAGCCTTAGCATTAAATTCACTTTAAAATGTCAAAATTTGATTTGCTCAGCACTCAGTCATATCAAAATTACTTTCTAAAGAGTTACTTTGAAAGGTAATTCAGTAGTAGAAATTGTGCATAAGAAAATAATTGGATATAAATTATTATCATGTGGTATTTTAGTGTAGCATGAAGCCACATTTTGCATGAGTAAGAATAGGAATAAAAACAAAATATCCTAATGATATTCTCTTTAAAAACAACCATACACTTGTAATAAAGACTAAACCATAGGGCAATTGCTAAATCGCCAGTGACATTGTGGAGTTAATGGATCTGAATGTCTGAATGTAGTACTAGAACACTCCCCCAAATGGCCATTAATCTCGATGGAGATGCTTTCTGCCTCAGTCATTATTGCTTATTGATCTGACACGTTTGACCGTAACTTCTCATCTAATTATGTCATAGACATTTCTTCTTATCCAATTATGTGGTGCACCATATCAGGTTACACTGCACTGTTTTTTATAAAAAAATTTTTTTTTTTTTTTTTTTTTTTTTTTTTTTTTTTTGTAATACTGTTTGTCTGGTAAAAATGTGCTCTTAAATGTCTGGGACAAGTTGTGGAAATACTTCCTTAGACACACTATTTTCTCTAGGGCAGGCCAGAATCTGCAAAAGGGAAACATGAACATCAGCTAGCCGTGTTGGTTGTTTTTGCTTTGTTAGAACTAGTCTTAGAAAAAATGTCAAGGTGTTACTCTGTAAGAGGGTGTGTGTGTGTGTGAGGTCGTCATGAAAAACATTGTTCTTATACTTTTTAACTCCATATGTCTTTTATCTTAAATGAGAGCTTCCCATTGCTAGTCTTTGACACTGGCTCAAGGAGACATTGTGCTTCACTTATGTCCTCTGTGTCATGTTATATTCAAAGTTTAATGCAGGGAAATGGAGCCAAACAAAGAAAACATCTCAATGACAAACATCTCCGATTTTGCTTGTTCTAGTAATGAATGATGGCACCTTGGGGAATTATTATAATAGTAAATATAATAGAGTTATAAATACCGGTAAATAAATTAGTATAGATTCAAGCTTCATAAACAATATTTTAATTATATTAGTTTATTTTTTCTTGGCTTTTATTTTCAGAGGTATCACAATTTCTGTAAAAATTGTTCATGTTAATCAAATTATCATTGATTGTTTTTAATGCAGAAAACCTTTTTCCTAAATTTATTTCTAAACTATAGAAAACTATCAACAGTTAGAGAGTCTGTTACTCTAGTAGAAAATGTTTTAATTCAGGATCACAATCTTTAAATGTAATTATTTGTTGTTCTTATCCAAATATATTGAATTTCTACTGTAAATACAATATTTTTCTTTAACAAAACATGTTACTATTTGGCGAGATGTGAGGTTTTTGCTAAGGAGAAAAGCGAAAGCTTAGAAGTTCTTCTTTTAACTGATCTTTACTACCAGCGAATTATATTGTCCGTTAATGAAACCTTTGGCATAGCAAAAATTATAGTGGAGACTTTGCTGAGAAGGAGAAAAGGCATAAAAGGTGTAAAGTTGTTAGAAGGATGGAAGGGAATGGAGGACTATCATCAACATTCTAGGTTAAGTTTCTGGTGTATCATAAGTCCTCTAGATTACATTCAGCTGACGTGCTAATTTTTTGCATCCCTTGGGTGTTAGAACACAGTTTTGTAGCTAATAAGTCGCTGAGAGTTGTCACTCTCAGCTTCAGTGTAATTGATTTCAATTTCTAGCTTCTGCCCATTATTACTCAATCGTATATATATCATCTATAAAATAATCTTGATTTAAGGTATATAATGTGTAATAGACTTGCAAGTAAAGGGTATCTAAAGATGTAATTAGTGTTGTATAGAGTAACCATTTTCTGAGGCAACCCTCCACAAGCATGGTACTATTATACTAGTTTTTTATACACCACATCTCCTCCACTCATTATATGTTTTCTCAGATTATTTAGTGATAATCCACATATTGGCCTAGTTTGCACAAAGTATAAACAACATTTCTCACTGTTCATGATTAATCACTTGAATATTTTAAAGATTAGAAGATTCTAGAATATTCATAATATCTTAGACCTAAACATCTGGAAACTAGAAAAGACATCTTTAATGGAGTTTTATGATGTTTGCATAACAATGCACAACAGGACAGTAAGACTATCAGCATCATCACTTTGAGCTCTTGATCTGTTACTTTGAACACAAAGTATTTGTAGTCTATGTGATTCCATTTAAATGGAATGAGATCCAGGACTCTAAACATGATAGACAGTGATGTTTAGCATAACGGAAATGTCAACAAATGTTAGTGATGATGGTGAAGACTTGACTGGCTACTATACGTAGGTGTAGGCACATAGGGAGCTATGGCTTTGTTAAAATATATTTGTACCTGTGTTTGAATAGTTCTTGTTTTCCACTTCTGTTAATTGAGAAATATTTAACATGCTGTGGTTCTTTAAAGGACTACATTGTAAATTATGTTTCTTTTCTGAGCTGGGCTAATGTTTTTTGGGCTGAATATTTTGTGCATGCACAGGATCAAATGATTATTAATAGTTCTAGTCTTTCCTGGCTTGCTAGCTGCACAATAATGAAAAAAACAGCGTGGTCAAGGTACAAATCAGCTTGAAACATCTCCTGTGAACTTTTAATTCCAAATTAATACAGAGCAATTAAAAAGCTTGTACTTATGTATTTCTTTTAGATTACACTAATGGTTTGGAAGTAACAAAGTAAGACAGACATTCTGATTAGAAGAGACACGGAGTTCACAGACCAATAACAGAATGTTGCAATACTTTCTATATTTCTGGATGACGTATTTTCTTTCAGTGACTTTCACTTTAGAAGTAATCATGGAAATTTGTAATTGTGAGATGAATCATGGAAATTTGTAATTGTGAGATGAGAGGGTTTTGCTCCACAAATTCTAAAATAATGTAAAATTTAATGTGTTATATCTATGAATATACCTGTCTGTCTGTACATATTGCAGTAAAAATCATATGGGTTATATCAACTGAAGAATATAATCACACTGGCTTCTATGCCAACAGAGACTATTTATGATGGGATCTCTTTTTGGGAGTGACAACAATATTTTAGAGCTCACAGACTATGAGCGGTTTTCTTAGAAACATGGGAATCTTGCCTTTTTGACCTTAGTTATAGTGACTGAATGCAACTAGTGACTTGGCTCCTGGGAGTCAAGATTTCTCACGTAAGCTGCACAACCTTTTTGGAGAAGGTATAGCCAACAAATGCGTTTCATAGACAGGTGAGGTTTCTGTGATCTACAACGGAGGAAAGGATTTCTGAGTTCTCTCATAACTTCAGAAATTATTGATGGATGAAGAAGAGTTAGAAAACCCACAGAATTTAGACGATGAAGCAGTTAGAACAAATTTTCCATTTAGTGAAAATTAAAATGTTTTGTTATGATAACTAAATCATTAAATATTGGATGAAGACAATTTGGAATAAAGATGAATAAATTTATTTAATTTGCTTCTGACTTTCCCACTTTATTATAGTCAATGCTATCAAGAATCATTCACTATGGATGTTGGATTTTGATATGTATTTTTTTTCCACTGACTAATTGCATTTGACTTTTTGTCTTGTGTATTTCTGCTTTGGGGTGATTTTTTTTTTTTTTTTCTTTTAATCTGCAATGTCATTGATCATCATCTTTTTCTCTGTTGAAAGAAACAGGTTGAGGGGTTGGATTGCTGAGACAGGATTACAGCAGCATATTAGCAGTGTCTTTCTGTTTCTAGAGATGTTGCAGGCTACTTATGCTGTGTAGGGTAGTAATTATTTACTCTACTTCATGAAGTCTGCCCTCAACCCTTCCAATCCCCATTCTTCAAAATGAAAAGTTGGACTTTAAAGTAGTAGGTGCCTAAGGAGGAGGAAGGTTTTTGTTGCTATCGCTAAGACAAGTAGTGAAGAGCTTGTGTTACCATCTTAGAGCTGGTATCTAAGAGATGTACCATTTGAACACCAGTAATAATTAGCTGAGAAGTTTATTTCATCCATAGAGTTGAGCAGGAAAGTGGCAGATACCCATCCCTGGACATCTGAGCTTTTCTTATAGAGAATCTGTTGGGCTATTTCTGTAGCCTTAGAACCATGTAGCCTACCACAGCCATGTAGCCTGCTTGCTACACCTCACATTCTTTCAAATGTGCTGCTCTTCAAACCAATCTCTGCTCATACAGTCTCTGTGTTTTTGCTGCTGCTGGAGGATATGTCTGACAGCCTTTTTAGAGACTTTCTGTGTTTTTTCAGGTTCTTGACATGGTCTTTGACCCAGCTGCCTCATTGTGCTGCTGCTACTCCCTTGTCTCTGTTCTCTCTATTCTTGTACAAAATTTATAGCTGGATTGTACAGCCTCTGTCTTATGTTATAATTTAAAACTTTGATGCGATCTTTAACAGAAATACCTCAATTGCAGGAGTGCAACATCACAAGCATGGATGATTACTGCAATCTGCACTTCCGCCACCTTGGACAGGCAGGTCCCCAAAGGGTTACTGTTAAAGCAGGTACAAAAGGGGGGCAAGCTGTCTACTGTCTATGCCTGTGTCAGCTCTAACATTAGGGCACAGATGAAACAATTCTAGTATCTCCTAAAGGGCTGCACAGCAGGATACATTGCACCAGCAGCTGCAGTATGTGTTGAAAGGCTGGAGCAGATGCTCTCTATTCACTGTACTCACCACTGCAAATTTAGCACCAGCAACTTTCCCAGACTTTGAGCCCTAGATATCAGGACAATATATTGACACTCAGTAGGGAATCATACTAGAATAAAGGAGTAGTCTTTCTTTCCTTCCTGCCTTGTTCACAAAACACTAGAAACAACATGAATCTTACTGGTCAGGATATTCTGGTAGTTCATGAATTGAAACCTATTTTCATGCTTGTAGAAAGATATGAAGAGTATTATTCATAAAATGTCTACTGTAAAATGTAAGTAGTGCTAGCTGAAACTGCTGATTTCACCATGGCCTAAAGTGATTTTTTTTTTTTTTTTTTTTTAACTATTCCTAATAAACAAAGATTTCTATCTGCATTTACTTGCTTTGAATTTTATGGAAGCAGCAGTTTTCTCACTACAATAAACCCAGATCAAAAAGTGTTTTCTTTTGAATTCAGATCAGCCAAATGGGCATCTCTTTCTGAATTCATTTGTGCAGCTGATCTCTGATCTGCAGCGTAGCTAGGAGTTTCATATGGTAAAAGGGGTGTAACTCATTTGCACTGAATAATGTATGCATATATAGTACGTGCAAAACAGCCAGAAGCCAGAGAAATATCCTCCAGCCAGCTACCTGTGTTTAATAAAATTTACTGTCCTTTCATGGAACTCCAGTCTTACAAGTATCCTTTAAAATTTAGATTAGATGTGTTTTACCTGAATTATTGTACTATCAGAGAGTACCATACTACCATCTTCCAATGTGTTTCTTTTACAAAGCAGGACAGGAAGATTAGTTCAAAAGGATGTAGATAACTATTTTACATTACTTATGAATTCCATGCACCATTTAAGAATTCATTAATTTTGGTCTACTTGTTAAGATACTGAATACCTCTAATTCTTAGGATTTCCCATAGATGTCAGTGTAGAAGACAAGTGCACCTATTTTCCATTGTTACTGTTTCATACAAGCTCTTTTTCTCTTATAATCTGAAAATTATTTCTTTAATGAGAAATATATTAGAATGTATTTTTCTGGAATTTGACTGATATTAAATTTTTTTTCAGTCATGTCAAAATCTTATGGGAACCCTATGCAGAGGGAATGCAGATCATTAGGCAAGTTACTGTTATTCAAGTTATGCAAATCTTCATCATGCCCTGTTGTGGCAAAAAATATTGGGCCCGTTAGTCATGGCTGCTGAGCACTTGTAACTCCAAGTGAAGACGGTAGGAGGTAAAGGTGCTCGACCTCTATGAAAGTAGGGGTTATTGCATTAAAATAGATCTATCATAGTAAATTGAAATGTTACAAGTATAGTAAGAGTTCTCTGACATCTACTTTAAAATATGAACCTCTGGGGACTGGTCTCACACCATAATCTGAGCAGCAATATGAAAGGTTGTACTTTCAGAGTAAGCCCTATAAGTATTAGGGCTGTTTCCTATTGCTCACATATCTTTTTCTTTCTTTCTTTTACTTTTTTTTTTTTTTGATAGACATTTGTTCTCCCTCTACAAGTTGAAGCTGTCACTCTCCTCTGTTTTACCTTGTTAGGTGGTATTTAAATATATACTCTCCTAGCTCCCAGCTGCTCCCTGATCCTGGTTGCTGTAGGATCAGTGCCAAGCATGGAGCATGCATTATGATCAGGTGTGCACTCACGGCTCAACCTCACAACCAACAAGTTTGGAATCCTTTGCAGTCCTATGGGTTTGTAGCCCTGGATTGGGTCCCTGTATCAAAATTGTGTTAGCAGACTGCAGCAGACGGCTACAGCTTAGGTGGCCAAGGAAGCATATGTACCTATGTGGGTGTAATATATATTGGACTTTTAATTTACTTACCATTTCTAAGATATCACCATTATCATCGTTTGTGCCATTTAAAAGCTTCCCTGGAAATAATATTCTGAACAGTATAATGATTAGAGAAATTCTCTTTCGTTCGTTGATCCAGATTTAGAAGGACTACCAAAGCGTTCTCAGACATTGATGACACAACTGGATGACCTGTGTTAGCAGCTGATTTTTGTCAGCTTACACTTTGTAAACATTTGGCAAGGCATGTGAGGTTTTCAGTCCATCTCTCTCAAAATGACTTTTTTGAAGGGGATACATATTGTCATGCAAGGGGAAAGAATCTGCAAATCCTGTGGAGCTGGTGACCCAGCAGGTCACAGCTTGGCTCCCAGTTTACTCTGGGGGCAGTGAAATAACATTGTTCTTTGTTCGAGATTTCTGCCAATGCCACAGTCAGGTACCTGGCTGTGCCCTTTCATGTAGTTCCCAACACATGCATTAGGCTTCTTCCTCAGTGCTCTATCAGGGTAGCATTTCTGTAGTAATCCCTGCAGACACAATTATTCTGTCAGTTTTGTGTGCTCAAAATAGGAAACAAATCCAATTCCATTCCTCGTCTCTACCTCCAGCAAGACACAGTTCTTCCAACACTCTTCTTTCAGGTTAAGAGTTGTAGCCGTATTTGTTTTACCCATGATGTAAAAAGCAGCCTTGGAACTTTTCTGTTAACCTAAACTGTTGGGTACCCCTATGATGATGCAGGACAGATGCATGAAATCGTGTAATATCCATTCAGGTAGCATGTTAGATAATGAGAGAGGGCATGCAGTTAACAGTTTTTTATTTATTTATTTATATTTTAATAAAAATGCTTTTCAGCTTGCATTCAGTAATGGCCCAACTGCTAATGACTTAGGGTTGTGAGGAGTGGCCAGGTAACACAAGGTAAATTATTCATTTGCTTAAAGCAAGTCTATAGGCCAGTGCTCTGCTTAAGGCTGCCTTAGACCTGCATCTTAGTGCTGTCAGGATTTCTCTGACTGAGAAGGATTTTTTGAAACCTATTTGATGTGGAGTTTTATTATATTTGAACTGAAAATGAGCTGCTCTGGAGGAAATCCTTGGAGAAGCTCCACCAGTATAGGACACAACAAACACTGCAGCAGCTGCAGCATCAGCATGCTCCTCACACTTTCAGCTAGCAGCTCAATGAAAGATTTTGGCAAGGCAGAAGACCCAGTGGATGCCAGGTTGGCACCGGTACCTGTTGTGTTTTATTTGCCTTATAGGAATGAAAAAAATAATAAAAAAAGGTAGCCTGTTTTTATGATACTGCAGCTTGAGATGAGGGGGAAAAGGGGAAAACAAATTATTCTTTTTAGGGTCCATCCCCTGTAGTGGCCTTTTGCCTTTGTTCTGCATTTTTCATCATATTAATTAGGAAAAATATTCAAAGTACTGATGTCAAGGACAGTTTCTGGAGTTGGGTGATGTTTTAAGGATAATAATTTAGTGAATATTAACACTACAATTTCTGCCATATATGGGTCCATGTTTTCAAATTTAAGTGCTTAAAGACATGCTGATCCCATGCAGTATCTCTCAGCACGGAACAGGTTTGCCCTCTTTCCAGAACCAGAAGAAAACAGCTGTGCCACTGTGGTGTAATGCAAAAGCTAAGTGGGGGACCTGCTGAGGACAAAGACTATCAATTCAAGAGAACTGGCAATATGACTGGTGGGACTTCACGTGGCTATATAAATACATCAGCTGAGGTTGGTGCTAGCTGGCAAGTTGCTGCACTGTGTTCTATTGCAAGATAGAGAGATCCTGAACCTAATTACTTATTTGGCATACTGTTACACTTATTTGTCATAAGCAGCTAATGATAAACCTTTAGGTCTTGAAGGACGTTCTAGTTAAATGTACATGTTTCTTTATATTATATATCTCTGATGTTGCTATGTTTATCTATCTTCATACATAGTCTCTCTAAAACAGGACAGACTATGTATGAAGTCCCTCTTGCATAATCTAGAAGGAAACAGAGGCAATTACCTTAATTACTGTACAGTACCTTTTTGAGCAAATACACCCTTACTGGAACTTGTTTTTATTTTTTTCCATTTGAATTGCCTCTTTTCTTCATATACTGACCCCTTTCTAAAACATATCCAGCAAAACCTCCCTATGCAGATAATGTGACGTTTCTTGGCAGCCGTTGATTTGTTGCATGGGAGAATTGCATTTTGCTATTTTAAATTAAATACTTATAATAACACCTTGGGTTTTCAAAGGATAATATTTCATTTTCCTAAATGACTGATTTTAGTTTATTTCCTATTTTCAGGGATCATAGGTTTTTTTTATTATTATTATTCTTAACTGGAACAATATGAAAACTTCTTAATAATTAAAAAATCTGAGAAGTAGACCTAATTTATGTATGTAAAATTATTTGAATTATACTGACATCACATATCCTTTCATAATCTAGCAATTGGTTTTCCCTTATGGTAATGCTATGACTTTGTTTAACATTTTGTAATTACTGGAATGAGGAGGGTTGGAACCTTCTTAACGTATGTTTTGTGCCATCTTTTAGAATGATTTCCAGAGCTACACTTATGGGCTTTCTTTGGCAATTTGAGCAGAAACTAAATTTGTAATGAAATGTGTCATGAAATGTGTCCTCAGTATCTGTCTTCGTGAGGTGTGTCAAGGCTTTGCAGATATCACTAGTTTCCAATGAACTTGCAGGCTAAGTTCAAGTTGCTGATCTTGACCTATAAAACCCCAAATGCCTTGGGACTAGGTCACCTGATACTATTTGTGACATTTCTTGCAGGTGCCATCAACGAATCAGCTGTGACAACGGGCCTCATCTTTAACAGAGTGGACCTGTTGGAGAGGATGGGTTGTGCTTGTTTCTTCAGTCTTCTCTTCACCCTGTGGAGTTTCTGAGGGTGAGCTGATTGAATTAAATGGTCTAATGGAATATATGAGTGCACAAATTATGAATACCAAACTCATTTTGTTAGTTTGTACTTAAACAGCAAGATACACTTTGTCAAAGCAAGTCAGATCCTCCTAGTTCTTCTCTGTGGAATGATTCCTGTTGTGTTCAAACAGAACGCCAAGGTGAGGCGTTTTGATTGTTTTCTCTGTGACAGAAACGAAAGGTAAGGAGAGAGCATTTAAGTGAAATATGTTATTGAAAAGGAATAATGGTGTGCTGAATTTCATATGCTAAAGAGCTGAACTTGGTTCTTTCCTGGCACGGAAGCCCTACGGAACACTGGGTAAATCACTTAAATTCCTAACTCCAATTAATTTCAAGAGGAATAAAATATCCAAATACTGATGAAGAGGTAGGCTTCAGCCACTCTATGAATTGGTTAGTAAAAGTGGATAATAGCTTTTTTTAAACTTTGAGTATTATGAAGTGGCATTTTGTACATGGGAAGTAGTCACATGTTGCAGTGATGGACACCATATACCTCCAAGGTTTGCTTGTATGTGTCTCTGGAGGATTACTGAAAATGTCTGTGTGATAACAGAAGCATATGATTTTTTTCCTGTGAGTGGACCTGATGAAAATACAGCTAGATCCAAATTATTCTCTCAGTAGGGAGAATTACTTAAACACAGAGAGAATCATTTAAACACTTTAATCACAGTGTGGATATAAACTGTTTTTTTGTGGACTCAATCCATATGTCAATCTTCTATGTTCTATTCTTGGAAGTTCAGCGCATTTAATAGGGGTGTATGTTGTTGATCTGAATGACTTCCAGACTTATGAATGATCAGAAAAAAAAAAAAATAAATAAAGGACTTATTTTTTTGTGGAGATTACACAGATAACATAGGAAAGTATAAAAGGGGAAACACTGGCAAAACAGAAGTAAGATCAGAAAAGAAATTTGTTTTTCTACTATATCAGGTGAAACTAAAAAATGGAAAGCAAAGGATCTAAATGAAACTTAGATTTCCTCTAAGATAAAGTATGTAGCAATAGACAACACATTTAGATTTAATAGAAGCTCATAATGAAAGGTAAGTTAGTAAGAATTTTAGGGAAGCTCAGAGTAAATAATTTTATTCACACTTGTCAGCTAGACTGAAAAACTTGTTTAGAACAAATGTGAAAAGATAGTAGTTGCCTTTGAAAAAGATACAAATCTTCTTAAACTATCTAAATAGGTGATTATATTTTATATTATGAACAGCTATGCTCAGAAGTATGTTTCTGGAGAAAAAGAAATACTAGGTGTCAGCAGGATTCCTGCTTCAATCGCAGCTGTAGCAGATTTGAGCAATAGCTTATTTTATAGATTTGCACTTGCGTTTCTTTAAGGAGATCAAAGCAAGTTTGATACAGTACAGCAGTTGTAGAAAAGACTTTTAAAATTCTCTAAGTAGAGTTTGACAGTCTTGTTTTGAAAAAAATATTTTGATAATTAGGTTCTGTACTTTGCAAAGACATGGATGCTTGTTTGGCTTTATGCGTCTCACTGAAGTCAGTGAATTTATGCATGGAGAGTTAAACTACTTATATCTTTATGCAGTCAAAGATTTTGACATTATTTATTGTTTAGCTGTTCCATGGTGCAGTTGTCTTCTGAAAGCAAAGTGGATAAAATGCAGAAATGTTTTTTAAAAAGGGGAGGAAAAATGTGCTAAATGAATTAGTACTTATTGGCAGTTGAGAATTCTGCAACAAGATTTAAAACAACACCAAGAGATAGTAATTATTTACTGTGCTTCAGTTCCTTGAATGCAAATTAAGCATAAGCTAAGTGGATCATTACCTCTGTTTTTATGTCCGCATAGATGAACTATGAGGAAAAATATCACTGATATGAGAAAGCGTACCTATACAATTATCTGCTCTCTTGCTGTTTACCATGCAAAAGTACAAATGTTTTATTTCACCCAGACCATGTTAGCATGAGCAGGGAGGTCAAAATCATTAGCAGACTGATCCTTCTCACACTCCATTTTATGGCCCCTATCCACTGCTGGTTTCACTTCAATGAGTTTTCTGTTTCTCTTTCACCTAGCTAATTTAAATAAACAAAGTTTGGGGTTTTCAACTCTGTTTATCTGCCACTTTTTTTCTCTGTACTTGCCTCTTTTCTGAGCTCTCTCCTCTTCATCTCTTTAGTCATTACCTCCTGCATGCTATCTTACTGGTTTTCAATTCTTTCTGTTATTTTTATGACTCTTTCTATTGGATAGAAGTGTCTTATATTAGATAATCTCTATCGATTTTTGGAATGAGTATGTTGTCAGATTCCTTATTCATTTATTTCCTTGTGGTAAGCTACAGGTTCTCTTAAGCATTTGAATTCAGCAAATAAAGCCAATTGTAATCTAAGACTTATTAGCAGCTTTAATTATTGAGAATCTACATTTGCATCCACTTTTACATGCCTATGTCTAAGTCATTTTTCTTACACTTCATCTACACTAAGATAGGAAATTCTTTAACATTAAATTAACATTTATCCTAACAAATGTGACTGAATTGCTCATCAGTCTTGTAACAATGTTTGATCAAACTGCCAGTCATTCAGCTTGTTAGTGTCAGTATTTGTTACTGATTTTATTCTTCAAGCAGTATTATTTTCAATTCACTCACTAGTATCCTTGGTTTCTGCACCCTTCGGTACTCCTTATACGCAGGGCTCTTTTCTGGCTCACCTAATCTTTCATGACTGGATTCCTGCATCAGAGCTTCCCAGAAACCTGAGGCCTCTGGCGGTATCTGAACAGCTGTGCAGAGCTGAACTCTGCTTCTCCATTGTATTTCCTATGGCATTGTTTCTCCTTGTGTGTTTACACTGTGCTCTCGGGAACTGGAAGTGAAGTGATTGCGCAAGCAGGTATGGCAACTTCACTGTGCTTGTGTGAGTGTTTGTGCAAAAACCCTTCCCAAGAGATTGGTTACTCACTTCGGCCTCTGAGAAATGCAAGGGGGAGTTGTGCATTGTACACACGGAGACTCCAGCAACTTTGAGAGGGCTGTGTAACATCTGCTTTGAAGTAGAATTCTTCTAACGGATTAAGCGTTAATGAAAGGTAATGGGATGACAAAATACCGTATTATAGTAAAATCCAGATGTAATTTAAATGGGAATGGCAGTTTAGTGGAGAATCTAGCACTAGGCTGGAAGAGCCCATAGAATCAATGAAATAAAATTTCAGGTTTATAGAACCACATTGCAAAGATTTAAAAAAAATATAAATATGGAAGTAATGGCAAATGGGTATAGAAAAGAAAGGACAGAATACATAAGGAAATAACACTGAAGTATAACATACTGACACAACATGAATTTGTTCTTTCCGTCACGGTCACCCTATCTTATAAAGTTTGCAAAAGAAAAGTAGTTCACAGCAATTATAATAGACATAACCAACTGATATTGTAAATCTTATTAACTGATCAGGTGAGAGTGGGGCTGACAGGTTAAAAAAAGAAAAACCCTTTGGATGTTTTATTTAGTGTAGTGTCACAAATACATGTTGGCACAAGGCTCTGTTTGGGTGTACAGTACAAAAAGCTTTGTATATCATGAAGATCTTAATAAATCAAATGAGAATCATGTATGTGTGGTTGTGTTTCTCTGCAAAATAACAGGTGTTTAATGCATGTATTAGGGCACCTGTTTTATTTGGCTGTTATTTGTCCAGAGATGCTTATTCATGCTAAATTTAGCAAGGCTGTGGCAGAGCATGAGTTCACTTGGGAATGTGAATCTTTGAAATATGCTCTCACTGGAGCTTGGTGAATAATTTAACTCACTAAATCTCTTTTCCAGCTTGCCATTTAACTGTGAATAGATTTCAATTTTGATTTATTTTGTTCTTTATTCAAGTTATTCAACAAAAAGTTTATGCAAATGCATTGCAGCCTCAGGATAGCTCGTATATTGCTCACAGACTATAGCTTCTGCTGCTGGTGATGGGGCTGATTTGATACCCGTTTAAATAATTGGAAAGGCTCCTATACACTTCAGTTACAGAATTCTACAGATATTTTTCCATTGACTTCAGTGAGTGTGGGATGAAGCTGTGTTCTCAGCTAGCTACTCGTGCTGTGTGCTTGGGCTGATAGCTCATATAATAGGGTTTCTTCTACTTGACTAGATGACTTGAAAATCCAGAGATTTTAAAGATTTTCATGAGCATGTTCTCTCAAAAGATATGTATGTCTTTGTGATATTTTACCTTTCTGAAAAAATTCATTGAAACGTATGTAGACTTGTCAAAATGTCAGCAGAAAGCAATTCAACAATTGTATGGTACATTGGTAAATACTAAAAATATATTGGGTATTTAATGAGTTTACAAATCTAAAACCAGCTTAATGCATAAACTCCCAAAGGTATACTACATATATATATGGAAAAATCTAAGATTTTTTACTAACTTATAGTATTGTTATTTTTGAATGACTTTATAACATTGCTTTTAATATTTAAGAATGTATCTGTTTTATTTTTAGCTAGCCGTTCAGCAAGTTTGGGTTTCATTTCTTATAGTCAGAAGTCCTGTTGGGAAACGTGTCTGAATGAGAACTGCAGGATAGCAACCTTGCACTATATGATTCACAGAACTGAAATATTCATACATTTCTAAATTATTATTTTTTTTTAATCCCTGATTTTTCTTCAGAAGAGAAAAATTAAGAGATAATTTTTGTCTGAAGTAAAATCTCTTGAGATGCTTGTTTCAGTGATCATAATTTAGAAGAGTGTGTCGATTCTGTACCACCAAATCTAAAATATACCTGGGGGTATTTCTGAATCTGATTTTATGATTATTAGGCCTTCTTTAGTTGTTTAGGAATTTAGAAAATACATGTTTTATTGTTTTATTCACAGTGACTAACCATAGAATAGCCTCTAATCATATTATTTGCTTAACCAAGTGAAAGATTTAGTAATGTGTACGTTTTCTTAGTAGTTTGGCTATATTTTTGTCGGTCAGTGCCTTGAATTTCCTCCTGAAAAAAACTGATGATAAAGCATTAGTAGAGACTTCATTTATATGCGTAAGTATCACTCAATCTATCAATATTCTTTCAGTTTGCAAAGTTTCCAAAGTAGCTTATAAACACTTTTTCTATATACACACATCATCTTAATGCT
Source organism: Oxyura jamaicensis (assembly GCF_011077185.1). Lineage (NCBI taxonomy): Eukaryota > Metazoa > Chordata > Aves > Anseriformes > Anatidae > Oxyura > Oxyura jamaicensis. Next base: position 7,073,375 of record NC_048903.1, on the reverse strand, counting down.
ACTAAGCAGTAACTATTTTGATGATGAATCTTTATCCCCTGCTCCTCTCTCTGGAGGCAGTTTGATGAATTTTCAGTGGAAGGCCTAGAAGTACTTAGCTTTCTCAGTGTTTGTGTGGCTTGTGTGGTTAAACCTTGCTGTATGTACCTCAATCAGTTCTTTTGCTATTACCAAAACATTGTTCCATCCCTCACACTTTTTTTTCCCTCACAATTATTTCAAATATTTTCCTTTGAATTCAAGACACTTAAGTAGTGGTATGAACCCTTGGTAATCTCTTTCTTCACATTTATTTTAATGTTAGATGCTGGATTGGCTATTTGCAAAAACACTAAGTGTATATATACATATTTTTTTCTGATTTATATAGTTGGTGCAAGTTACAGACTTATAATTTCTTGTAACATTTAATGGCTGACCAAACAAACTCCTTGGACTGTTGCAAGTATTCTGTGCTCATGTGAGGTTCTTTATAGTATCTTTGCAATGAATAACTTTATTTCTTCTGTGAATAAGATTTTTAAATTCATTAGTGGCAAAGGAAATACAGCAGTTGCTGAGTGATTTGAAGCATCTTTACAGCAATTTACTATTAAATTAACTGGACGACAACTTCCCCAGTACAATGATCAACTGATGAGAGATGTTTTTAAGTTATGTTTTAAAGAGCTCAGTTAATTCAGTAGATGGCACTATTCCTCCTGCGTCACTGGGCTAATAACTCAGTTACAAGATGGTTCTCTATTATGACAGTCATCTTGTTTTTCCAGATGAGATGAAATAAGATTTTTTAATATTTTGAATCTATTAAAAGTTCCCATGAGATTACCTGCAAGAATGTAAGCCTTGGCAAGCCTTCTGACAAGATTCCAGTATGAGAAATTATTAGATTTAGATAAATTTATGGTTGTATTCCTGTACATCTGAGCTATGCCTAGACCTCCCTTTTGAATTCAAGTTTTCTGTGCAATGTCATGGCTAATGTTCTACAAAAAACGTAGGTCACCATAGGCCACTACTGTTACTTAAAAAAAAAAAAAAAAAAAAAGTCTGTGTGGACTGGCAAACTCTGGAATATAACTAAGCCAGCAAAGAAGCAGCACACCAAAAAGTTAGCTTGGGTACTTCTTCTGATCTGGTTCACTGTGCAATAACCAAGAAAGTGGCATAAGAGGGAGTGACACCATCAGGGATGATAGAATGGCTTGGGTTGGAAGAGACCTTAAAGCTCCACCCAGTTCCAACACAAGCTCCACCCAGTTCCAACACCCTGCTTTTTTATCATGGTTATCTTAAAGACAACTCCACGATTTTTGTACTTTTAGGAAACTGTGATTATTCTGTGATTCTACTTAGTTTGGTGGGTGTAAGAGAAATAGTGATGGTGACAGTTTCATTGCTGATATTCAAAGCTGCCAGAATAAATCCTGAGTTTCCTTGAAAAATGATTAAAAACTGGAGATCAACAAAAGCAAATGAGGTAGTCCAAAGGACTAAACCAATGATCTGTGAAAGATATTCCATTCAACCAGGAGTAAGGTTGCTTCTTTCATACATTCTCCTTCTCTCAGAACAGGAACAATTCTTTCTTATTTCTTATGTTTGAAGGTTTAACCTTTTTGATATGCCTAATTTTGATGATATGACAAATCTATATCTTTAAAGCCTTGACACAATTTTCCTGAAGCTAAAGGGATGATAGCTAACTGCAAATGTCTGACATAGAAAATCCTTCTCCCACACCTCTCAAGTCAATAAATATTAAATTTCATTTAGGATGCAAATAATTCAATGCAAGCCTTTTCCTCGATTTTATTGGTAGCTTGGTCATATCCTCTTTTACTATGATCTAAAAATTCCTTAAGAAGCAGTATTGCAAAGTCCTGATGCATAAGTATCATGAGCTTGGTTTGAAATGATGAGACTGGAAAAAAAATATTCCTCTAGCTTTCTGGCAGAGAATCTTGGGTGTTACATCATTCTTTTATTTAAAATCAAAATATTTCATGTATGACAAAACAGAGTTGTAATTAAAATACTTGTTTTAACTTGGACTATGAAGCCTGTCATTTTCTTTATATATAACAAATAATTTTATTTTATCTATTAGATCTGAATCATCCTAGAGACGGAAGCTACTTTGAGGGTAGGAAAAGGTTTCTCCCATCCTTTTCTGTCACCTTATATATATTTTTATGTAGCTGTGTATAACTTTGTTTGCAAAATACTGCGATATTCACAACAATCATCTCTATTTCAAAAGCAAAAAAAACAGAAGCCAAATAGTATTGATTTGTATTAATTGCTTCAGGTCCAAGCAGTCATTCCCCCATTGTGTTGAGTATTGTACAAACAGTATAGAAAGTCTTTACCATCTTTGCTCCAACTCCAGTATTAAGTTTACTGCTCAAAACAGGACAGTAAATGACCTGACTTGCTTTCCCTCAAATTAAAGATACTTAAATTTCCAATGTGCTGTTTGTGGTTTGCTCTCAAATATTAGAAAATTAAAGTCTGCCAATAAATACATTCTCTACTTTCTGTACAGAACAATATTGATTCTCCTTGCATTCCTTCAAATTCCTCCTGAGCGCTGTCACTCAATAACACGGCATTCCTGTTATCCTAAAAGGATCCCAGATGGATATAGAAAATCAGCAATGAATGCATCCTTCCTTCATTTATTTTGTTTAATAACGTAATATTGGCCTTCCGTCACCTCTGTCAGATCTAAGTGCTCTCTTTAAAGCAGTTTCAAGTTCCATGGATGGATGTTTGAGCTCTCAGCATATGCGTTGTGCTAAACCAGCTCCTGCTACCTTCCCAAGGCAAAGCAATTAAAACATGACATTTCCTCCAGCCCTCCTGGCTAATGATGGCTACTTATATTTTCTGTGTAGGTGATGGGAGAATGAACAGATCTCCTTGTCATAGAATGTTGGTATTAAATGATACTGACTTTTTTAAAAAAAAGTTTTCCTTTTTTTTTTTTTTTTTTTTTTCTTTGTCATGCTGAATGCTTTCTTATCTCTTCAAACTGCATGGGTCTTGGCTGTTTGGCTTGCAGACAAAAAAAAATCTGTGCTAATGAAGACTTAGCTTTTTAGCTCTGGTAGGAGAGAGAAGTTTTTCATTTGTGGTTGTGATGGCCATGAAAGAGAGTCAACACTATGGCTTGTGGAAAATTTGTTTTCATCAGAGTACCCCCACATGGGGGATTCAGTTAATTTTAGCTCTAGGTGAGGCCCTGAAAGCTCTACACATTTTTTCTTTTTAGGGATGTCCAAGGTTCCTATTTTTAATTTTTTATTTTTTTATACAGTTCCTCCTCTGTGAAATTGAGGCATGTGCATGTCACAGTCAGTTTTCATGAAGACAGATCACTGTCTGTGCAAGGTCAAACTTCCTCAAGTCCATGAGTTTTGGCAGCCACATCACTCAGAAATGGCCACAATCACCTTTCAGTCCCTTGTCTGTCTGACCTGTCAAAAGCTTTTGTGGAGCATATTATGTTATTTAGAACATTTTTCTAATGAGTATGAGTATGAAAGATTAGTTTGCAACACAAGCAACTTAAAATAAACAAAAATATTTAACTGCTAGAAGGATCACAAGGAACAGTAATTAGTTTGAAGCTACCTTGTTGAAAAACATGGCTGAGAAAGTGATATAAAAAGCAGACTATATCATTTTCCAGTAATGAATAACCAGAATTTCTAGAAGTGAGTATAGGCCTGTTATTCATATGTGCTGAGCATCCAGTGATTGTGTGAACTTAAACAGCCACGTGCTCAGTACCTCTGGAAAGCATCTATTTAGAAATAATAAAGAAATTGAAGAATCCAAAGAGTAATCTTCAAGCATTTGTAGTAGGAGAAGGCATTTTAAAAGCCATTAACTCCCATCAAATACGTTTATCAGTAGAGTTCCTATTGTAACACCTGTGATGAAAATCCATAGTCACTTTAGCCATCAGCTTGCTTACTTTCAAAAATGTGTAGGTGTAATAAATTCCTTCTCTGAAGCATAAATATCTAAAGCTAAGAATAAGGAAACTCTTACAGAGCAGTTTTTTTTATGTGTGTGAATGAAATAATTCTCCTGTTCTTCTGATATTCTCTCCCTCACATGGAAATGCCTGGAACTACAATAAAACTTCCATGACCACTTGGATAAATAGGATTCAAGCAGATAATATAAGAGTAGTTATGTATCATCTATTCTAGGTGAAGCAGGGAGATGGCAGACCTACTTCTCTAGTTTCTAGTCAAGTGTTTCTGTTGCTTTCATAAATGTCAGATTAACTAAAATTAATGAGTCCAGGATACTCTTAATAGAAGTTCTATGAGAAAAAAACTTGTTTATTCATGGTTAAATGAAAAAAACACATTTCTGAAGCTACTAGTTGAGAATACAAATAACACTTATTGCAAAGGTTTTTTTTTTTTTTTTTTTTAAGTTTTGCTGAAATAAATGTCACAGCTCATAGCTTTTTAAAAAGAATTTAAAATAAAAACTTCAAGGAGATAACTGGATAATGCATAATGTCCAACAACATCCAATAAAGTGGTTCAAAAAGTATTTACTTTAAATAGGGAAAGGCAGTCATGAAGAAACTAAACTGGAGATATTTTCTCTGTTTCTTCAGTTATAAAACATATATCTTAAAACCAGGAAAATGTGAAGTATATTAAATGAAAGAAACAATGTTCGATTTTAATTTTCAGTGTCACTAATTAAAAAAAAAAAACAAGTACACAGAGATAACATTAATCTTAAATTTTTAAAAACCAGCGTGATTCACAATTTTCCTTTTTAAAATATTTCAGACTAGATTGGTATGACTTTATACACTTAAATGTTTTTTTTCTTGTTGTTCTTTAATGTAAACCAGAACTCATATGAAAGAATGTCCTAAGTGTGTAAGTATAATTAGTCTGGCTATTATGAACCAAATCCTTCATAATCCTAGTGCATACAGAGACCAAAGGAGACTGGATTTGTTTGTCTCTGTAACTCCTGAAATAGAGCTAATTTGCAATGGTTACACTAATTTAGCTTATCTATAAAATGAGCACATATTACAAGCGTTGTTTTATAGTTTTAATATACTGTTATTAATTTTGTAGTTAATTTAAAGACTTTGGTACTAATTGATGCTCACCCTACTCCTATCTCCCTGAGCAAAATATCTTAATTCTATAAGACATTGGGGCAAGAAAATAAACCAGATAACCTCTTGAAATCTCTTCTACTTTTAATTTAATGATAAATTAAATAATAAGTCTACTATTTATTTGGTGATAATATAAGCAACATATATTGTAAGGGCTTAAGAAATAGTAAATAGTTCCTGAGATAATGTTCACAGTTGCTGTGTATGAAACCCTTTCCCCCAGTATTACACTGTGTTGAATTCCTCTTGTGAATGAAATTACCTCACTGTGAAGATGAAAAGCAATGAAGAGAAAAAAAAAAACAAACAATGAACTTAATGCTATATGGCAAATATACCGCTTAAATATAATGTCTTTTCTACCACGTATAGATGAATATGCAAATACCCCCCTACATGTTGACATGGCAGTTTCTAGTCTGTTAACATCTGTGGGCTAGGAGAGACAATTTTTGAGTAGTGGAACTTTGCTGTGATGACTTAAGTTCAGCAGGACCTTGTAAAGCTTCTCTAAAAGTTGTTTCATGCTTGTCTGTTTAACCATATTCTACACAGATCTGAAATTGCCTGCAGTTTTCTTAAGGTATTAGATGAAATAAAGCCTTTCAGAAGCCTTTACATGATTCAAAGCAGCTGATATAAATTCATTATTTTAAGGATGAGTAGTGTCACTACTTTATTTGACAGCATTATTTGTTGGAAACTATTTTCATTCTGTAGAAGTAATTGTCTTAACATTTACATTTGTTTTTACAGCCAACATAGGTCACTACTAAAATACTGTGTCACTGACAGGTTTATAATTCTGCTGACACAGGCTGGCAGATAGACGAGCGTCTCCCATGGAATATAAACATAAATTTCAATGAATAAATAGAACAGGGCCTGTTAGTGCAGTCATCAAAAGAGAAAAGCCCCATAAGAAAATAAAAGAAGGCTTTTGACCCTTTAAATTATAGCTCGCTAGCTCACTGCTACAATCAACTGAGCTTCTTAGCACTGATGAAGCTTTGACTGCTCCTGACATCATCTTGTGTGGTATTCACATCGAAATCCAAATGGAAGGTCAAATTGCTCCAGAAATTAAGTGGATAATAGACCATCTGAATGTTCCAGGTCAGAGAAAAAAAATTATGCTGTTCTGCAAGATTCTGAGTGAATTATAGAAAAAGGAAGATATGTTTAAATACTTCAGAGTGTTTTCTGTTTAATTTTTGTGATTGTTCAAATCACTCATTCTAACTAGTCTCTTCAAGGTTTATTGCACAAATATTAGAGCAGTTAGGTGCCTTCATATTATTCATTAGCACTCAGTTTCTTGGGAGCATTTCACAGGCATGGGGTTAGAATTTTTCCCCACTGACTTTGTTAGGGGTAAACTGGGTAACCAGGTTATCTGCTGGTCCGACATCAACCAGTTTTTCCAGAGAGAAATATAATCCCACTAAACTTTTAAAATATCTTTGAGCACTACTTACAGTTTTTCCTCCTTTTAGAAATTAAGAAAAAGATGAGCAAAGTCAAGGAGTTCAGCATATTGAAGTCAGTGAAGTTGATTCTGTCTATTGTGAATTTAGCCCATTGAAACCAACATGATTTCCTCCTTGTAAGAAGACAATTTCTGTTAGACCTAAGACTGAGTTCAGCAGCTCAAGACAACACTTTCTTTTTTTTTTTTTTTTTTTTTTTTTTTTTATAAAGTAGAAAGTCATTGCACCTTGCTTACATTTATACATAATATATTGTGTATATGTAGCTTCATGTACATAGGAAACCTCTATCTATACAGCCAAATAATACACGCTCCAAACGTGGGCATGATGTGACTACAGCTACTTGTAAATGGATGGGAGGGTCTATTTCAGAGAATGAAATCCTCACATTTTAGACGATGTAATTTTGAGGTCATTACTACTTTGTGTTAGCCATGTTCACTTATGACATGGTGATTAGCAATAGCTACACTAAAATTTACTGGCATCCTTTCAGGCAACTGAAATGTGTGACTAAATATAAACAAGCTACATTTAAACTAGCTAATTATGATAGTGATATGAGTCAACCTTTCATGTGTGAGACTCAGTCTGGGCTTTTGCCATCTTTCAGTGACTCTGCCTTCCTCGCTTATAGCTGTGGCCCCAGCTGAGCTATCTGAATTACAGCTAGTTAGATGATGTTCACTAATGTTCCAAACATTACTCCTTTTAGAACCTGTATTTACTTTCATTGATAGTCCCTTTACTGCTTGTGCCATTCCTTATTCTCATACCTGTTATTTCTATTACTCCCATTACTATCTTTGAACCTTCAGTGAAAGACTCATCTATGTTGTCAGAACAGCAAACGGGGGAATTTCCATAACAAAAGTCGTTTTTGTGAATCAGCTGCATTCAGCTTTTTACAATAAGCCTCTTAAAGGAGAGGAAAGACTTGTGGACTTGTTTGTTTGTTTTTCCTAGCAGAAACTCTGTATAATTCAATGTTTGTAATGATTCTAGAGATGAATTATTGGAACTTTCATAATAGATTCAATAATATATGTAGGAAAGTCTTGTTGTTTCCTCTAAACAGATTCAGCCTGTCAGCAGGAAATTTTTACAGTGTTAGTTCTTTGATTTCTCTATGTATGTTTTTTTTTTTTTTTCTGTTTATCCATATTTATTTATTTTTATAGGAAAACTAAGTTTGGCTGAAATTTGTCATTGGCACTTTCATTATTGACTGATATTTTTGAAAGGCATTGCATGTTTGTGATAGATATCTTAAATATGAGCATCTTAAGCTGATTGGGTACAATGTGTAGGAGAGTTCTTGAAAAAAATCAAGTAGAGCTGGGTAATTTATAATTGCTCTAATAGCTGAAAACAGGTCTGAAAGCAATTTACAAATAATAGATTAATTCAGAGGTATAATCATCTATATTCATCAAGGAGAATTTATTTTCAGTTGAAATCTTTTCCTTTAACAGCAACTCTTTTCTGCTGTTTTAGATTTTTTTTTTTTTCTTGAAGACTATTTACAATTACTGGCATACCTTTTTTCTCATTCAGCATTTACTCTGATGTTCTGTTAAACTTCTGCCTCTTCCTACTCCTATCTCTACAGTTAATAGTTGTAAGTTAATCCTAGGAAAAAATGCCTTGGAGAAGGCAATGAGTACTGTGACACTACAAACTCCTTGAAGCAGACTTAAGCTACCTTGCAGAAGAGATGCATTTCTCTAAGGGGAACACATCATGTTGAGAGTCATAGTTAGTCTCTGGCAGAACCTGTAGTAATATGTGTACTTGAAACTGTGTGTGTCCTGGAATGCAGTGGCTCATGTATGCAGTGGCTCATGCCATCATTTCCTGGCTTTTTGGTGTCGTGTTTGTAATGCAAACCTGAATTCTTCAGTATGTTTGTGTTCTTTTTTGTAATAGTAAAACATAGCCTGATGTACAGCTGCTGTAAGCATAGTTGCATAGTTCTAGTCAGTTTTTCTCTAGTCTATTTTTGAATATCCTCTGTAACGTATGAATAACAGTCAAATGTATGCAGACTAACATCATTCTGATAGGCTGTCTGGAAATGGGGATGGGTTTACTGATGAAGCTTTCAGTCTTTGTTCAAACAAAATTTCATTCTTGAATGCTGTGAGTTAAAGGCAGAAAGATATTTTGGGTGACAATTAAGGCTAATTTTAGTGTTTATAATATTTTTTATTTTTCTCCCATATATTATCCCTATAGACTGAAATCATGGTTTGTTATTTAATGTGATATAATTTCTCAGTCCTTTTTGAGCAATAGTATTTCTTTGTTATATAAATACCTGATTTAAAATAGATGCACTGTAGGAGACCATATGAAGATATAATGTCCAACTTGAAATCAAACCCAGTTTATCCAGAGGTCAAAGACAAAGTAAAGAGATCAGGTAGATGAGAAGAGAGATGAATCCTTCATACTTCCTGACCAGAGTTCTTCATACAGTGTTTAAACTCTAGGGATTAAAAACAAATAAACAAAAAAGACTTTCAGAGAACAATGTGAAGTATCCACTTGCCTTCAGAGTAGGTAAAATAATTCCAAGCCCTGTAGTCCACTGCCAAAGTTAGGATATATTTTTGAACTCTCTAACCTCATGTTATGAGGTAATATAGTGCAACCTTCTCCATTGTATTTTTATGGAGTATCACTGCCTTGTGGCTTGAAAGATTTCAAAAGCTTTTCTCATTTTTCACTGACCGTGTATAATCAGGGCATGCTATTTTTTTGTTCAGAACTTTAATTACACAATTTGTGTTCCTGGTATAGAGCTATTGTGTAGATAACTTCTATTTGAAGGACGGAACTGTAATTTTCATGCCTGGCCACTCTTACTAATTTGTAAGACTTTTTTTTTACTTTTAAATTCAATGTTATAACACTCCTGAGTGTTTAAATTTCTCATGTAAAAATGATCATAGCAACAACTTCCAGACTTAGTGGTCAAAAAGTAAACTGAATATAAGCAGTAATGTTGCATTTCAGTAATAATATACAATAGGACATTAGGATCACTTTATGGTTATTACACGCACAGATCTGCAGTAAGGTGAAAAAGGAGACGACATGAAAAGAAAATGCTTTCATCAGCTATTTAAGATTGGTTAATGCATAATAATTTTTCACTCTGGAATGGTTTATTCCTGAATATGACCAAATCTATGTTATAACATAGTGTAATTTGTGAATAAATTAACCCAAACCCAGATACACTCCACTTTCATAAGACCTGTGAAATTCTAGAACATCAAGTTTAAACACTGTAGAATTCTCCTTGCTCATGCTGCTGCCATACCTTGCACAGTTACAGCTTCCCTTGATGCCTTTTTTTTCTAGCATGTAAATACGTCTTTGTAATAGCAGCATCTAATACAATTTCATCAACTAAATATTAAGGACTGATTGGAAATCACTATCAGCCTAATCAAAACCCCATTAATTTTCTCTTGGCTACAAGACTTGGATGAAGGAAGCTACAAGGAATATAAATAACTTATTGTGGAGAACAAGAACATTCTGACACTGCAAATTCAGGGCTGACAGGTTCCTCTACAGCACTCACCAGTAGCTGTATTTAGAAAAAAGAGGTGGGATTATATGTTAAATTTTATATTGCACCAAGATTTATTGCACCAAGATTATTGTAAAGACATATATTGATCTGAAGGAAAGAAGAAACTGGTCTTCAGTCTGTTCTGGCAGGATAGACCTCTAGCTCTGACCCTAATGATCCTGTACGTTTAAAAAAAAAAAAAAAAAAAAAAGACTTGCAAAAACACATTACTTCATTACTCTCCCTTTAGTTAGTTCATTTTGTATGAAGCAATAATTACAGTCTCAGTGGGGAGAGGGATAGTTCCCTGTATGTTCTGTAGACTGCCTAGCACAATAGTCATCATGACCTTTACATTGAAGGTTTTAGATTCTAACCCATTAGAAATAATGAAATATATATACATATCACTACGTTGACCTTTCTGTTTAGTTTTCTCTAAGCATTAAAAAAAAATCTTACCAAATCTACCTGTTTTTAAATTTCACTTACACTAGCTTTCAGTAAGATGGAAGTTTTTTTCAGAATTCACAAGGTGAATGTTTTCCCGAAATTCTGACAGATATTAAGAAATAAAATTTCATTTTGCATTTGTGATTTTTATTGAGCTACAGAACAAGAGTTATTTAAGCCACTGGTCTGGTAATCTGCTGACCTGAGATTAGTTTCTGCTATGCTCTGACTATTTACATGATGATAAGTTATATCTCATCTGTAAAAGTCAGTCTTAAAGCACTTCATTCCTTCTGTTTGAGTTGACTTGTACATATATTGTACAAGTAAATAAAATAAATAAATACATGCAGTAGCTAGTGTATTTGCTATATGAGTTAAAAACAAACAAAAATCAAAACCAGAAAGCATTGAAACTTTATTATTGTAGACTACATTGTTCTGTTACAATGGAAATGTTTCGTAAAATTGAAGTTGTCTTTCTCCAGAACTTCATTTGAAGAAAGCAAAAAGGAAAGTTTTCCAATTGTTGACATGGGACTTTCCAAATTTTGTTTTAAATTTACTTCTCTCTCTTTTGTTTGTTTGTTTGTTTGTTTTTGTTTTTAATACTAGTTTGCCTTACACTGAAATTAAAAAGTTTGTGCTTTTGGCAAGGACTTTTTTGGCTGTTTGTTGGGGTGGGGAACTCAGTAATACTCTATTTCTATTCTGATTTTATGAATCAAGAATTTCACCCTCTCCACATCCAGTAAGCACTGGAATTAACTCAGACCCTTCTTCGTAAAGCCGTTTTTCTGTGATGCTACCTAACTTGTAGACTATCTTGTAGACAAAATACTGCATCTTTCAAGTTATTTCATCACTCAGTTGCACTGACAGCAAGCTTTTCTAAAATTCTTGAAAAGAATTATCACAAATACTGTTTTCTCATGAGAATTCTTATTCAAAATGCTGGTGAAGCACAATCAGTAAATTGTGGATTTAATGAGAAGTACCCATTTTGATTCTTTGCATCATTGTAAATTGGGAATTACTTATTTAGCTCTTAAATAAGCATATTTAAAAAATAACGGGAAGTAGTGTTGTGTCAGAATGCTTGTGCAAAAGAGAACTACTGGAAAGGCTAATTTGTAACAAGCATGTCAAAACAACGTGGAAATACTTTGACATAGAAAATCTTTCTATATAATACGTTCTCAATTATTTTAAAAATCCATTTTATTCTGATCCCCTTTATTTATTACCAAGTAGCTAACAGATGGAGCAATTTTTTTCTGAAAGCAGTTTGAAAGAGATGTATTGTTCCACACACTGCAGCTCCACTGATTTATAGCTTCTACAGCTCAGGAAGCGTCTTCGGATGTGCTTCTCTAGTTCTGTTCAATGCAAGGGAAAAGGGTTTTCAGTGTAATCTCTCTTTTATGACATAACTTCTAAATGAAAGAACTACACGGTGAAACATTGTACCACCAGTCATTAGCATATAAACAAATTTAAATCATCAGATAGTGTGTTTTTACTAACATTGTTTTTAAAGCTTTTAGCCGTGTTTCTCTCTTTTTATTATTATTATTATTTTTTAATAAATCTAGCCTGAGGGAATGAAAGATTAAACACCAGTTTAAACAAAGACTATTTTCTTGTGTCCATACAAGCGAACTGTATCAATGTGAGGAAGTAGTCTCACATTGTGCCAGGGGAGTTTTAGATTGGATATTAGAAAGCATTTCTTCACAGAGAGCATTGGAACAGGCTGCCCAGGGAAGTGGTGGGGTACCCATCTCTGGAGGTATTTAAAAGATGTATAAACATGGCCGTAAGAGGCATGGTTTAGTGGTAGGGTTTGGTAAGTCAGGTTGATGGTTGGGCTTGATCATCTTGAAGGTCTGTTCCAACCTAGATCTTTCTATGATTCTATTCCTACAAGTATTTGAATGGTTTCTGAGCTGTGTCATTTATAGATTCTCATACAGGCCTATTTTTACTTAAATTTCCTCTTACTACTGAGATTTTTAGACTGTTACACCTAAACAAGAGTTCTGATAACACGGCTTTAATGTAGTATTTTATTTATTTGCAACACTGATTCTAGGCATGAGTATCTGTGTTTGGGAATTTCCATATATTAATCCTGAGGTATTGTTATTTCAAATTTAAGCCTCTTGTGCAATGAGATAACGCTTGTAAGTGACATTTTAAGAACTAATGGGACTGAGAAGTGGTGTGAAACCACAGGAAGAATAAACCTCTTTAGAATCTTTGGTAATGAAGTAGAAGTATTTGTATTTATGTTATGAGATGAACTCTATCACAGTTATAATAGTGATGGAAAAGAAGAGGAGCAAGTTACAAGGATATATTTGGTGCAATATCTGGCTTCCCAGAAAACGGACCATTTATTTGGTAACAGGCACTTCCAGATCACACACTGAGTCATGTCCTTACCAGAAACTTGGCTATTTTCTAGTGGGGTAAGTAGCTATAAATGCATACCTCCTTCCTGATGGATTGTGTATGATGTTATCCTTGACTTTCTCAGTAAACCAAGAGGCCTGCTGGAAAATCTGCTTTGGCCATGTGAAATGGAAGGTAGATGAATACTGATGTACAGAATGAACAAAGATGGAATAAGGTAACTTAGGTATTTCATTGTTAGGAAGAGAAATAAGCCTTGAACATATCCATGATTATTATTTCATTAAGTATCGGAAATATACAACCATGTAGAACTCGATGTGCAGACGGCAAGAAAAAAATAAAACATCACCTTTGTAATAAGGATATTGCCCATTGTACCAAATTGCTACTGTCTAAAATCACTTTGTGTTCTCCTGCCAATCTCATCTAATTTGCATTGAAAGAGGTTAAAAGATGATGACAGCTGTGCACAGTGTATCAGCGCATGAGAGAGAGAGAGAGTACACTTTGCAGTACATTTTGTCAAACTGCGATGTAGTGCTGGCGCTGGTCCAGAAGCATGAAAAGTCCTGGCTTGACTTGAAAGTAATAACTAAACTGTGTAAGGTAACAGAATAAATGAACCAGTCATTGCTTTTATAATTGGTAATAGCTCCCCTATTATCATTATTATTGTAGCTCCTGTATTATTGTTATTATTGTTGCTTTTGTTGTTTTGTGTATTAACAGCCCTGACTACCTCAGGGCTGCTTATGACAGATGCTGCACATGTGCATACATAAATACGCCTATATGCACATATATAAGCACAGACAATAGAGAGAACGTGATTGGCTTAAGCAGCTATGATTTGGAGCAGATACACAATGTGTAGGGAAGGAATGGTATTTCTTCTTAGTAATCGTTGTAATGCCAGAAGTAATGAATGGAACCAAAAAGAAAAGAAATAAAAATAACAGAATGAAAGGAGTGAGAGTGTTAGTAGAAAATGTAAAACTAAAAGACACTGGCAATTGATTTGATGCAGAATATGTCAATGTAGGAGAAAGGAGGTAAATAGCAATTTCTACTATACCTGTGGGTTCTAATCCTACATTATTGGGAACAGCTTATAGACTTCAGTGAGCATAGATTCCTGCCGTGACAGGATTAAATCTAGAAGAAGACAAATGATACTTTAATCCAATTTCCTCATTAACTTCAGTTTCTGCATTCACCGGAACACTTCAATGAGTGTCTTCCGAATTGGTGTTCTTTTTTTTTTTTTTTTTTTTTTTTGGACTTGTTCGGTAATACTGAAATACTCAGAAATACTGAGATGACAGTTTTCTTTCCTCAACCAGTTGCATCTACATTATGAAACAGCTTAAAAATCTTCATACTTTGAAGCCTAGGGAGATGCAACAGCCCCAAACTTCATTTGAAGCTAATTCTTGGCTGATTTCTGCAGCTGTCTACTCTCACCTTTATTCATGTTGACTTTGCTGAGCCAGCACTGCCTTCTGTCAGTCTTGTACACTGGAAGGACTACATCTAGAAGAGCAGGTTGACTCAGCAAGTGTAAGACCAGCAGGCTGGTGGCAGCCAATTTCAGCAGGAGGATTTGAAAGTTATTATATAACTTGCTCTGCAACCTGTTCAGCAAAACAGATGGAGAGTAGAGGCCAGATGCAAGGGCAAAAAAGAGTAAGACTACAAGGATAATAGGACAGAGAGGAGAACATCAGAAATGAACAAGTAGAAGAGTGAGGAAGAAGAGATTTCTTTAAAAACAAAAACTGCAGCCCTAGAATGTCTGAAAGCAATTAAATTGCTGGGATTTTTTTCATAGTCTCTAATGGGAACTTCATATTTATCTATATAACAAGATTCTCATATGAATGCACAGATTCACTTTTTTATTATTTTTTTTGGTAGAAGTATTTTCCTAAAATTCATAAACAGGCCTTTAATAGCTGTGGTTTATTGCTGATACATTTTATCTGACCTAAGTGTTATCTTACATAGTGGCTTATTTCAAGACCAAGTTAGTTTTCTCTTGTAGGTCCTTGCACACAAATTGCTAAATGAGGGAGGAGAAAGGGGGGAGAGGGGAAGACACCCCCTCCCCAAGCCCCCCACCTACTATTTAATAGTATAATTCATCATCATTATACAATATGAAATGATCAACATTGCAGATTTGGGAGAATGTCATTTCACTTTGAACATCTTATTCTTGTAGAACATTATAGAATAGTTTGGCTGAAGTCAGTGAACTTGCTCTTTACTGCTGTACAAAGATATAGTAGATACTTTTCTGTTAAGTATTTTGTTGTGGTGATTACTAATTTTGATAGGTTTTGCTAGTATTCACTGTTCAGTGTAACCACAAACTGGTGTTTGAAAGGTAATACAACTCATCTAATCATTATTCATATATTATTTTACTCATAATTTAATTAGTTTTGCTGTGCTACACTTTTTCATTATTCTGTAATTCATTTAGCAAATATTTATTAAAGATTTGAATGTAATTATCATTCTGTATGAACTGATTATATTACTTGTTTTACATCCGTTTGCTTTTTTATGTGATATTGAATGCAATCTTAATATTTATGTAAAGCACTTACATAACTTACTGCTATAACTCTGTTAAACTATGGAACTGTAGCCTGCTCTGAAGTTATTAGGGGTCCTTTTGTTAATCACAAAGACTTCAAAGTAAGTCCATTAACTAATCTGTCGTGTAGCTTCTTATATAGCACAGATAGGCTGACAAATAAAGCTAAAGGTGGTTCATTTAAGCCAAATACATACTAATTACACATTTTTAGCTCATGAACTTTAACATTGGCTGGTTAATCTGTTAAGAGTTTGATCAAATTTGTACACTGTTTCAAGATCAGAGGATGACATTAAAAAGCACACTGCTAAGGAAAAATAATAATCTAATTTTGCCTAAGATGAACAAAATTAACCTTCATTTGAATATGAAAGCACATAGAGCATTCGGCAACTTAAAACTGTCCTTCTCTAAGGACACAGGAGGCAGTGATGAAACTGCCTATATACCAACTTAAAACTTTATTCTTAGAGGCTTTTACACACGAGTAAGTGCTAAATAATAATAATAAGCAGAGACTGAAACAAACTACTGGTATCTGAAGGGTGTCAATGCAGTCAAGATAAAGAACTGGGAGCTCTTCAAGTGAGTCGGGGTGTGACAAAATCTGTACTGATGAATGCTGACATCTTGAATAAAATCACTACATGACTTCACGTAGGTCAAGAAACTACATTGTTTCCCTGAGCCACAATGACAGCGGGGTGACAGAGATTAATAGCTTTGTATTGACTGAGCAACTTCCAGTTCCTTATCTTTGTCAAGTCAAGGCTCTGTCCAAGAGCTGAAATTGTTATTAGACTTATAATTGCAAAGACATTTAAAGGGTTTCCCCTTAAGGGACTATGAAATCCAATAAACCTTTCATAAAACCTCAAGCATTCAAGTGCAAAACCCTTGTCTCAGAGACAGGCATGCTCACAGCCATAACAGGGGAAACCTTGAAGCTTCATGCATTGAATAATGTTTGATTTATGAAGTTGGTTTTGAATTTGTAAAAGTTTTATTAAAAATATATGAAAGAATGTTTTAAATATGAGTGAGCTGTGTTCACTTCTGTCTTGATCAAGTACCCTGTGTCTGAGCTGGAGGTCTTTCTTCACCTGTCACTTAGATTCATGAGAGCTCAGGAATACTGAATTTGTATTGCTAATTTAAGGCGCTTAATTCAATTTGGTTGAGATTAAATCTCAATTCCTCACTGAAGTTTCAAAATAAAAGCCTTAAGATCAAGCTAGGGTTTCTTTATTATTGTTGATTTGTAAGGAAATGTCTGGAGCATGTAGAGAGTTTTCAGTGCTGCATGTCAGACTGACTTAATGAACCTCTTTGAATGAGAGAATGCAGTGTTTTAAAGCAGTAGATTTAATGCTTATCTTTGTGGCTTGCTTACACTGTGTTATACTGGAACAGACTAAATTGAGAGATTGCATCACCCTCAGGAGATACCAGATTCTTTCTATTGTTTAAGAAGCTTGAGCTTTGCTAGAAAATTGTGGCTTGTTGGTAACCCACACTGTGCTGAATTTTCTGTTACTCTGTTTATTTACTTAGTCCAGAACTTAAAGGACTTGGATTTATGCCAATCATAACAGCGATCATTGCAGTCATTTTGCAGTGGAGCATGTGATATCGCAGTATTCAAAGTAATGTAGAATCTGTCCTGTGATCTTAAAAAAGGAAAATCTTATAAAACATTACTGTGATGTATTTATTTTCTAATATTCTAATATTCTATTTCTAATATTTGTTGTTTTTTTTGTTTGTTTGTTTTTTGTTTTTGTTTTTTTAAATGTTTGTTTTTTTTTTTTTGCTAAGACTTTAAGGCATGGTTAGTATAATTAAAAACTATCTTTATAATATAATCAGTTACAGATGTGTCTGTAGCCACAACAGAATACTCTTTAAATATTCAGAATACAGATTATTCAAGTAATTTACTGTGCCTTTCCACCTGCTGTAGTTATAATCCACATTCTAGGACCATTGGACCAAGATATAGAGCTTATTCCTGGCCTTCCATTTTGCTCAAGAGAAGACAGGTCTAGTTTTTGACAAAAGAAAATGTTTTCATTATAGGGACTCATAAACCTGAGTATTGAAGTGACTGTAACATCCACATGTATCTTCTGGCCTATACAAAGGTGTATCGCTTGTTGGTCATGCGTTCAGTTAATTCACATGCATGTATTAGACTAATGCAATGTTTATCAGGCTCCAGCCATTTTCTATATTTGAAGAATAAAGCACCTCACAAAGATCGTGCAGTGTTAAATATTACTGGGAGATTCTGTCTACACTCAAGAGTATAAT
Source organism: Oxyura jamaicensis (assembly GCF_011077185.1). Lineage (NCBI taxonomy): Eukaryota > Metazoa > Chordata > Aves > Anseriformes > Anatidae > Oxyura > Oxyura jamaicensis. Next base: position 7,055,322 of record NC_048903.1, on the reverse strand, counting down.
ATCTAAAACAATTAACAGTGAAAAGTAGCAGTGAAATTTTAGAATTGGTTTTTCTACCCTGTCTTCAGATTCATCCAAAGATTTGATGAGCTACGTTGCTGGGCAGAATAAAGAAAAATAAAAAGCAGCTTCAAGTGCCGTGAATTTCAGTCAGTATAAGAACTAAAACCAACACAGCTAAAACTAGCTGGTCTTCATGACATTGAAGAACCATAAATTGCAGGATTAGAAAGAGTTTCTGGATTGCTCAGACTGTTCGGGAGCATTTACAAATACAGTGCTAGATGATTCTAGTTTGCCTTAAGGGCAGACTTTCAGACTTTCCATTTTATTTTTTAGTTTTTTAATGAATTTTACTTCTATGTTTAATATTCAAAGTGTTAGACTTAATAAAATAAGATCAAGCTTTTTTTTTTTTTTCCCCATCTTACTTGAACTTCTGAGAATTTCTCTGGCAACTTTGCTATTGACTGACTTGGTGATTTATGTGTAAAAAAAAAAAAAAAGTAAAATGAGGAAAGAGGGAGGGCTGTGACTGATATACTTCAGATTAAGAAGAAGTAAGTATTCATTAATTCCAGGTCCTTTTGACTTGGCCTCTAGATAGAATAATTAGTAATCTTATTGCCTGAAATACTTTTTTTTTTTTTTAATTTTCTTTTTTTTTCTTTCCTCTAAGAGCTTTCCAGCAGTTGTAGTCTAATTCAAATGACAAAGTTGTATTAGTCTGTTCATTTGTATATACATATATATACGCCTGTAAATGTATAGAAGCAGTATGGGATGTATTGTGATGAAGATCTGTTCCAGTTCTAAAATTGTCTTTTGATTATGATAATATACTTAGATATAAATAATAATTAAAGAGATTTTCAGCTAGTATCAAGGTTAGAAGCTCTTACAGTTTGTTTTAACCCTGTTGGAAAAATAACTTAAAGAAATAATTTTATTTATTACATGTTTATTGCATAGAAATGCAATTAAAGATTAACATTATTTAAAACTTGTTTTATACATCTAGTATGTATCTTTTATATGGATAATATCATGACGATCTGGCCACATCAGAGAAGCTTTTAAATAAATGGCATTCCATCTTTAACACATGATAGAAGGCTTTCTTATATTCAGATCTCTTATTTTTCTGCCTAGAAACGTTGCAAGAAAAGAGTTTCACCTTTTTCGGCAGGTTAGTTAAAAATAAAGTCTCAGGTAAATTGTGCTATACATATGCATGTCAGTCCTACTGTAGCTGTGCAGACTGGGCTTTACATACCCAGTAAATTCTGCATACCTAGAACTGTTGCGATTTGCTGTACGTGTGTGACAAAGCACCCTCTTCTTTCCTGAAAATCCTGCAAGGAAATACAGGAGTTTTTTTTTCATAAGGCTGGCTGACCTTTAATGCTATGAACATAAGCAGCTTCTCCAATGGTGTGCCTTCCATCATGGTTTAGTGTTGCTTCTAACAGAAGATTTTGCTTTTATAAAGATATATTCTCCCGAAGTAGCTTTTTGGACATGGCCATTGAGCTTTGTTTGAGTAAGAGCTGCATTTTTAAAGCAGCCATTTCAGAAGTATTTTCTTCTTTTGCTGCATTGTTCTCTTATCTGGTAGCTTTTTTCCACACCTGAGAAAGTGGGAGTATGTTGATAACTTAAATCAGTTAGAAATATCTTGTTTTATAATAGAGCATTATATGTATATTATCAAAAGCAGTTAGAAAGTTTGAAGTGTAAGGTGAAAATTGAAGAAAGCCTTAGTGTTTCTATTTGGTATTTTGGAGTTCATGGAAAAAGGAATATCATTAAACCTTCTGAGTAGTTCTGCAAGCATTTGATTTTTCATATTACGCTGTTTTCCTCCAAAGTTTTCATATATCAATGATATTGCTCACTTCCAATTGTATCGCCATTAATTAACTTGTCTTTGTTATTCAGTGTATGGTATAAAAATTAAATGAAAAAAAAATGAGAAAAATAAAATATAAGTTAAATTGTAACTTAGAGAAAACTGTACTCAATTGTTAGCCACCGCCTCTTGGCAGAATATAAGCAGTTCAGCCATTTTTTTTCTTTTCTTGAATATTTACCATTCATTGTATATACATGTATATTATTTTGTCTTTGTTGTTCTGAAATATAAACTCTCTGGATCCTTATTTACGTAAATATATTATGTTTTCTGTCCATAATTGTGTATAAGACAGAAATGAAGAAAGAAATTAACGTGTTATGTTCCTAAGCCATTTGGTTCCTACACTGTTTTGTGGTTTGTTTATCTGATTTGTTGCCTGTTAATGCAACAAGTCAAGAAGCCAGAAAGTTGGTGACCTATTGATCGCATTTCAAATAAAAATGGAGTGAGAAAACTTGTTCAATGCCTGCAAAATACGATTCAAGTTCTTATGTCCAGTTTTTCAAGCAAATTTTGAGTACTTAAGTAATAATTCAGTTGTGTGACAATAGAATACAAAATAGAATAAAAGCTACAAATTGGGTGACTTCATAACTCTCAGCTTAAAAAGACAGTTGGCAGCTGCCTTACCATTAATCACCTAAAACCGGAAGACTCATTGCAGCTGGTTTTTCTTTCCTCTCTTCCCCCTCTAAGGCCTTTCCAAACATTACAGTTTTATGTTCAACCATCTGAATAACGATGTTATATAGTTACGATTAGATTAGTTTATTTATTGGAAAAAAACAAAACAAAAAAAAAAAAACACTGCAAATGCTAGCAGCATCTTTAACAAAAATTTTGTTAACAAATACAAATGCAGAAGACAAAATGGTGATTGGTCCACTAGTAAACTAATGTTTTAGTATCCATATTTTGTTTTATGCAATGGCCGGTTTTAAAATCATTCATTTTTAGAAATTATAGTACCAAAGTTTCAAAACCCTATGCATGCTTTATTATACCTAGAGGGGAGTATTAGTCAATACAATTTCTGCTCAGCCATGGCCTTCCTGCATGTCTTTAGGAAACAAACAATTTCTCACTTTCTCTGTTAATCTGTAAAACAGGGTTAATATTCTGGGAAATATATTTAGAAAATACCTTGAAATCCATGTTTAGCAGATTCAGTGATCACTCACTGCTTCATATGGTGATTTTTCAATATATTTGAACTTTGGGGTAATAACACATAATATTAATGTGGCTAATGGATAATTGGAAGCTTCCTTGTTAAATATTTCCCAGTGATTCATACCAAACCTCATAGATGACAACATACTGGAGAAAGAAAAGTTTTCTAGCATGAATGAATAATCGATTGCAGAAATGTGCAAAAATTCTATCTACAATTGTACTTTTTCAGTTGTGCTAGGAAGTGATTACAGTGATCATTCAGTCACCATTTAATCATTTATGCCAACAAATGATTTATTATGAATAATTTTGCTGCAGTCAATGACATGCTTAAAGCACTCAGAGCAGCCAGGCATTGTGAGCCTAAACCTGTCCTTTACTTCATTAATACTGCTGAAAATGTCCACAGCATGAATGTAGCTTAGGTGATCTCACTTAGCTCTCACTCTGTTACTCTCCTGTCTGCCTCTATCTTGTTTTTGTAGCCAAAAGGTATCTTGACTACACCATAAAGTTCTATGATCTGAGATATTACTATGGCTTCCCATTATAGGCAACAACCACTACTAATCACTGGGCTCTTCATGCTGTAGTCAGTGGGTATACTGTTGCCACCGATGAGAAGCCAGCGTGTAGTGGGAGCTGTGGCAACCATTGGTTTGCCACATGAAGTTTGGCCACATGTTTTGTTACTAAGAAGTTAGTAATTGTTAAATTTCAATTTTTAAAAAACCCTAATTTTAATAGATTTACCTGTTTTTTCCCTTAAGGATTTGAAATCATCACTATAAAGGTGAAAAGAAAAAACAAATGAGTTATCTTGCTGCATTGTATAAAAGGCATTGTTTACTGAAAGGTAGGCAAATAATTTTACTGACCTCTTTTGAAATATATTCAAGCAAACAGTGGATGCTGAAGACAGCCCAGTGCTATACAAGATAGTCTGCACTCCCAACACTGTGCTTTTCTCATGGTGTTTTCTTTTTTGTCCTGAGCTAGATTTTAGCCAAGCTTCTGAGTCCAAATGAGCTTTGCTATGCAATCTCTTTTACCTTTTTAAGTTCCAGAGGGAGATCCAAAACAGTTTAACTCTGTTCATAACAGTGTTAATCTAACTGTGCAGAACTGTAGAGAAGATGGGAAAGGATAAAATAAAATTTATTGCATTTTCATTACAGGAAAGCATGATATTTTTTTCTAAAGTTTGGATGGAAGTGCAAAGAGATGAAAAGATAAAGCCAAAGTATTCTTGTCTCCAATTCCTTTTTTCTCAGGATTGAATTTAAATTCAGAAGCCTTAAAGGATAGTAATTATTGAACTAAGTAGAGTTCCTAAACTCTATAATAAAATAAAGGTTTTCCTTTTCTTCTTAACTATGGTAGTAAAGCACTTGAAAGAAAGAAAAATAGAAAATAATAAACAGAAAATAATAAAAACTGCAGCAGCTGATGAATGTGTTGCATAAAAGTCAAGCTAGAAAATGTTTTTTATTGATTATTGATACTGGATTTTATTTCAGTACAACTGAAACCTCATTTAAGACTGTGTATCTACTGACTAAATGTGATACATTTACCAGGTATATCTTTAGAGATGATTCCTGCCCTGAATACTTAGCAGCCCTTCTAATTCAGTGACATGCATAAATACGAATCACATAAATGTAATGTAGTTTAAAGATGTCCTTATCCTACATCCAGGATTTAAAGTGTAGTAGTGGATTGAATGCTTTGCTCTATCAGGGCCTTATTTAGAATGGGGTGCCATAGTGGCAAGTAATAAACCTTACAAGGGAAAGGAAACTAGGTTAACTGTAGCAAATACGTGTAATCACGTGTCACCTCTGAGCATGACTCCATGGTTTAAATTCAAGTGAATTGCAAAGGCACATGAAGCTACGCCTGTTACAGCTTCCTAATGTTAGGTCTCCTTCCAAAGAAGAAAAAGTGCTTTAAGAACATTTAGTGAAGAAAAACTTTTGACCTCTCTACTGATTGTTATTATTTTTATTTATTATTATTATTATTGTCATATGGAAAGTGAGAAAAAAATATTTTTGGATACTATTGACTTAAAGGATCCTAGGTCTGGGAGAAGAATCTTTATTAGTTTATATAATCAAAATGTTGAAAATGTTTCAGTTTCTGTAGCCTTAGTTCTGTTTCTTTCTTAAAAGTAATAAACACTGTACACAAGAGTATTGCGAAAGCAGACTTCTGATGGCAACCCGGGGTGTCGGTTAAAGTTACATTGCTCTGGGAAAAAAGAATAGTGGTGTTTTTATGAGTATTTCTATAGATGAAAATGCTTGGGAGAGGGTAGGGGAACAGAAGGGTGTTTGAGCTATCATCACACAAATCTACTATTCTAAAATTGTTTGAATGCGTGGCATTGCTTCTCACAGGTTGCCTAAGTAAACAGAATATTTTTAATATTTTGGATTTACCTGAATTTTCCTGCTAGATGCTTACATGTGCAAGATGCAGTTTATTTTTGTGTGTGGAGAGTTTCAAGCAATATTATGTCCTATATTATCCATCCTCCTCTTTAGTCTGTACTTGGGCATATCCCTCGTATGGTTTCACATATAAGCATGTACACGCTCAGTGTCATGGTGGGACATGCTTTCAAAACAAATGGAATTAGATAATGAATAAAAATGGTTGGAAATGATGCCTCCTGTTCTGCTGACTTCTCTGCTATTACTATTTATGTGAGAAAAAACTTTGTCAACATCCTTTCATCTTTTAATACAGTTTAGATACATGTCTATTAGCCTTTAAAAATAACTTGTTGGTCACGTTAATAGTACTGTTAAAAATATTTCATATTTCTATAATTTTATTGACAACAAGAGGTTTTTGGAGTAGCTGGAAAGCAGAGACCTTCAGCTGAGCATTGCTAGAGATAAACTAGGTGAAACTGAGGGAAAAAATCACTATGAAAGGAGGAGAAAATAGTCAAAAACTTGAGAGATGTTCATACATAACTAGCCTTCTGATGAGAACTTTTTAGGAACATGTTCTTGATTTGCTGAGTTTTACTTTATGTTGTCATATAATTTAATCTCAAGAGACTAGGGGAAAGTGTCCAATATATTTCTAACACAGTAGTTATGGAGTAAAATTGATCACCAAAATTGGTACCTACTGAATCACACTAGAATTTACTGATCTGTCAAGAAACTGATATAGTGGTTTATATGAAGCGATCGGTGATTGTCTGAAATTCAACAGCTGTCAGCTGTTGTTGATAAATTGATAGAATATCTCCCTATACTTTTTGATCTGTGAAAAGGAAGATGGTACAATTTTGATATTTAGTGTCATTTGTGCAAAAAGTGTACCAAATTTGATTTATCTTATGGAAAATGTAAACAGTTCAAATAAGATAGTTTAGTAGCAGGGATATGAGAAAATTTGCAGCCTTGGTAGGGTTGCAATTGACACTTTGGTAATCACTGCAACAGAAGTAGACAGCTGGACAGAATGATTTAGAAAAAGCTAATCACATCTAGAAACTACAGATGAGAAGGCTGCTGCAACTAGGGTGGTGGGCTGGTCCATTTAGATCTAATGAGAAGGTGGCTAGAAGAATAACATGGATAAACTGAAGATCATGGTTTCACAAAGGGGATATTAAGAAAATGGAGGAAGCAGAAACAAACTAGTTAAAGGGTTGTAAAGATTGGTCAGTATAAACAGATGGATTGCTCTAAGTGAAGACAAAAGAGACAGCATTCAAAACAATGACCAAAACAGCTTTGCTCAATATGAAGATAATACCAAGTGATGATCAAAGCTTTCCTTTTGAGTAGTTCTTGCCTCCAGTTTAGGGGAATGTACTGCTCCTAAGCTAGAACATAATTGTCATTGAATATTCAAATATTTGCCATTACAGGAAAAAAAATCAACTTAGTTAACTGTCACATTACTAGTAATCTAAGCAATATTATTTCTATTACCATGAGTTTGTTTTTTTTTTTTCTTTTAATATCAAAGTAATAGTGGTAGAGTATTCTTGGGAATTTGTGGAATTATGATCAGCTCTGAATGTCCTAAAAAGGCTGCAAATTTTCATGTATCCCTACTGCCATATGTAGCCAATAATTTCCATCACAACATCTCTGTGGAAATTGAACAAAATGTCTTGATAAGAACAAAATTAACACAGGTCACACATCACTCCATATGGCAAGTCACTGTGCCAAGACAACTCAAGGTGCTTTGTAGTAGACGGAAAGTCACTAACAAAAACCTTTCTCTGTCAAGCTGTGTTTCTGTTATCTAAAGAAAGTTTGACATCCATGTCTTCAGCCAAGATCCTTCAGTGGTTTTCCATTACTTTATTACATTAGCTTACTTTGACCTAGAAGAAAATATAGATGCCTAACTCCAGGTATCTCTCAACTAAGCACAAGCTCTGTATCCCTGTGTACTCACTTCAGATATCCTGAGAAGGGGAAAACAAAAGACAAAAAACAAACAAAACACACGCACACACACAAAAAAAAAACACAATCAAAAAACCCTTGGAATTGGAATGTTTAAAATTAATTATAAATTATTCCTTACTGTATTTGTATTTGACCTGTAGAATTTTCATGTTCTCTTGTTGCCTCTGTTCATCTTCTCCCCTTTTTTTTTGTTTTTCAGCTGGGAAAAATGGGCACATATTGCTTTGTGGATAGTGTATGGGAAGTTGCCCTCAACTATGACTGTGTGCTGAGAATACGAATTGTAAGGTAGTTTTTTTTTTTTTTTTTTTTTTTTTTTTTTTTTTTTTTTTTCCCTTGTTCATTCATATGCTTTCAACTGCAGTCTGAAGAATCTTTAATGTAGCTAGACCATTTTAATCTTATAGTATCACTGAACAGGAAGCTTCCAACTGAATTCTTCCCTGCAGGGCCAACATTTTGCCTATTTGCAACTGCATGTTCCACATACAATCAAGTCTGTGAAAGCGTGAAAGCACGGTGGAGCTCTTACTTAGTCTGTGCTTGTGTCTAGAATTATTCAAATCCATAATACTGCCTCTAGCCTAGCATTTTCCTGTTGTATCCTATGTGCAGGTTTAGAACCTGTTTCTGCAAATGCCTCAGTAGTAATGCAAGGTTATACCTTGCGTCTTGTAATGCACCTCATCTTGTAATTGGCGCAAAATCAAATGTAAACGTACAGTATATGCAGCTACAGAGTTTCCAATTTGCTGAGATCACACAATTTGTTTTTAACTTGGTTTCGTGAGACATCTTGATTTTATTCAACTGCTCCAGCACCTTCCAAACGTATAATTTGTGACATCCCTAACTTGGGAATGTTATTGTTCTCCAGGTAGCATATAATAAAATAGAGTTTATTAAATATACAGGTTTGAACAGGGGTATTGACAGTGAGATTAGATGTTCAAATGCAGTATTGTTTTGCATTGCTTGGATTAGATTACTTGTATTCCGAACTTTTGGGGACATGATTGATCTAACAATTTAGGAAAGTAGCATAATGTTTATTCCTTTTTATTGCTGTTTGTAGGATTATCAACAGAGGAAAGGTAAATCCTTTCTGTGAATCTTCACTCTCCATATTTTTAATACGGCTGAGAGGAATCTGGTTCTTATGGCCAGGTTCAAGTGTCTTTGAAGTCAAAAATTTTTTTCTAACTCCCTTAATGAATCTGTATTGGACATAAACCAAATGCTTATTCCTGAGTTAGGAACTGAAAGAGTTATCCAGTTTTAGTAAATCCATTTTAGTTTTCATATCCATTTGAGGGAAATTTTATTTAATTGAAAGTATATTTCATGTATTTTTTTCATAAATAATTGGGTAGGGGTGGGCAGGTGACTGCATTTTCTGGTTAAGTAAGCTACTCTGTATGGCTAGCATGTTTACAAGAATTTCATAACTAAGAAATGACTACGTGCAATGAGGATTGGTACTTTAAGGTGGTGTTCAGCATTATGATTGTGAAAAATAGGTATATTCTAAATCCTGTTGGATTTTGCAGCTAAGTACACTGAGAGCTGCTAAAGACTTATGTTTGTGGACTGAAAAACTATCAAAACATTGGAAATGAACATTTAAGGCAGTGCAGAAAAGCATATTGACCTTTCAGGGTACTTACAGTGTAAAAGAGAAGGTTATTCCCTACATGATCATGACTGAAGGAATCCATATTTGAACTATTACTCTCTTCTTCACAGACTTTCATGAAGATGCACTGTGGGTTTTCTAATGCAATAATTATTTCCTGTGTTAACCACCATTTCCTGTGTTAGAACATGCATAATCACTCACAAAAAAACCAGCCTGTGTGTTACTCCATCTACTTATGTCTGCTTCTATAAACATATAAAATGTCTAAATAGAAAGTCAGGATTAAAGATGGAAAAGAGACAAGCCCAAATGCAGTGTAACAATGACATATGACATAGACATATTTCATCTTCTGGGAACATGACTAATGGTGTTTTGTGTTCTTTTTTATCTACTCTCCAAATTAATGCCTTTCAAAACGTTTTGTGAAGTTCTCAGGAGAACGGTGTTTTCCCAGAGTATACCTTTACAGTAGCACTGAGAAGCAAGGTTTCCTGTCCCAAGTTTTTTTTTTTTTTTTTTTCCTCTGTTGTTCAGTGAGGACCAAACTTGACACCCATCCTCCTGTTACCTGGCGTATGAAGCTCCTAAATTCCTAATTTGTAATCTCACAGTTCAGAATTAACTTCCACTATGGGTTGCTTTCATTCTGGGGAGATTTACAATATTGAAAGACAGGATGATATAAATGGAACAGAATGCCTGGGTCTTGCTCCCTATCTCATTCTCAGTGTGCTTTGATCTTTTCTCTGCTTCCTCCAGGAAGCTCAGCATCAGAAAGGGAAAAGATTCTACCTATTAAGCGTAAAAGATTTCTGATATTTGATGCAAGAGCATCCACCATGTTAATAGATTTGCTCACTGATCAAATCTAAGCGAAGAGGTACTATCTTGTTCTTGGTTTGCACAGTGCCTAAAAAAATCAGTAAATCAGTACTGACATGAGTGAAGTTCTCAATAATATTGTATATTTTACTGACTTTTATGGGAAAGTGGCCCTGTGATATTTATTTAGAAGAAGAAATAATAAAAATGCTATTCTTTTAACACCTGAATTCCTAAGGTGCTGTGTATTATTTATCTCTGTTATGAAGGATTACATGTGATTGTGACATAGCTGAGCAAACCTTTCAAGAAGTGTTGAAAACTCTCATATGTTGAGAAAGTTAAAATCTGGGTAAATGCTCCAAACGTTGGTCTGCTTGCAGGCTAGGACTTCTCTTCTTCCCTCCCTCATCAAATCAAAAATGGAAAGCATCTTTTTTCTGCCTCTGAATGATAGTATCCTGACTAACTTATTCCTACCTGAAAGCCTGGATTTAACAGGGCTTTGGCTAAAGATTTAACAGACTCTGTTACTCTCCACACATTTCTCAGATTTTATTGTACATAACTTTTCACAGAGTCTTGAGCCTCCTGTGTAATATAAGGCGTTAGAAACTCGGGTTATTACTGAAGTGGCAGCCTCAGGCGGGAGAGAAAATTGACACAAAAAGACACACGCTTACTTTCCTCCTCCCTTCCTCCCTTCTGCCTATACCCTCACTCAATGTACCACAAAATTTCAGAACTCTGGTTTCTGAAACGTGTATTTTTTTGTTGTTGTTCTATTTGCTGTGCTAAGTATAAGTATTCAAAATGTAGGAAAAAAAATTAAAACATATTTGCCTCCATTTTTATTTCTCTGTAACTCAGTCTATCAATTGTGTACATGAAATTGTGGCAGGATGCCACTCCCCAATAGTTCAGCCTTCAAGGAAACTGCCTCAGTTGCCGTTTCCTCTTTCCTAATGACTTATTTGTAACTTGAATAACTTTTTTCTGCACACAAAAAAACTCTTCTCCAAACCTTCTCCTCTAAACCCCCATGGCAGCCTCCCCCACAAGTATAATATGACAATCTTATTCCCCTAAGGCACTGACCTAGCTGAAAACAGAATCATCTTCCCTGACTTCAGAAAGGTCCAATACAGCTTATACAGAGATAAATCTAAGGACTCGTACTTGATATAAATGAAAACTATATGATTATAAATTTGCCCTTTCCTTCAGGCTGCTCAAGTATCCAGATTTCCATGAAAAGTCCTGAGAAAGGGGTATTTTCTTGGCTCTCTTGGAAGCTCAAAGGCTGAAAATAACCATCCCTTTCCATCTGTACTCTTTTTCTGGAGCAAGTAGCAGAGAGTTAACATTTCAGATTTTGCCAAAATACCCTACTTGAGGATCTGACTTATGATCTATATGAGGATTCATTTTCTTTCGGTTTTGTTCTTTATCTGTCTCAGCCTCTAACCACATGTATTAGGTTTCATCTGTCATGCAGACGTGACACGATATAGTACTATTTTAACAGTTCACACAACCACATTTGGCACTGCATTTTAAGACTTCCTGATCTCAACTCTGGTTTTAAGTTTGATACATCACCCTGTGGAAATGTGATGTTGCATTTTTATTTAAATCCTTTACTTAATGGGCTGAAAGAAAGTTAGCCAAACAAATCCCCAAGCAATTGTGTTGTATACATATTACTACTGTGAAAGAAAGATAGGGAGCTGAATACTTCTGAATTTGCTGAAGTAGTTCTGTGGTGTTACTCACAGGTGGCTGGAATTAAATTGACTAAGTGGTTTCTCCAAGCACAGCACCTGTCATATCTTGTCTCCTTTTCATAACTTCAAAGATATGAAAGTCATAAAACCAAGCCCGGAAAGGGTCAGAAGTCACTAGCTTCTTTGATTGATGTTTTGTCATATTTTGGCTCATTACTTCACCAGAAATCTTCTCTTCTAAATTTCAGAATTTATGAGCTCGCACAAAATAAATATTATTAAAAACAAGGCAAGACGGTGAGAGGGAATCTAAACAACATGCATGAATCAAACTCTTATGCCTCCAGGTTGCACTCAGAATAAGAAGATACAATAGAGATTACATTCAATGTATTCGTTATCTATTTCTTTGACCTTACAGCCACCTTACAGTGGCTGAACCATTGTTCAAGGAAATATTTTTTTTGCTGTTGTGTACAGAAAATTCTTTTTAATGAACACCACAGGGTTTACTGATCGCTCTTAATGAGTTAGGAACAAGTGTCCTGCAGGTAAATTGTCACATATCTTTAGAAATAAACCAATCAATGAAGGTGATGTATAGGATGATAGAGTTATCTGTACTTCTCCAAAAGAGAAAACAAATATATCAATGTCCTTAATGTTTTATATAAAAGACACTTAAGGAGCTGGCAAAAACTTTGTTAAACTCGTATTTCAGATCTTCAGAATCAATAACAGCAGTTAAACTGAGATTTAGGGACTCTTACAAACTATAGCAGCACACTCAAAGAAACTGAGGTTGTCATGAGGAAAAAAGGTCTGCTGTTGGCACAGTCTTTCAGTGCGGCTTTTTATTTTTTCCAAGAAGTATCTTAGAGGTGAAATAGCAATCTCTGAATGTTACTGTAACATACTTTGTTTTAGGCAATAACCTTACCAGTACAATTTAACAGTGACTGACTACCTTAACAATGTGTGGCATAAATCTGCTGTTCTGCTAGAATTCAACCATGGAAACAAAAATTATGGTTTGTTTTTTTTTGTTTGTTTTTTAAAGTTGTATTTACTTCTGAATATTTGAACTAGGATCTACTATTTATATATATATATATATATTAATTGGATTTGATGCAAGAGAGGTATACTCCTTTTCTTTATGTGTAATGTATTCATAAAGTTGTTATTAACCTTGAAGATGCATTTATGTCTTTGTGCAATATTTACATATGTGTTACATATATTTATACATTAAGATTGCTTAATCTGCTTCTCAGATACAGGAGGTGTTGGCCAGACAGCTTGCATTGCATAATGCACAAGAAAAAAGGGTCATTGAGGCCTTCTTTTATGGGAGAGGCCCTTCTCCAGTGGATGTCTGTTCTGTCTCTGTCATGTTGGCCCTCAGCTTTTCAATAGGGAATTTTCATGAATTTCTGAGAGTTCTGTTTTCAGAATTTGGTGATATGAGGCTTGCCAAAATAAACCCTTTAGCAGTCTTCTTGATGTTTATTTAGTTGAAATACTTTTAGTCTGGGCGTCTACTCTGTACAGGTCAAGCATAGCATCTCAGTGAGAAGGAGGTATAGCTGAGCTAACTCTAATGCACTTTCAACATAATCCGATGTATTTTGTGTGTGATACGTAATACAGCAACTCCCTTATTACTAAGCTTTTCAACATGTAAAATGGAAAATAACGTTATTGTACAGTTCTTTAACATTTTCCTTTTCTACATGCAAACAATGTTTTGCTTAAACAGATACATTTTAAAAAATGAACAAGTTTAAAAGTGAGAAAATCAGCATTATTTTGTGTGAAAGTGTAATGTATTACATCCCTTCTTTAGTCAAATGGCAAATATTTTTTTGTGATCCTGAATATGATTTCTTATGTATTCACATGAACATTTTCATTTTTTTAAATTATAACAAACAGCACAAAGCAATTTAAATTAGCTACCAGAAAATCCAAACTATATAATAAATATAGAATTACATGTAATTTTGTTCTTTTCCCATATGTGTGAACATATCCCTGGTTTCTTAATGTTGGAATTCTTTTAACTTATTTAAGGATGTTCTTCCTGTGGGGGGAAAAAGTTATTCTATACTGGTCTGTTATTCTTCATCCTGAAATGCATGCTTATAGAAGTATATTTCTAGTTCTTGTAAAAATTGCAAAATTCCACATTAGGATGTTTTATTTGCCATGGCTGCACTTCTTTGAAACTCCTTCCCCTAACACCATAAGGAGCAAGCAGACCAGGTTATTGTATAAGAGGTTTGTACTTCAAGTTTGTTAGCTTAAACATAATTACTTCAGGAATCTGGAGTATTATAATTAAGCCAGAATAAACACTTACAGCTGATTCTGACTTCAGGGACTAGACATTACTGAGTGGGTCAAAATGTTGTATCAAAACTGAAGGGAAATTCTGAAAAAGTTTTTCAGTTTATTGGAAAATTTTCAATCAGCTTGAAATGACACTTTTTTTGATTTTCAGTGGTTAAAATTATTTTTAATTTCAATGAAAAAATATTTATAAACACTTGTTTTTTAATTTACCTTTTTCTTTTTTCTTTCCTGTGAATACAAGAATATGATGGATATTTAGAATTTAGACTGCCGTTTCTCATACCTTTCCAGGTTTATTTTTTTCATGCTGAATATCCCCAACACAAGAAAAATTAGAAAGTAGAAAGGGAAAAAGCAATGGATTTCCACATAGAGTTCTCTGAGCTAACCCTACTAAAAACTTGGCAACTTTAGTGTAGGAGAAAAAGAGAGTGGTGAGATTAGAGGTCCCTTATAGCACATCTTGTTACTGTACTTGCCAGAGCAATGGAAGAAAAAGGACCTGGACTTCTGTGTGATGACTTTCTTGAGCATTATTTGCTGTTTAACTTCTTATAACAGTAGTGACAAAACTTTTTGTTATCTTGTGTAAAATTAATTTTATAAAGCACTGAAGTGCATAGTTGTTTGTACGAAGTTCACCGGGGTGGTGGTACAAAACTTTGCAGTAACACCAGTTATTTTCTGTCACAGCTGCAGAACGTGCCCCAGATCCTCTTACTCCAATTTTAAACAGCAAAAATTCACTGGAATTGAAAAGTTTCAGCAATAGATGAACAGGTTTCTGTACTTGGGTAACAGCTACATTAATTTATGCAAAACTAAGAAGTGGCACTAAATATTTATCTCAGTTATCTGAAACTAATGCACAATAAAGAACAGAATTCTTTTGGGTTGTTAACAACTGGTCAGATTTTCTGACCTGGGTGTAGTTCTTTAAATACTGTGCTTGAAATTGTCACCTTGTATGAGACATTCCAAGAAGTGACAACACTTCTGAAGTGTGTGAATAGCACAAGCTTGTTCGATTCAGTGACCTCAGAACATCCTTTAGATAGTTCTACTGTTGTTGTCTACACTGGTTCATTTCAACAATATAATTCTCAAGCTAGTTGTATTTGCTTTGCTTATACAATTTAAGTAAATTAAAGAACTTTCTTTTTCTTAATATATCCATTTAGTACATTCCTATGATTGCCAGACATTTGCTTCTGAGTCAGTCATTTCTTGTCTGCTGTAAATAGGATGTTCAGCCACCAATATTAGCTATGTTGTTACCTGGAGAGAGGCAATATGGAAAATGTTATTTACAGAGAAAACGTGCAGCCATTGCACTCCATGAAAAAGTCCTCAATTTTGTAACAACTGGGACTAGAGCTACAGAATTTTCTTAATGACTGTTTTGTTTTTTACTTTATAGATAATATTCAGTGTTACTTGTAATTCAATTTTGTGAATTCTGCTTTTCTGTGGAAAAGGCTTTACATTTCTGTAGGGTTTGTAAGGTTTTACTGCTTTGGGTTGCAGAACGTAATGTTTACATTTTATCATATTTTTTTAACTAATGTATACTTTTGTTTGTTTGTTTTTTTGAATTTTAAAAAATGATCTCTCACTGTGGAAGCACTCAAACTGATGCAAGAAGTAAAATGCAGAATTTCTGAATGCCTCTATAAATTCTGGTGGTCTGAAAAAATCAGAGGTATCAATAGGTATTTGATCATTTTCTGTCACAACAGATTAATGGTTATTTTACAAGAGCATGACCGTATAATCTTGTATACAGTAGTTCATTTTTGATGAGTCTGCTTTGTAGTATATTTCCATTTCTATGCTATTTACCCAAATAATTTTTCTGAAGCCTGTATGGGTTCAGTTTAGAACAGGAGTTAGTTCCTTCTCTGTAATTAAGGTTAATTGTTAATTGCTTTGTTAATTTTGCTAAAGTTTACAGTGTATTTATAGACCAGTCTTGAATACACCACTTCAAATGATAAACATAATTGTGTTACTACCACTTGATTGAATTTATGAAAGCTGATTTCACTTCATGAAATAAATGTCTGCAAGCTCAGACTTGGATGTAAACCCCCCAAAACTTGCAAAGGCAGCAGTAGTACATTGATTAAGCAGGGACCATGACAAGGTATGAGATACAAATCTTATTTAGTGTTTGAACTACACTTAAGTTGTAAGAACAGAACTAGTGATACATGGTCCATGAATTCTGTGGTAATTTATATATGGAGAAGCCCAGCATTTTGACTGGATTTTTTTCTAGTTGTGTATATTTAGGATATATAGTCTCACTGTTAGGTGATCCTGAAACGCTTTGAGAGATTTACTCTCAATCTCATAGAAAAGAATAAACTTTGCCTAGCAGGAGATACGAAGAATGGGACAAAATAATTTTTTTTCGTAGTAAGTCAGTCAGTTACTCATGAGCACTGAGAATGTACTGCTTTTTTAACTTCTCAGCTGGTTTTGAAAGATGACCTAAGTAGGATTTTATTTTTATCTAATTTACTTTTCTTGTCTCTAATGAGACTGAGTTGTAGCTATTTGAATTGTAGCTGGTGTTTCAGTTTGATCCGTTAGTTCAAAGATGCTATGGCACAGCAAGGAACCCTTGATTTATTTCCAGATCTCTTGCAGATGGTTTTGTCAAGCAATAATTTTTCTTAGAATTATTTAGATTATTTTTGGCATTTTGGATTTAGCGAGAAAAGTGCAATAGATCACATTTTTATTAACACTTCTAAATGTGTGCTGATTATACTGTATGCATCTACGCAGAAAATCAATATTAGTTTAAGCTTGTTAAGATAACTGACAGGCTGGTTATTGCTTCTGCCCTCAAGTGTCCACATGTATATTGCTAGCCATTCACAAACAGTTATTTTGGCTTAAAAACAAACCTCCTTAAGGTTCCATATATTCATAGATCGTTTCTTTCCCTCAAATTAGTGTTGTATAGACTATTTTACCAGTAAAACTATATTTGTTTCATAATTTGTTCATAATAACGTATAATGGATCTTGGGTTAGAGCTTTGTTTACTCATATTCAGAAAAACTATGTCTGTATTTACAGTTCTGACAAGTAGAAGTGTAGAAGAGAGAGATTTGAAATCTGTCAACAGAATTTCTTTTCTTAAATAAACACATTGGAGTGAAACAAGAAAATTTTATTAAGAAGGTTTAAAAGCTATTTGAAATCATCCATATAATAGATTACCACATAAATAAAATGTGTTAATCTTGCTACTGTGTGCTGTGTCTTGAGTGGAGAAGCAGTCAAAAATGAAAATCAAATTTCAAAAAAAAATCATCAGGCAAACTGAACATAAGCTTTTTTATCTTTTGGAATTGGGAGATCTGACAATAAGGTTATTTGCATATATTAGAAGAAAATCAGTACAGCGATTTTACTTTCTGTTTTGCTCCTCTGCTATATGGAGTTGTGGTAAGTCAGCTTGACTAGCTGAGCAAGGAGTGATCCCGGAGGCCATGGGTCTTTCCCTTTATTTCCCAAGCTGTGCATGTAACAGCTCAGGAACAGATTCTTAACCTATCTTCACTTTCTGCTGTCCCTTTCAGTTTTATATTGAATAATTTATTTAAAAACAAAACAAAAAAAACCCACTGATGCTCCTTTGCACAGCTGTTTCTGAATTCCTCTCTTTTAGGCTCAGTAGATAGTACTCACATCAGCATCTCACCTTTTGATCAGTCTTAAACCACACCAGTGGTGGTTACAGGCAGAGTACACTTAAACTGCCAAAGGTTATGGCTGAGTCCTTCTATATGCATTTAGAACTAAAGAAAAGGAGAATATGCCTTTTATTTGGTTGTCACAAAACTGTCCATCAAATAAACAAGTGGGAGGTCAAATCTCCTTTAGCAAGTCTTGCTTTTCTTAATCAATGATATTTCTAAGACATTAGGTTGCTTATTGGTAAATTATTGTTAAATCTTATCCTGAAATTAGAAAGTAATTTTTGAATAAATAAGTGTTTTGATCTTCCTGCATTCTCAGATGGTCACACAATACCAAGAATATGCCCAAGAAATGACCACCTACGTCTTGAACTCTTGCTTTTCCTTTAACTGAAGAGATGTGGGATGTTATTTCCTGTTTTGCTATCTTCCACGAATAATTTCATAGTTTATCTTTCACATTGATGTCTTGCATGCTTCAAACACCCTTAGAATTCTACCTGTGGAGCTGGAAAAGCACATGTTCTTAATAAGAAACACCTTGCCATTGCAATGCTTTTCAAATTTGGACACATTTGTAGCAAATGACACTAAGTTAGAATTTATCCTCAGTACCTGGAATTCAGAAATAAATCTTCTAAATCAAAACTTGAATGCTCTACTTGAAATAGACTTTGGCTTACAAAACCACCTGGACAAGTTACTGCACAAAAACTGAACTTGCCTCAAGATACACTGCAGCTTGTATTTGTGCAATGCACTATATGAATCACAGTTTTCCCCCTCTTTGAGTTCATCTCATCTGCTACAGGGAATTATATGAAGTCCAGCGTTCTTATGAAATCTATTTCTGTTCTCAGGTCAGTTTTTAGTGGTCAGACATCCAAATTACTAAGGCTGTGATTACCTTTGACTCTAGATGCCACCCTGCCAAACCAGTTTTTATTTTTTTTTTATGCTTACACTGCAATTAGTATCAGTGAAACAAATGCAGAATTGCAGAGGAAGGTTGTTCTCTCAGAATAAAAATGAAACGCCTTTTGTGTTGGATTCCAGGATCTTTGTGGATCATTTCACTTGTCTTATGTTTTTTTTAAACATCTTCCTTCTCTATTTGCAGCTTTGTAACTTTGCCAAATATTAAGCAGGAGGAGAAAGTCGTTCCAAAGGAGAGAACCTTGATTCAAAACAAATATATGCAACAATGGCAAAATGAGTACAGAATATTAATTGATCTAAATTTCACTTTACATAAACATTCTCTTCTAAACTCTGTGAAAGTTGCTCCTTAGTGTAAATATATGCACAAGAGTACAGCACTGAGTATCACTCAATTTGTAGGAAATTTTTCAACCTAGGACCTCAAACAAGTTGTGCCATGAAAGACAGAAAGGATGCCAAAAAGTTGTTTTCCTCAGTCCCATGTGAATTTGTGCAAAACCAGATTTTGATGTATTTCCCACTTGGCCAAAAGCACAAAATTAAATATTTCCCTAGTTATTATGTTCTCCATAGAGAGGCTATTTTTAGACATATCATTCAGTTCTTGAATCATATTGTAGATAGAGACATAAGAAACAGGTAGTGTTCCATTTAATTTTAATATTTATTGTGACATAAGGTTTCTTCCCACAGTTTTTAAAGCACATTCATATTAAATGGAAAGTAAAGCACAGGGATAGGTACTGAATATGTTTTGTTGTTGTTGTTTTTTTAGTGTTTACAGGAAGCACTTGGAAGGAAATGATATTCCATAGGGCGGTAAATTATATGCAATGGATTGATGTTCTGCTACTGTTCTAAGCAGGAGGAGTTGTTGTTTAACTGTCTGCATGATGTTGAATGAGATCATGCAGTTTTCCTCTCTATATTCATCTTATGCCAATTCACTACAGGTAGCAGCTATTTCAAAGGCCTGGTTCCATATTCCCGTTAAGGCAGCTAAATATTTTGATAAAGTCATTAGAAATAAAAGCTTTCATTTTTCTCGTGGAAATGATGTATATGCTACAGAAAGCATTAGTATCATAACACATGGTATATGCTTTAGGATCTTCTCTCTTATTGTGTTCCAGTATTAAAAGACCAGAGTTTGATCTTTATTTTTCAGGAAGAAAAAATATCTCATTTGCATAAAATGCTTTTGGACAGATTTATTGCTTTGTTGGTGGGATGGGGAGGGGATAGGATAACAAGTTTTACTGATTGCTGCAAACTGCAGACAATAGAACTAGCACACAACTTTTTTGCTTCAGAATACCTACATCTTTGTACCTGCTCAGAAGTCTTTCTTTGGATCAGATATAATGATCACCATGTTGTGCCCTTCTCGGCACACTGAACACAATGTGTGTGTTAGGGCTTCAGTAGTGTTTTAAATTTAACTGTTGGTTGAATCTTAACCTCTTGCACATTAATGTGCACACATAATGTGTGCACATTAATTACTGCCTTCGGAGTGATGCCCTCTTCTGTTAATTGATTATAAAATGAATTCAGTATTGTATCTTACAATGCACTAAAGCTTGATCATAAAAATGGAAGTGTGGCATCATCATTCCCCCCACAGTTTTATGAAGTCTTGCAGTGAAATATTGCAAACTACTAAAATTTATAAACTGTGCAAAGCAAAATATCCTGTATTTCTGAATTACCTGTTGAAATTAAAAATTAAAGTTTCTATCTATTTGTGGATGCCAGTGGCTTCAAGTGGATTTTTTTAGACTCAGACTTAAAACTTCTGAAATCAGACAGTTGGTGTCTCAAATGGAGCAGCAGCTTGCTCTATAACTGTGTATCTTTGGTGGATGTTGTAGTGCTTGGGAAAAGCATGTAATGGAGACGTCACACATTGATTCTGGCATGCTTGGATACCGTCTTATTACAGTGTAGAGCAGGAGGTACCAACAAGAATATGCCTTTTAGCTTAACTGATTGTTTTCCTAGGAATCAGGATATTTTTTAGCCTTTAAGACAAGAGCTATCCTAGTGAGCGAGCGTAGATAAGAGGTGTCTATTGATGTGCTATTTACTATTTGCTCCTTTGTATGTCAAGTATTACAACTCCTTTTTTATCTGCCACGTTGAACAAAGATTCAAATAATAAAATAGCATAACTTCTCGCCTGGACTGTATTCTTAGTCCTATTTTGCAGAGAAGAAAACTGAAGCAGAAGTACAAGAAGCAAAGTGCCAGATAAAGCAGTGTGGTCACTCTCCTCAACCCGCTGGAACAAATTCTCCTTGAATTCCATCTCCTGAAGCAGGCAGACTGGGACCTGAACCATTTCTTTCTTGCAGGGGGGATCTGTTAAACAGTGAATTTGGACCATGGAAATCAGAGGCTAGTCTTTTGCCTTTTGGATAGATCATGTGGAGCATAGGTAATGGGCAACAGAAGCGAAAGACTATTAAAAATTGGTTCCAGATTGAAGCCTGAGCTTTGTAGGCCATGCATGGTGATGAGAGGAGTAATAGAAATTAATGTAAACAATGACAGTAAAATTTAGAAGTGTACTTTCTGTGAGGTGTAAAACACGTGGCCGATGCATAATTTTTCTTGCTACTGATTACAGAAATTTTGCAAGTGAACTTGGAACAAGATCAATTGTTCTGTAAAATTTATTATAAACTTATGGAAGGCTCTTGAGCCTGTTTTTTTTTTTTTTTTTTTTTTTTTTTTTTTCTCAACAAGAAGAGTAAACATTTTTGGAGCACAGATTCTCCAGAAATTAACTGTCTTTTTTGTTTGTTTGTTTGTTTTTTTGAAGCCAGTTCCCTAAAACAAATGGTGGTGTCTTTGCAACCCTGTAACATGTGCCTTCTTAATAATATTTCAACACATTGACCAATTTTTAACAAACTTAGCAGAGGGTAGAAGTCTCAGATATTAAGTACCTTTGCATTTTGTGAAAATTGGCATTAGATATTGGAGAGAAGCATGTTTTTATTTTTACTCAGGGAAGAGAACAAGAAAACAAATCTTTTATTAGACATCAGGGACTCTGCATGGAATCACCCTTGAGATATAAATCTCAGCTAAGATATTTGACTTTGATAGTTTTGAGGCTCAGAAAATAATCGGATGTGGCTTGGGGAATTTTTTTTTATTTTTTTTTTCCAATCTAAAAGCATCCATATACTCTGAATCTGAATAATTTCAGACATTTAAATAAATAAATTGCAATTAGAGTTGTGATGAGAGCACTCAGAATACATGTCACTTGTGACAACCTGAATTTAACATGAAATTGCTCTACAAATAGCAAAGCACTTAGAAAACTGAAGGGGAAGCATACAGAAGATAGATATTTACATGGTTCATAAGACTGAAGGAGTAAGTATGGGATTGCTACTGTTTCTGTTGCTGCTTCATCACCTAAAGAAAGAAAGGGTTGAGGACTTCCATCTAGTTTGGGGTTTAAGGAATACCGAATGTATGTTTTTTCATCCCTGAGTTACCATAGCATCTGGTTTCCCTGGTTACCAATGACCAAGGAAGGGACGCTAGGGGAGCTGGAGGATTTTTTTTATTTTTTATTTTTTAATGGAGGGTGGAAAGAGAGAGGTCAGAGACCAGAAGAACAGAATGTGAGAATAGTGCTGGGGAATAACTCAGGAAGAGATTTTCTCTGAAATGGAATTTATAGATTTCTCTTCAGTGGAAACAGCTGAAGTAGTTAAAAGAAAAGAATCACTTGCGAGAAACAAATCCTGTTGTTTGTTTTCTTAAAAAAAAAAAAAAAAAAAAAAAAAAAGGAGAGAAGAGATGTGTAGCTGTCTTTTAAAAACGCTAGAAATAAGTAATCAGTTGTATCAATACAGGAGATACAAGGTGTGATTTGACCAGATTTTCTCTTCCAGGGTTACATGCTTTGGCTTGATTTCTATTCCAGATTCTCCAGAATACTGCCTTCATGACTTGCCAGGGATGGTGCATCTACTAACTGGTACTCAGAAAGGACAGTGTTGGCCAATACAGATTACTGCAGTAGCACTTGGGGACTGTGATTCTGAACCAGTCTTTACTGTGTTGGAGACTATGGCAGAGTTATCTTGGTTCCCTGTAAAGAGAACGTTATCCTGGTTCTTCACAATCCAGAAGATTTCTTTGGTAATTCAAAAGCTGCGACCTCAAAGTGGTATCCAGAAGGTAAATTTAAGGAAATCCTTTTAGTGTTTCCTTAGGGTGTGCTGCAGAACTATAAGTGGAAAATTAAATATGGCAGCTTAGAACAAAGAGACTTCTCAGTGTTTTGGTGGGTTTGTTTGTTTTAAATCAAAACATTGTTGATTTTCCTTTTTTGCTTTCAAATAATCTATTTCACGTCCAGAAAGCTTTCTGCACTATCCAGCACTTTAACAGTGACCAAATAAAACAAACACTCCTACGCAGCTTCCAGTTTGATAGCAGATAGCAAAGGAAAGCGGTAATTGCTTTCATCCTTTAGACTGGTTGACATGTAATCAGAGCTCTGATCTCCAAGGAGGAATTTTTCAGGCTTGGAGAATTTTTGACACCTTTACATTAGTAAAATATTTTTTTCGACATCTTTAATATTTTTATTCAAGAAAGACATGTTCATGCCAGAGAAACTCAGTGAACTCCCACAAATATGAGTGATTCTGCTGCCCCACTTCCAGTATCAGAGGCAGCTTAGATGGAAGCATATTCATGGTTTCCTGCTAGTGTTTTTTTAGCCATATATTTGTCTGATTCCTTCATTTCTCTGGCAAATTACAGATAATTGAGTGGCCCTGCTCCTCCCCAACCCTAACTCAAGACGATATAGAGGCTTAAATATAAGAATACTAAACTTTATTGTGTGTAAACTCTTGTATATGGATGAAAATTAATTCACAGTCTTTAATATGGTCTTTTATTTCTCTTCATGTGGGCCAGATGGTAGGAAGCAGGTGATTTTGCTAGCCAGAGAATTTTAAGCATGCTTGCAATGTTATTAGTAAACATATTAGTAAACACATCATTTTGCTACTTTTCATTGTTGGGTTTGTTGATGGCCTGTTCAATCAAAGTTCAGTAAATAAGTTTTGTTTTCCAAAGGTTTATTTCACAATTCTATTTTCAGTTATTTAAAATGTCAAAAACACTACACTTCTTGTCTTCTAAGGCAGAGATTTATATAAAAACAAAAACAAACACACACACACACAAAAATGTATGGGTCCTAAAATTCATTGATTCTAATGGACTCAAGACTTCACTGGTTCAAAGTTGTGCTATGATTTTAATATCCAAACCATTTCACTAGCCTAAAGAACACCTTAATTCATCAAAGTACTTCTGTAGTACTGTAATAATACTCTTTGCTTTCTAATATGTTACTAATTACTCTTAACTTAGATTAGCAGTTACAGTGACTTTAGTATAGCTATATATTGAGGACATGAAGGTAGAATGTAGTCTTGCATTTTGAATCTTCAGTTTTATTGTGCTCATGTTCTCTTTTATTTGTCAATATAACTGAAAATATTTTAAATTTTCTTTCAAGTTCCCAAATTAACTCTCAATTTCTCTTATTTATCGTGTTTTTTTTACCCTTAACCTTCCAAAAGGGTATTTCTATTTTTATCCTTATTTGCATGAGTACAATGTCACATGAACATATGGAAATGTGTTTGCATCTTCATATTATCATGCGTGCAGTCTTATGCAGTCTTTTTTTTTTTTGCCGGTATGCAATAATTAAAATATAATTACAAGCTAGTCTCAATATCATTAAGATTCTCATTCATGTGGCAGCAAATGAGAATTTTATAAATGGATTGGAAGAAGATATTTAAGGAGAGCCTTCCCAGCTTAGACACAATGTGGGAAAATGCACAAATGTGGTTTCTTGAAAATATAAGAGGTTTGGGCCAAGATCATGAGCTGATCAAAGGAACAAACCTTTTAATCACATACATGGCTTTATTATTCCCCAAAAGCATTTTGCGTGCAGGAATAACTTGGTTCCTTGCAGACAGTTCTGCCTTCAGTAGTAGTTGTTTGCTGTGCTTGTGCCATGAGTCAGGTTTTCTATGCAATGCATCTCTGCAAATTCTACATTTTGGTACTTGTAATCAGAGCTGAAATCACTGTTATCCACCTTACAGGGTTTAAGGGACCAAGTGACATCTGCAAGCCTCTAAAGTACCTTTGGCAAAGAGAGCCACGGCAGCTGCTTCATTCATTCCCTAAAGTAGCCCAGGGAGCTACTTTAAATTGTACAAATTAAAGTGTCATCTTGGCCACTGATGGTCAAACTGGATCTCCCCAGTTCTGAAGAGAGGAAAGCCACTCTGCTCACTATAGGAACATGCAACAAGTCCTTGGTTACTGAATAGTGGGAACTTTTAGTCATCCTCCTGTGCCAGATGCTGATTCTCTGGAATTGTCATCTTTAATATCTAGATGGAGTCTGATCTGATCAGAGATAGGAAAGGCTTCAGAAATGAGATTTCCCCTCCCCAGCTCTAAAGGTAAAAAATTACCTTTCCTCAGGCAGAAGTACTCATGTCTGATTTTTTTGATAGACATTAGCTAACTTTTATTTAATATAACAACTGCATGTTCTATTTTTTTTTAATATATAGCAATGTTTTCTCGTAGTATTTCTCAATATGAATCTTTTTGTAAATATTATTCCTTTCACATTGCTGAAAAATATTCAATTCAAAATGTGACTCATTTAGTGGCTAATATTTAATAGTTAAAATTACATTTTCCTTTTCAGTGCCTGGATGAGTTAAAAAAAAAAAAAAAAAAAAAAAATAATAATTTTTAAAAAATTAAAAAAAAAATTTTAAATTTTTTTAAAAAAATGCCTTCAAAAAAAAAAAAAAAAAAAAAAAAAAAAAAGTGCTTATTGGAAAGGGCAGTCTTTTAGAATTCAGTCAAAAGGTTGCCAGTGTACATATTTTGCTACTTGTGCATAAATAGTAATTTAATTTGCTGTTCTGTATTGCTGACATATTCCAAAAATGTCTATTGGAAGAGTATACAAAATTGACCTTTCCTTTCCTTATTCATTTTACAAGCAGTGTTAGTTAATTCACTTGAACAAAGTATTGTTGCCAGTAGTTAGCATTAGATGTAACCCAAAATATCCCCTAAGTGTTAAGAAAGTTTGTCATCTCAAAAGTGAGAGAGGAGAAAATAATATATATATATATAAACAACCCTGCAATAAATAAATAACTGCAACTTGTTAGATGAATGCCTGAAGAACACTCAAATCACCTGGAGAATCCAGTGCTGGTGCAGGTGCTATGCCTCTGTTCTTATAATTTGTAAGTGAAGCAAATCAAAATGATGAATCAGCTGTTGAAAAGCGAGAAGTTTTGAAGGAAGCATCCTAGTAATCTTCCATTAATATAGCATTTTCACTCAGAAGATCTTTAATTGTTGTACAATAATTCTCCAGAGACTTTGAAGATGCTAGTAATTGGTAGAAAGACATTAATTTGCTTTCTGAAATGCAGTGCCTTCTGGGGGTGAGAAATACCTGTTATGGAACAGGAGTGAAAATTCACTAAAAGCTGGAAGGGTAGGGAGAAGACTCCAGGTAAGTGTGATGTAATAATCATGTACCATTTTCTCTTTAAGTGGGCAAGAAAGGTGTATTAATGAATTTCTGTAAATATTTTAATGTCTCATGTTGTACATAGTTTCCTTGTGTGCCAGGAGACTATAGAAGGGGTGCGTGCCTATACTATAACACACTGATCACTGCTGCTATATGGGAAGCTGAAGAGGTTTTATAATAAGTTTGCAGAATTTTACCGATCGCTTTCATAGCGTAGTTTGAAACTTACTGTGCTTTATGGAAAGGATTCATAGTATGAGGAATGTGAATGCTGTGCAAGCATAAAAAGTTTAATTTTTATTATTATTATTATTATTATTTCTCTTCTTCCTTCCCCCCTTTTTAAATTTGAATTTCCCACATCTGACTCAGGCAACCCTTTAAAAGTGATGAAAATCTGCAAATCACTTCTGAGTATTAAATGTTCAATCTTCCTATATGTAAAAGACTGGATGCGTTATACATTAGCGTTCAGTTGTGGGAGAAAAAGATTTCATATGAACTGTGCAGTATTTCATGCAGTATATTTATCTTTTAATGATTGTTGGCCTAAAGATGTCACTTAATGTTAAAAAATAATAATAATTGCTATTCAATGGAAGTCATCTTTTGGATGCAGGCTTTCACATTCCTAAAAGATGAATGTTTTTCTAAAGTGAAGATATTGTTAAATGAAGGTAGCAAGTCAGCACAACTCTGTTGTTTTATCAGTGTCTTCAGAGCTGCTTTGTTTTATGCTCTCTTTCCTGAGGAGATCAATAATGGATGGCTGACATCATTCCTTCACCACTCAGAAATGAGAAAGCCTAAATGCATTTCTTTAGGGCAGGCATGTTTTTCATCCTGAGCTGAAAAGCCTGTAATTGAGTGAGGTTTATAAGTGTGATTGCTATTGGTGTGTGTTCCAGTTTGACGTGCCTGTGAAAGGTTCCACTGGCATTTACCTGGCTCTTAGGGATGTTGACCTCATCTCCCAAACCAGCCAGCATGTGAAATGTCTCTGCTGAGAGGCACATATACAGAATGATCCTAATATTGAGAAGCGTTAAGGTTCAGTTTGTGATTGCATTGATAACTTTCTTGAAGTTGGCTGGCTCTACGTAATTTGTGCATACTTTGTGTTTAATTAAAAGATAATAAATACAAGGCATAGTAAAGAACAGATGGGGATGGCCACTTGCATCATCGACTTAACACCTCTGCCTTCCTGTTGAAGAGAATAGGAAGACTTTATTAAGTTTGCAGTCAGTAAGAACATGGGAAAACTGGATGGCTTATTTGACAGGACTTTCTACTGCTATTCACAGGTCTAAAAAGTGAGGAGAAATGTATGCCTCTGTAATGATGTGTCAGCGTAGACATGTTTATTCTGGGGGGACAATGAGTCTAATTAAAGAACTGTTACTATCACTTGCCAATTTTAGCAGCATTTAGCGCTCTAGTCATTAATTCAAATGGAAATGTACCTAAATGAAAGTTGCAGGGACAAAGCAGTGGAAACAAAGAATGGCAGCTTCAGTATCAGTCCAAAGTCATGATCTCTCTCTCTCTCTCTGATACCACTCAGAATATCTTATGGGATCTCAGGCAGCCACCATTGGCACAGCAGGTCTCTGATCTTGCCAGGACACTGTGTTAAAATGGACACTGAAATGGCAAAAGTATGTTCCAGACCCAGACAGCTGGCCTGATTTTATTTTTGTTTATTTTTATTTTACCTTTTAGAAATCTTTCCATGATACACTTGTAATATATATTCTTGAGACTGGCCCAGGTACACAGGGGGCCACAGTGAAGGTCAGGCTGACGTTGCTGCTGTTGAAAAATTTGTCCTATCTGCTTGTTTGACCCAACTATTTGATTTGACTGGTTGTGTGCTTTCTGTTATGTGCATCACACAAGTGGAAAACCTAGCAAAATCCTGTAATTTAACGTATTATTGCTTTCATCTGTTAATTTGGAAAGAAGCAGATAAAACATACTGGTTTACAATGTATATGAAACCACACTGGGACATAGAAGCACCAATCTTTCCACAATTAGTAGTACTGAAAACAAAGATAAATGCAACTTAGATTTGCATTTCTAGAGTGGCATGGTGGCTTATTTTGCAGTTTCTTTGTTTCCTATTTAAAGGAACCAACAACTTTGTGATGTGTTTTGTGAATCTTGGATGCTGTGACAGTGCTGGTACTTGTACTTGAGATGATTGCTAATACTAAACAAGGCTGAAAGTCACAGCTGCTCCATAGGAGCATGCACAGGCTGTCTGGGCCTGGGGGCTGGCAGCAGGGCCTCTGTGAGGAGAGGCCAGGGCTGCCCCAGGCCCACCACAGCTGGTTCCCGGTGGTTCCGGATGGTTCTGGAATGCAGGCCACAGCTGAGACTGTCAACAGTGCTGCACGTACTTCTGTGGGAACATGTTGGGGAGAGGGCAGAAAATGCTGGAAAAAAGGAGAGAAAAGAAGTGAGAGAAAGGAGGAGGTGCTCCATGGCGGAGCAGATGCCCACTGCAACCCAGCACCAGAGCAGGTGAATATTCCTGATAGGAAGAGGTGCTGAGGGGGGACAGCCCACACTGAAGCAGGGGAACTCGCGAGGGGAAGGAGGGAACCATCACACTGAGGTGAGGGCGGGCGGCTGGGAGGAGCATGGCCCTGAGCTCCCGTCAGGGTGGGAGGTGTGCTGCCAGCACTGTGTGTGTTGGGAGGTGATGTTTCTCTCCTAGGTGTGAGCACAGAACTTTATCTCTAAAGTAACCCCACAAATGCTGTAAATCAGAGCTGTTTTTGAAATCCAGCCTGTATCTTCCTGACCACATGAGCTCAGTTTTAGCAGAAGTGCTCCTGTGTTTGTTTTGATACACAGTGAAAATAAGCGCTGGTTCTCTTACACATAAATATGCTATCTATTTGTGAATTGCATTTCAAACTCTTTTATCAATGCTGATTGCTGCCTGGGGAAATGATTCCAATATATCAAAGCCTGAGAGAACAGAAACGCAGGAGTGGCTGGATATTTCAAAGGAGAATAAAAAATGAACATCAGAATTCATGACAAATAAAAGCAATTTGTGTTACAGAGGTGTAGGCATTGTATTAAATAAATGCATTTAAAGTATTGCATGTAAATTAAATAGATACGAGTTTAAGAAGGAAGGAAAATGTGCTATGCACCAATGTTTAATAAAGTATTTGTAGGTAGTAAGAGACTTAAAAATTAGATTACCTATAATTCACTCTGGCTACTTAGAGTTATTTTTTTTTTTTCCTGTCCCAGAATAGGTCACATTTACTTCCATTGAATACTATTTTATTCTTAAAGGGGGTTTCTTTGTTTGCTTTGCCTAGAGCAGAAAATACTTCTCAGTGTTGGAAACATGGGGAGCACAATCCCTGCAGCAAGGTATTTAAAGGCAGCAAAACTGATACCTCTCACTTCCTTTGTTATGGTGCGACAAGGATTGCCTACTGGAAAGGATGAAAAATATTTTAGGTGTCCAAATTAGGTGGCATTCACCATTTAACCTTTTTCCTAAAGCATTTTTTTTTCTAAACTTTTATTTTAAGTAAATCTATTGGTTATTTTTCATTTTCCAAATGAGATATTGTTATGGGAGACATTTTGTTTCTTTGTGTTAATAACTTACATGAAACAGTACTGTTAAGAGTACACAGAGGTAGCTGTGTGACACTAAGACTATGCGGTATGTCTTAGGGATCCTGTTATGTCTATCCCATATGCTCCAATGCTTGAAGTATAAAGCTGACAGCATTTGGTAGTTTATTTCAATCATAATTTGACACCTCAGTCACTCTTACAAATGTAGCTAGCCAGCTCATCTGTTACCTGGACTGTATAATTTTGACTTGTCTCAATTTATTGCACAATTATGTTACATGTGGCAGTCGCTTGTGAATATTCTTTTTCAGCTGAACAGCAAGTTGACAAAAAAATGTATGTTGAAAGTTACGATACTTCAAAGGACATATAATCTGCTGTGCTTTTCAAAACTCCAAAATAGGTAAGATAAAATCAAATTTTATACTCAATTGTGTTCTGCCAGTCAGGCACCATTATAATTTGACAGGCATGATGTGATGCAATGAAATGTGAATGACATAACCCAGTGTGACATAACTGATAGGCCAACATAGAAATTTAATAAACATTTCCAATAAGTTTGCTATACTCTGCCTGTCATGTCCCCAACCATTCCCCTGTGTTATGTCAACATTTGGGTCAGGTACTTGGTCTTAAACAGATTATGAAATGTAACAGTTTTGCGTATTTATAAGAAAAGGAGTAGATATTTCCTTGTACCCTTCCTGGATAGTTTAGATATGAATAGTATTGCAACTGTAAAGAACATTAGTTCACATATGTGGGAATCATTTTGGTTGTAAATGGTCAGTAGAGTAGCTACAAAATATACGGACTCACTTAGCAAACATACGTATAACTTGCATAATAGAGACATGTGGTGATGTGACTAGCTACAGCCCAACTTGCTTCTTCCTTAAGTTACTGAAAAACTGCCCCAGTTTTTTTCCAAAAACTAATCATGACAAGGGCTTGCTCTAAGAATTATAAATGAAGTGTCTACTGATCTACTGCTTCCGGTTTCCTCTCCTGCTGCTGTGACACTTTTATTCTAACTTGATGAAAACCAGTTTTTGCAGCAAGACTTCTAAACCTTCTAAAATGACATTTAATACCTAAAATTAACACAACATAAAATATTAAAAAAAAAAAAAGCCTCTATACACTCAGCCAGATAGCAGTTCTGCATTTCCCTATTTGATTGTCTATAGAAAGTTAATAAATTAGAATCTAAAGCTCTAAACTTCTTGTAGTCATAATTCTTATGGCTTATGTGAGAGTCGAAAGCCTCACAAATATAACTCATAATTAGAATTCATTTTCATATTTGCATTATTGGTATTTTATGTGGAAAATATATTAAAAGTACACACCACAAAGAATGTATTTGCGCATATCAGTTCTAGGAACTGATGGTTCTAGGAACATGAAGCCTTGTAAGCAATTTATGCTTTCTTAAACAACAGCCAATATAACTAACAGTACTTACAGAAGAATTGCTTTCACTACCTAAGTCAAAACGGCTCTATGATCTACTCCAAATGAGTCAATCTAAGTGTTTGCTAAAAATAGACTGCATTATGGAAACCAGAGGGCAATTGTCATGCAGTATGTTACTTCTGCATTTGAAATGTGGACTGAGGAATCAGCGTAAGCTAATTTAATGTACAGGTATCACCTTTTCAAAAAGAAAGAAAAAACCCTCTATATGCAAATCATTATCAAAACTGTCACAGCTGTATTTGGAGACTAGGGATTATATGAATAGATTTTGTTTTATTTATTGCAACACTAAAGATAAAAATATTGATTTAAAATTCTAGGACTAGGTCCTAGATATCTGATATCCAGTTATAAGATATCTAGATATCTGATGCTGGATATCTTTCTTTTGAGCCTTGAGATCCAGCTGTAGAATCTTGTAGAGGTGCATGGACACTCTACTGAAGATAAAAAGAAATAATCTCAAATCTCTAAGGAATAAAATCATGGATGCATATAAAACAAACTATTAATTTGTCACTAGTGTAATCTAATTCAGTTTTCTTCGTGGGTAAAAGTTCAAACATTTGCAGGTTCAATTCTTTACATTTTTTTGTGCTGAAATTTAGTATAATAGAATTCATTTCCAAAAGAGTTTTCCCATAGTTCATTTAAGTGGTACAAAACCAGAGCTTTTTTTCACATATTTTTGAAAGTTTTTTGTTTTATTTTTAAAGTGCATTTAATTAAATAAAGCTCTGCCATAATTTGTAGGGGAAGCAAGGGAAGGCAGTGAAGGGAGACTGAATTGCTCCATGGCTTAATACATGGAGCTGGGGAAGTTGTTGTGGAAAGGGAGAGTTTTGAGAATATTAGAAGACCATTCAAGTTCACGTTTGGAACGCTCCCTACCTGTGAATAGTTGTTTTATTGAAAGCTTGATCACTATAAACTTTGTCTTCATGTGCTACCATTGTACAATGAATGGCAGAAAGCCCAGGAAACCTATCTAAATATTACTCTCTGTTTGACTGGAGTCAATTGGCATTGGCAGGTAGGGATTTACACCTTTATGAAAAAATAATTTATTTTACTGTTACAGTTTTAAACCTGAAAAGACCTTCCCAAGGCAGCTTAGAAGCATAGCCAGTATTCCTTAGTATTTCCTAAATGTGCGTATTTGCTGGAAGCAAACAGGAAAGTGCCTTGATAGTTTTTTATACAGGCACTGCCTCAACTCAAAGTGCTTCACTTTGCTGCCGAGGTGAGAGTAGATTAAAGCTTGTTGTACTCCCTGACCCACTTTCATCCATCTACTGCTTGTGGGCTGTCTCTTGATTGGCACAGATCACATCTACCTGCCCTGATGGCAGGCAATGTTAAAGCAAAGTCCTTGCAGGAATGGTCCAGGGCTGCCTGTTCAATGTCAGATGTGTGATACTGCAGAAAGAATAGTAAATATGATTAGCGATGGTGACTGTACGTGGCATAATGTACTCACACACCTGTGTTGCAAACTGTGGTAGGGTGTGGAAGGGATAATACTCTTATCTCATCTCCATCAGGTTGTCTGAAGCTTGCCCCATTGCAAACCTGGAGGTGAATTTTGGCTGGAATTTAGCTGCTAATCTATATTCAAAGTACAGCATGAATATACTCAGTTGTTTCCCTAAAAATAATAAACTGTTATCTCCACATGACTCCCTCTTTGAAGGTGCCTTATGCCTTCATAATAAGGCAGAGAGTCCACAGAGTTGCTCTGAATACACATTTTACTTGAAATTCATGCACTCCTTTATTATGGAATAACTTTATTGATGAAGGGCGTTCGAGTAACTCTTGAGTCCTGAAATGTACTGGTTAAAGAAAGGAATAAACTGCGTGTGCATAATAGAAAAAATGAAACTGTTCAGCTCCTCATGCCTGATGTATCAAGCCTCTGTGATGTTCCCTGCAAAGGCCAGGAGCAACAGAGGTGGTGACTGTAACTTTTTTTGGAAATTGCCAGATGGTCTTGTTATTTTATTCACATGAATAGATAATATGTGGCTCAGGAAAGAAGTGCTTATTGTCAGCTGAGATATAATTATTTCTGGACATGGAATATTTCCACTTAAATTTGTTCTTATTATCTTAGTCCCTATCTGAAGTGATTTTCTTAAGGATGCTAGATTATACAAACTAAATGTGAATAAAAATATTGAATGGTACAGAGTCATGGGAATAATACTCTGTCTAGTGTTTTTAGAAAATAAGCCTCGGATATAAATGTCATGATCTGGTATTCCATTTAATATAGGTATTTGTCATCATAGTGCATTTAAGGGATATTTTTCTTGAAAAGCAAGCAATACAATAAATTTCAGTAAAATTGAAATATAAATTCTAAGGGCAAAACAAGTAAAAGATAGAATGCAAGTAATGATAGGGTCCAAAAGAGATTTGAGATTTGTTGCTAATGAATACAAATCTTTTGTAAGTTATATTGAATGTCTGCATTCAGCAAGTCCAAAAATATTTTCTTCTGAAATCTTTAACTGCATTCATCTGTACAAGAGTCTCTGCATGTATTTTTGTCCGTTTTCTACCTGTCTCTTGTACGTGTGTCTCTATGGCTAGCCCCACAAGGATATCCAGAGGCAGGAGCAATGCAAATCTCCTGAAACTACTACCAGCTCACTGATGCACTCTTGTTTTAATTTCCTCTTCCCCGACCTTTCTAAGATTATTTGCTTCAACAAGCAATCCAGAGATGTCTTGCTAATTATTGTATCATAGATGTCTTTGCTGACTATCAACAAAAAAACAATAAATGTTTTTCACCAAAGATAAAAACGAATTAAGAGACACGTTGGTGCTTAATTAATGAACAGTGGGTCAGATTCACCTCTGAAGTAACTTCCATCCCCTACGCCTTGTCTATTTAGTTCGCAACTCCTTCTTTACCTAGAGAAACAGTTAGTTTCACAAACCTGTAATTGGCATGATTGGACAATTGCTCCATGCAGAAGGATTTGTTCAGGTTCAGAACCAGATCTGTTATTAGCTGCTAGTAGCAAGAGATTAAGGAGCGTTGTGTGAAATTAGACATTTTTCTCTTCATTCCAACCTTAGGT
Source organism: Oxyura jamaicensis (assembly GCF_011077185.1). Taxonomy (NCBI): domain Eukaryota; kingdom Metazoa; phylum Chordata; class Aves; order Anseriformes; family Anatidae; genus Oxyura; species Oxyura jamaicensis. The sequence goes on along the minus strand of NC_048903.1, from coordinate 7,020,715 downwards.
TTGTGCTTATACAGCCGAAGTGCCCTGCTGGTACGTTCCCTCTCCTTTACTCACCCGAGAAGGAAAATTCGTGTCATGCTGTTCCATGCATTGTATACATTTCCTTTGCTGACAAAAGCATTTCCTGTTTCTTGCCTGCCTTCCATTCTATGCAATGTCAAGTGAAATTAGTGATAGAAAGAACCCTTTCTGGTAACCAATGAATTGCTTACATGTTCTTTTCCAGATTTGCTAGGGGTTTATCAATGTTTGGTACTTTTTGCCTCGCTCTGATTATATTTTTGTGTATGCCTGGAGGAGAAGGTATCATCCACTAAAGATGCTTTACAGCAAGAAGAATTAATCTCCCCTTGGAAGTGCACGCTGGTTACTTAGCACTTATGCCATTTGTTGCAAGCCTTGTCTTCAAATCGCATTTACACTGCGTTTGTCAGAGTACCACATTTGCTATAGCTGAAAGAAGAGCTACCTCCCCTGCCCAGCCTCAATATAGGGTCTAAGTGATGAATATGATAAGTAACTATACATTACAGTTCATTAAATATTCTTAATTCTGATGTGGGAACAAATGAAATTCATCATTAACAATTGAGTTTTAGGGTGAATGTGTGTGGGTGCATGAGAATATGTATGCTAGAAGAAATTTATGCAGATTAAATCCATTAGCAATTTTCTGCACACCTCATTAAGCAAAATATCAAATCCCACTTAGCTCTTCTGCTCTCATTAGACAATTTAAACTGTACTATTCCATATCATGGAAAAAAAAATCCCTGGTGCAATAGCCCACTAGTGAATTCTCAAAATCTACAGATGTCATACTAACACCTTGGACTAATCACATTTTCTCACTGTAATGTATCATTGTTAAGTCTGCCGAGAGAGGATGCCTGGCTCCTATAGAGGGGTTCTCTGGAAAACAAGTACTTCTTGTCACAGAGTAGTGTGTGTTCCCAAGCACCTGAACTTGCCTAAAGCATGTGTGCAGCTGTGTATTGGGTGTTGAAAATACTTAAGAGTGAAGAGCGGTGAAAAAGTTGCCCTTTCACTGCTGTTGTCAGAAAAATACAGATTCATCAGAAAATTGTTTTCTGTGGGAAGATGTTACCCTTGCTAGAACTTGATATGGAGTCATTTCTTGGGTCCATGTTAGCATATCTGTGGCTACATCTATGTCAGGGGCCACAGTTTAGTAGTTATTTCAAGCCACCGTAGGGTGACTTCACTTGTAAAATAGGACTTCTCATCTTGCCCTACCTCCAGCAGTTTGTTCCAGTCCTCCTTTGAGATCTTATATATTGCCCTTAATTGGCAACAAAAGGGGACAGGTTGGCTTTAAATTAACCTGGCAAAATAAGACTGGATTAGTTTTGCTATAGTTAGGTTTGCTGATCTGGTTCACCACCTTGCCTTGAAAATAATCTGACATAAAAGAAGGAAGGAAATTACAGGTTGAGGCTAGAGAGAGGGAAAACAGAAATTGCTTCTTTTAGAGGTAATATTGCCTTATGGCTGTTTAAAGGCTTCATGATACTGAGGCAGTATTGTGATCAGTAATTGAAAGGGAGCTCTAGAAACTAAAGTCAAATGAGAGTAGGTGGAAAACCATAAAGGGAATTGGGTTGCAAGAATTTGTCACCCTTTTTGAAGGAAAAAGGAAGAAACCTGATACCCCTTGTCTGTCCATTCACGCAGTACAAGAAAAGATGCAAAAGAAAATACAAGCTATTATTGTGATTTAGTCTATGCTGAGTGAAGATCCAGAGAGAATGGAAAAACTTCTATTGCTTTCTCTGCCTACTGTTTGACTGCTTTCCCTATTTTTGAGACTGAAAAGTGCCAACCAGTTTTTATTTCCATGCCCGAACTCTTTTGTCCAATGCAACTTCTCAAAGTCTAGAAACAAATGGATCTCTGAGCCAGGGGGTGGCAGGTGGATGTGAAGGATTCTCAGCTGAATACTCAAGGATGAGGTCCATTTACTTTTTTTTTTTTTTTTTTTTTTTTTTAATTACTTATTTACAAATGAAAACACAGTAGAGCCAGAAAACTCTAACAGACACTTAGTTCCTTTCTGCATACGATATAAGTCAGTATTTTGTTTTAAAACTAGGCTAATAGTATTTTTAGCATCTGTCCTCTCCTTCTGTCTTGCAGGTGCCAGAACAGGTAGAATTTCTGTTTTTACCTCACCCTGGAAGCAGCAGTATATGAAAGAGTAGATGAATTCTTGCAGTGCCACATGTAGTGTCCTTTGCTGCCTTTGATCATTCGTCATTTTGATCATTACACAGTTTGAACAAAGTAGCTAATCAATCCCTTCTCATTGTGTCCTTCACATACTGCCTGCTACCAGCTTTGTTCATTTCCTTTATATTCAAAACTGTACAGTAAATAGGACTGTAGGTCTGCTCAGCACCAGTGGGTGGGCCTGCCACTTCTGCTGCGAGAGGAGGGGTGTTCCTGCCACCAGCTGGCACCCCACTCGGTCAATCAGGAATGCTTTCGAGCCTCACCAGGGTACGTGACTCCTTGTGGGAAATATTTTGTACCTCATTATGCTTTTTTTAGTCAGTGAAGTGCACCCCACATGCTGAGAAGCAGGGCCATAAGAAGAAATTGGCAGGTAGAAAAATTTCTGGAGCACTAGCAAAGTCTCCTGAACCCTATTTCCTCTTCTGTTCAGTTGCACAAAAGCAGACCCAACTTGGCATATATGAAAGTAGCCAAGTAGGTGGTTAGTGATTTGTGCTTTTATTGGCTTTGTATAGACTTGGGCGGGTTACAGTTCCCAGATATCCTGGTGAAACTGGGACAGTCCTAACTGTGTAAGCAATTCCAGTTCTTTCTGTATGAGTCATCCAGCAGTCCCAGCCTCAGCCTTCACTGACCCCAGCCCTGCATGAGAGAAAGGGGTTGCTGGTGGCTTCTGACAGCGCGGGGCACTGAGACACAGGCTGGGGTTCTCAAAGCCCTGGGACCTCTGAAATGTATATCAAATAATGCACTGAGTTTAGACCTCTGGAGGGAAAAACCTAATTTTCTTAATTCTTTTCTGTGTCATCTGGCAACCCAGAAAGCTGAATCTTCCCTCAGCTGCTGTGAAGTCCATAGTTCTCTGGCCTTGCCAAGGGAAGGGAAGTTTGTCAGCTACAGTCTCGTTTGCTTATGATGAGCGAGTGCTCGTAGCCATGGGTAAGCTCATGGCAGAGAATCGTGTCCTCAGCTTAGTTTGAATTGAAGGAAGATTAAAAAGAGGATGGGAAAGAAGTAATCGTTTGTTTTTAATGTCATTATTGCCTTTTCTCCTGGACCATAACTCATTCCACATCCCTTTGTGAAACCATGAATACATTGTATGCTAACCAAATAATTTCTCCTATTATACTTTACATGCAATAAAATTCTTCAAATTCAAAGGTCACCAGCCAGACATGTAAAATGACTTCATGAACGGCTTCAGCTCATTAATCATGCCTCAGTGTAGTGGTGGCTCTCCTCTGTTCATTAGAATAACATTTCTTTGCACTTTATGGCAAACCATCATTATAATGCAGAACAAGGACAACAGTATGAAAGACTTTTTTTAATGAGACTTCATAGCTGCTCGTGGTCGGACTCCCCATCCTGTTTGCTCTTGAAAGAGCCATCTGACAAAGGTTCAGAAGGATTGTACCTGATGAAGAGAAGTATGAAGAGAGTTTCACAGGGAAAACTGTCAATGAGCTTACAGAAAGCTGCATAAACCTGGCTGACCTGTTGGCTGAGCTGTCAGTCTTCAAACAAATGCAGAGAGAAAATCTTTAATTGTGCTCACCACAGATATGACATTTTATGCTGTGTCATTGTCATTTGTAGCAGTTCTTAAATTGCAGAGAAAAAGCAGTGGTTCAAGATCCCCAGGATCTTGAGTGGACTCTGCAGTTAATAAAGAGAAACTCTTTAGTTTAATAATTATCAATTATTGAGGAAAATAGACTCTTCAGAACCTCTGAAACTAGGTTGTATCATCAATGTTTTTGCTGTTAGTCTAATATTGTTTTAGTCCTTACCTGGGATATAACAAAGAAATGGAATCATTCCAGTAGTGCTGGACTGAGCTAATTTAAATCTCCCTTAATAAATATTTTAAGGGATGTTAATAATATTTTAGTATCTTTCTTCTTTAGCTGGAATAATGAAATTGCAAAAATGGCTTATAAAGTTTTGTGGATGTTCATTTTTAATTAAAATGTTCTCCTCTGTTTTCCCTCAGGAGTATAGCTACTTTGTTAAGCACTAGGAAAGATAACAAGGTTTCTCACAAAAAGAAGCACAACCTGACTACTGACCTCATGATTCTATTACTCTTTCATTTCCTGTCTGTGAGGCCAGTACAGGTTATTTCCCCAAAATAAATACTTACAAATCCAGGGCCTAATCTTGTCCTCTTGCCCAATATTCAGCTTCAAATGCAATTTTAATTCATATGGCAAACAGCATAAAAACAGTTTCTCTCAATCCTGGTAGAGGAGGTGAGTAATGATGAGAGGAGACATACCTTGTAGTATTGCCAGCCTCAACAGGTAAAATCAAGTGTTATAATCAGTGCAGTCATATGGCATTGCATTGTTTTTTTGTTTTTGTTTTTTTTTCTTCCCATCTGTTACCAAAAACCTGTAAACTCTTTATATGCCCCCAGTCGCTACATCATGAAATGGTCTACACCCACGGCTTCAGCAGCTTTGCTGCTGTTCATCGCTGCAGCTCCTCTGGTATTCTGTACATCTATCTCTTCTTCACTGGCCACCGTTTCTTTCCACAACGGTACTGGGTAGGCTAAGGGCAGAGAATTGTCTTCTGTCAGACCTGGAACTAGGAAGAGATGGTATTTTTCTCTAGTTCCCCAAGTACTCCTGTCCACAATGTGTGAAGCAAGAGAGGTAGAAGAAGCTGCTAAAAGTATAAATTATGGTTACTAAAATGTCCATGAGATGCTTCCTACAGCTGCTGTCTTCTCCAAATCATAAAGTTGCTTTTTGTAGCATCTCTTGGTATATTTTCCATCTTTCTCTCTAATAAACCAAGAAAAGAAAAGACCACCTCCCTTCCCCCTCCCCCCCCCCCCCCCCCCCATGCCCCCAATAATCTCTAGTTCTCTTTCCCTTGTGTTGTTTGATCTGCTTTGTCAAGTGATCAAAGACCCTGTTCAGGTGGTCTGTTGCTTAGTTACCACCTGCTTGGAATTCACTCTTGAGAAATTGCTTTGTCTTGAGAAGTAGCCATTTGTCTTGAGAAGTGCTCCATTTAAATGTATGATCAAAGTTTATCAGCCTGCTCTATTTGTACCATGTTAGGTACAAAAATTTTTCTTGTCACCTTCTCTGGATTTTAGATTAATCTGGAGAACAGAGGAGAACAGGCAAGAATGCTCTGCAGTTTAGAAAAAAGTTTTCCAGACAGGAGTCTGACAACAAAACAAAATGCAGTCTCCAACACCAACCAGACTGTGCATAGGTAGACATCACAGTTTCAAGTACAAAGAAAGGTATTTTAGTGTTGGAAATTTTTCTAGACTACTGCTTCTAGGGTTTTGTTTTTCTTGTAGACTTTGGATAGAAGGCGAATTCCATCTCTGTGTACAAAAGTACCTCCCAATGATAACATATATAAAAGAAAACATCCAACAATCTGCGATGTAAATATTTGTCCTACATAGGCAGGCTCGCCTAGAGAGAAATACCTGTAATGCTGATATGCTGTTGCCCTTCCTGTTACTCTTTTCCAGATTATGGCCTAGTGGCAGAACAAAAGCAGTATATGCACTTGCCATGTGCATGTTAGCGTACTGCCTTAACTTCATGCTTCGTTTACAAGCGTATGAATGAGAATGGAGCAAATTGACTGTCACAATTCATCAGCCAAGCATTAAGCAAGAGGCCCATTGATGTGTAGGGCAGTGTTCAGACCAGACATGAGATCATGAGCTGTTAGCAGCAAACACCTGCAATAGCAGGATCAAAAGAAAAGGCTGACTTGAGGTGAGAAATGTGGTTAAAAGTCTGTATGCAGAACTACATCTATCAGCAGCAGCAGAAATGCAAGACTGAACAACACAAGGATCACATTTTACCCAGTCTGTGATTGACGTATATGTGCTCTATGCTATATGCACGTAGAAGACTGCAAACAGTCTATGAACTCTAGAATAAGACTATATCAAAGTTGGTAGAAACATCTGCTAGCTTTGTTCTCAGCCAGGAACTTGTCCCAGGGTTGCCAGTGAATGCCTCCTGCATTACTGAAATTTCTGTGATCGTCAGTGGACTTGAGTGGAAACTTCCTGATGATTCATTGGATGGCAGATAGCAGAGGGGGCTGCAGACCTGACACGTCAGTGGAGAGCAGTAACTCTATCACAGTATGGGGATTTCTTCTGGGACGTGCAGGGGCCCAAGGGAAGTGAATGAGAGAGGCCCAGAGCAGGCTTCTGGCAAGTGCTATATTTCCAAGGTGTCTGTAGTGTAGGTGTATTGTGACGTGCCAGATGTGGTCTACAGCTAAAAGAAAGTTATCTGCAAAATCAATTTTTTTTTTTCCAAAAGCAGCTATGAGGTTGCTTTTCTTTACAGATGAAAACAGGTTGAACCCTTGTTTTAGTGTTTCTGCACCTTTCCACCACCTCCTTTTTTTTTCATGAAAAATAAAATTGTAAGTAATAGCAATGGTTATTGGAAACAATTTTGCTTATTCAACCAGCAAGCAACAAATTCCTACTGTACTAATGATCATGTGCTGTGCTATATTTTCACAATGTGAAAATAGCAGTCACAAAAATCACTATTTATAAAATAATCTGGTATCTAAGTATGGAATGTATGCTTCTTTAACACTTTTTTTATAATGGAACTATATTTTTTGTGGAAAGGCACTTTACCAAAGTGACACGTTAGTTTCAGCTAATACACAACCTAATGCCAAGTGAGTTCTCCTAGTACTCTTTTTGTATTCTCTGAGGCTGTTTTTATATTAAATCTATTTCAAGTTCTCATTATACAGTATTTGCTGTAATTATTAACTTATTCCTAAAATTATAGAATTAGAGAACCATAGAATCAGGGTATTTGAGGTTTGAGGGGACCTCTGAAGAGCCTAGTCCACCACCTTCCTGTTCAAAGCAGGGTCTGCTTAGAGAAGTATGCTCAGGGCTGTGTCTAGTGGAGTTTTGTATGTGTCAGAGAATGAGGTCTCTACAATCAATGTCTAGACAACTTGTACCAGTTTGTGATAATCCTCACAGCTTTGTTTGTTTGTTTGTTTTGAGTGGAATTTCTTGTATTTCAGTCTGTATGCATTGCTTCTGACCCTGTCACTGAGCACTAGCTACAATTCCTTTTCTTTCCACCATCAGTTATTTAAACAAGCTTAAAAAATAGAAATAAATTAAAAACATGCAGATGAAGATGATGATTCTGAGGAACAGCAAAAGGTGATGTAGATACAGCAATAACTAATTTCTACACGAATCAGCTTGCAGCATGGGAAATGAAAGCAAGTAAAAGATTAAACAAAAAAAAAGTCAGGATCAATACTTCGATCAATTGTGGAGCACCTGATTCAGCTGTGGCTGAGCCAGATTATCTTTTTTTTCATTGCCTAGCTAAATTTTCTGGGGAAATAGCAATCATGAAGTTATCACTACAGTATGGCTGTGTATTCTGTTTTTCACTACTTGTTAATATATATTAATAAACAATGCTGACAGTGAGAAAATATTTTTGTTACTTTGTTTGCATAGGTACAATGTCAGCATAGAAGCAGCTACCGGGGAGATCAAAAGTGTAAAAGATCAAACATTGGGAGCATACTTTACTTGTTACAATTTGTCAAAATTACTAGGGACTGTTCCATTTAAAAGTGTTACAGATGGAGAAGGAAGGAACGGTTGTGAAGATTGCATCATCAAAAGAGATTTAAATTAGAAGCATGTGTGGTGAGTCTGAGATTGCTTAGACACAGGGGTTGCAAATGATGTAGAAATGTTAATAAAACTGAGTAGCATATGAATCCAAACAATATAGGCGTTCAGAAAGAGGATCTGGGCCCAATTCTGTCTCATGCTCCTAATAGTGACAGTACTGACTTTCAAAGTAGATTGAGGAGTCAGGCCCTATTCTATTTAAAACAGTGTGTCAAATTATTTTCCTCTATAGCATTGTTTCCATGTCTCTATGCCAAATTCATAGAAGGGACTGTAAGGGCAGTGTTTCTATATTAAATGTTTTCATGAAGCATCTGGGTTCTACTTAAACTCCACATTTCAGAATATTGAGAAGTTTTGTTAATTGCTAGGTTATAAATCCCCTGACCAACTAACCTAAGTATTTTCCTTTTTAACTTGTGACAGTCACAAGAAACCACTTTTTTACTCCAACTATTTTCACACCTAATGGCTTAGAGCCTTGCAGAATTTAAAATTATCAAACCTTAAACATCTTTCCTCTGTTGAAGAGGCTCTAACACATGAAATTCCTTTGCCAGGTGACTTTTGTTAGATTTCAAAACAAGAACAGAGTCAGAAACTCCCGACCTTGAAATTAATTAGAATTCTGATGTTACTGTGATTTTGTGATGTCTGAATGTCTACGCTAGAAATGTGAATTTAACTAAAGCAAATCTTTTCAGCTTCTATCACAGAATGCAGCCCCCCCCCCCCCCCCTTTTTTCTGAATCTGAATGCACTTGCAGCATACACAGGATTAGGGCCTTAATGTTGTAGGCAGGCAGAGTCTGACTGGACCTGTGTTGAAGACAGTTTGGCTGTACCTGGCTACAAAATCTGTCTTCTGAGAAGTGTGTGTGACTGAATAGTTTTCTTGGATAGGATTTTCCTGTTTTCCAGGGTTCAGGGGAGGGTGGCACTGTTTTGGCATCCTTTCCGCAGTTATTTGTTAACCTACTGTAAAAGGATCATCCAGATTTAGCAAACTGGTTTTGCTGCCCATTCTGCCGCTTCCAGTTGGCTGTGTCTCCTACAGCTACACAATGTTCTAATTTTTCTCACTCAGTTTTGTAATCAGAGACAAGTCAAAGAAATAAACTGCCCAAGTAGCTCTTGCGCAGATATCTAGAAAATGAGATTTTTCTTTAGTATAGATTCATTTTCTATTATGTTCTGCAGGTTAAGGATGTTTATCAGTCACTTTTTGCCAGCTGTCTTTTCAACTTAAAAGTATTGGTAAATATGCTTTGTATGTATTTAAATGTATGCAGTCTAACAGAAAAGTTCCGATGATTAACTGACCCTGTCTGTATTCATTTAGGGCTGATGGCAGAGGGTACAGCACTCTGGTTCACTGGTTTTTGTACCCCCTTTCTGTGAAATAATTACATCCCAAAGAAGGTAACTGAGGTCCAAGACCTTTCGTTTCCTTCAAGTTTCTGAAAAACCTGGTATGTTAAAATCATACTTGGCCACCAGGTTCTAGTAATTGCAGATGTACCTTTTTATTTATGGCAACAAAGGTAGTTCTTGTGCCTGAAGATTAGGTGACTGTGCAGAGATATTTATATGAAGCTGCAGTGGCAGCTTCACTTGGTGAATTATACCTGTTCAGTAATTACAATGAGATTTCTTTTTCCTTACAAAACTGAGTTTTGTAGGTCATTTAACCTCTTACCTGATTTAGATTTTTTTGAAGGATGGGTGCATACAGTGCTAACTTCAATATGCCTTTAACAAATCTGATTATATTAGTGGTTGTTTCTATATTATTAATGATTTGCAAAAGTATTAAGTACATATGTCAATTGATTACTTAGAATTAAAAGTAACATTTTGTAGGCAGTGAATTCTTATAGCAGGCCATTGGTGTTTTGAAAACATAAAATCCAACTGCTTTAAAGTAACGAAGATATTTTAGTTTGGACTGTGTCTCTGTCTGAGTACTATAAGATTTTTTTGGTGAAACAGCACAGTCTGATTTACCAACCAAGAGAAGGTGAGGCTACAAGTAATGCATATCTTGTATGCACGCTGGGGCTATTTTTCTGAGTGTGGGATTATACATAGAAATCTTGATGTTTTTTGTTTTTATTAATCCCAAGAATGCATATGCACATCAGATCTGCCATTTCCCCACAAGCTGTACATAGATTTATAATTTCTGTCTCATAAACAAGGACTGAGAACTGTACATTAGGCTACACTTCAAGCTGTAATTTACAGAGCGGACTCATAAATGCAGATCCTTGCCGTTTCTGAATTAAATTCTTTTAAAAAGACCTACACAAAACAGTGGTGAGAACTTCTGTTAGAGAAATTATTGACTTTATTCTGAAGCTGTGGTTGGTCTAGTTTCAGCACAAGTTAGAGAAGTCCCAGTTGAGCTGAGAATTGATAAGGGAAAGTGAAACGCTTTTCTGCTTCACCAGCTATCTCCTCTCCTTGGCTGCCTCTGCAGTTCATGGGGGTGTGAGTTCTTCCATTTGTAGAAGAATTGAAAGCTTCCCTTCCCCCAGGGAGCAGAGGAAATCCATATGACTATATTTTGGCTCTTCACACTGCTCAAGGGCACAATTTCAAATACAAGAGAATGTAGCTTGCCTTTATTAAGACCAGTCAAAAATGTCTGGATTGTCATTTTTTATCCACAGAACTGATGAAATTTTGACATAAAACCAAGAATAAAGGTTTCTAGCACTTTTGCATTTTGATACTTCTTTATAACAGGGAAAGTTAGTATGAATGTACAGGAAAATATCATTTTTTGAAAGGAAATAGGGAAAATTGAAGTGTTTATATTACTTGATATGGAATTTCAGTGTATTAAAATTAATAAATCTGTGGGTTTTTTTTCTGAAGAAGGCTTAGAAGGGTGATCTCTTAGTTTCTTCAGTCTGTGTATAAAATAGGCAGTTACGAAGCATAGAATAATAATCTGTGTCCTGTTAATATATTGACCTCCAATTTTCAAACTGAACGTATTCCATACAATTGATTAGTGGCCCTACAGGTCACCTTTTGCTCTGTTGAAACACAGAAACGGGTGAAGCCCCAAAAGTACAAACTTTCCTCTTCTGTTCCATCTCGAGTTTTTTTCATTCCTGTTCCAGAGGAGATTGCAGAGTAAGACAGCTCACTTTCCAGACCTGCTGTCCTCTTGGGGTCTAGTAGCAGAGATCTCAATTAATGCCAGTTCTGTGCATGAGTTTTAAGACCTGGGTGCTTTCCCACCCAAAACTGAGTTGAACATACTGGTTTTTCATATAGGTCATCTAAACAGCTGTTGAAATGTGGAAGCTTCCAGTCACTGCTGATCTGAGTCAGGTTTTGAACTGATGACCTGCCGACGAAAAGCTTGAGTCAGATTTCAGTCCCCTGAGTCATTTAGACTGCCTGCAAATGCATAATTAACATTTAAGATGCAAGTCTTTTTTTAGTAGCAGAAGATGAGGGAAGAAGGTAGTTAGTGTTTAATAATCTAAAATGCCCTGATAAAACACTTTGAAGAAAATGTCTGTGCAGCTCTAAAGTGCAAAATTTGTTGTTACAAAGGAAATAACGTTGAATCACAAGTCAGGCAGGCAGCATTTAAATGAAATAAACAGCAACACTTCCTTTTTCTTGCCAGTTCGAGGATTGGGAGGGAGAGAGCAGAGTAGTGATTAGACATGTTTCCTATAATTCAGGTGGGTGTCTTAAGTCCTTTCTCTAAAGAAGAACCATATCTTAGGAAAGGCCTTGTAAATACAGGCATCCTGTTTAGGAGAATGGTGTCTTCTTCCCATTCTACTACACAGAAGTCTCTTTTCAGATTTTGATTTCATCTTTGTACAGAATGCCCTTTTGGTTATAATCCCCCCCCCCCCCCTTTTTTTTTTCTTTCAAGAGAACTATACTTAATCTGTTTAGGGGACTGAGTTTGCTGATTTCCTTCTAAAATGGTCATATTTTCTGTGTTAAGCCAAGTTTAATTTAAAATTTGCCAGTGATAGAATTTTTCCATGGCTTCTCTTTGAAGACTTTCTGGTGAACTAACAGATGTGTCATTGGCTCTTGTCTGATAGACACAGTAACTGTATCTTCTCTTAATATTGCTGATGACTCCTAATTATGCACATTCAACCTTTGCCCTGTTCTCCTTTGATGTGCTTGCAGACTTTTATATCTGAAAAATTTTCATCATAGATGAGCGACCGTTATAGCCATCAACAGAGACAGATGGAAGGTAGTTATAAGCTCAGTTTTACACAGAAAAAAAACCCTATAGAAACATAAATGAGATCCAGGTTTCTTGGCATGCTTTCTTTTTATGTGAAAGACTCCATTGTCCCAAACCTTCCAAATACACAAAGAAATAACTCCCCTCCTTATCAGCTTCTCTTTTCCAAACAGGATTTTTCAGATCAAATTTGTAATTAAACAGGAATGTTCCCCTGGTTGAACCACAATAATAAATGTTCTTGAGTGAAGACCAGGCTGTCAGGCCTGGTTCTCAGCTGTCAAGTTGCGCTGTTATACTGGGGAGCCTGTGTGAATGAGCTCTGCTTGTTTAATTTGATTTTATAAAGAGGCAGGTTTGGTGTCTCTCTAGTGTTGCTGAATAGAGAGGGCTAGGATACATGTTGTGAAGACATTTGAATGCTTGCAGATGGAGTCAGGTGAGATTATTACACCCGTTGCACATGGCAACTGACAGTAGAGCTGCCGTTAGTGGAATAGAAATATCTGCTACTCAGAAAAGAAGGTAAGAAGGAGTAGAAGCTCCAGAATGGTTTAGGAATGAAAGGTAAGATCTACTGACACGCTAGTATTGTCAGAAGTTTGGGAGCAGGATGTCTTGGAGGTGATCCGTTCTCCTAGGTGATACTTAGCTGTTATCATTTGTGCAAGGCCACACCTAAGTTAACAGGCTAATTCCTGGTTACATGTGATGAATAGAATAGAAAAGATGAATAAGGAACTATAATATGACTGGAAGGGGTTTCCTTGCTGCTTTGGTAATTGAAAAGCCCGTTTCTTATTTTTGGTCTCTATTAATTCATGTCCTGTTTGCTTCTGTTTGGTCTTACTGTTCATTAGCTTAAGAAATGCTCTTCCCTCAGTGATGCTTCTCTCTCCTCTTGTATTTAGAGAGCCATCGCATTCCCCTCAGCCTTCATTTTGCTAGACTGAGAGAGTTGAGCTCTTTCAAGCTTTCAAGTTCTCCATGCACCTTTTTAGTCTAATACCCTTCCTGATGGTTTTCCAGGCTGAGTTCATCTTTTTAGACAAAGGTCATGATCAGCATTATAGATAGTACTCCAGATAAGATTTCATTTTCCCTCCTTTCAAAAAAACATAATTCATGTTACAGTCTGACAGTAGACTTGCTGAGAATGTCAAGATTTTGCACAGGTCAGAGAAATCTCCCTCCTTATTAGAGCTGTAGGTCTTTCCTCTTTCACTTTGTCTCATAATTTCAATTACTTTTGATAATATGTGTGAATCATTTTTTTTCATCTACCAGAACAAAACGCAAAACTGAAATCTGATTTTTTAAATTTTAGTGAAGGATCTTTTCCTCCTTTATCCTAAACGCCATGCTAGATTAAACAGACTTGCTGTTCTGTTTGTAACAAAACTGTATTAAGTAGCTTTCAGTGATCAGTAAATGAGCAAGTTAACAGAAATAAACACTTATTAAAGAAATATTTAAGAAGAATTTAAATGTTTTATGCATATATTGTAAAAGCGTTCAGTATTCTCTGCATGGAAATGTCTTAAGTTTTCATAAACTACTTTTGGTTAAAAAAAAAAAAATATTAAAATAAGTTCTAAGACATACCAACTTTATATACCAAGAGTTAAGAAGAGCACAGCTTTTAAGGACATACTATATTAGCTCTAAAATTTCACATTACACTGTGAAAGACTAAGAAATGCAGCTCCCCACTTCATTTCATTTTATGCCACATTGTGATACAGTTAATTATGTGGAAGTGAGTCCAACAAAATTAACTCACTGATATTCATAGAATCATTTGTGGTAGAAAAATATAGTTCCCTGAGTGAAGTCCTACCTCTGGAATCCATGCAATTTTTTCACTGTCTTGATTAGGTAGATTTTCAACCTAAGTGTATCATAGTATAGTCTATGGCTCCATTCTGTCAAAAACACAGACACAGCATGTTTAATTTATTTACCATTTGTTGGAAACAAATACCTTCCCATCATTTAAATGTCTCACCAAGAAAAGTTAAGATTTACAGGAATGACAAATACAAGATGAACACTGTAGTAAGGAGGACAGTCCCACCAGGATGTATATACAAAAATGCTGAACTAGAAGGTAAATTGCAGTTCTCTGAATAACTAATTTAATTTTTACTTACCCAGTAAGAAAGTCTGCAATAACAATAATAATTGGAAAAACCTCCAGAGGGCTTTGTTAATGAATTACTAACTACTCACAACAGCCGTGAAATATTTTTAATATGTCTGCTTGTATGAAGTCAGCCCCAGGTCAGACCAGCGCTATTTCTCTGCATCACTCACACCCTTACAGAAAGGTCATTGGCAAAAGCTTATGCTGGCCTTCCTCAGAGAAGAGAGTTTCAAGCCAGGAGAATTCTTTGCCAGAGTTGCTAACAATCTGTACTATTAGAGATCTTTGTATAAAGCAGTAAGCATGGTCATTTTACAGTGATGTCAGCAGGAATTTGCAAATACTTACTAGGCTGTAGAAGCGAAATGCTGACATTTACTGGAGAAGTTGCTCTAAAACCAGTATTTATTCAAATACAAATATGAATTACCCTAGTGTTAACAAATGATTGTCTGAAATACTTGCAATGTTACATAAACCCATAAGCAGTTGATATTTTTCTGCTAGTTGTATTGGCCACACAAGCTTTCATATTCCATTGAAAAGCAAAATGCAAGAACATATCATTTTCCCCAAGATCAAGTTGCAGTATTTTCCTGTTTTCTTCTTGGATGAAAAATAGCCAGTACAAAAGGCTTTTGGAGGAGATGTTAAACAGTCAAATCACCTTAATTTTTCTCTTTTTATCTTAATTTCACCATATCTTAGGTAGGATACATCCTGTACTCTTATAATCTTTGGGAAACAGCAGTGACTGATGCTTCTTGTCCACTTCAAATTGTGTTGGTCTTCGGGGAATACAGAAGAATAGGGCCAAGAAGTTTTTTTGGTTGTTTTTGTTTGGTTGTTTTTTTCCCCTCTTTCAGACATTCATAGCATCCATGTGTAGGAAATGGGTGGTAGTTTGGGATGTACTTCTGTGGGGGCAGTGATTCTTAATTCTGTCTCGTTACAGTCAGAAGAGTAAGAATGATTTTTTTTTTTCCCTTTTTTCCCCCAGCCTACCTAACAGTGCCTTTAGAAAAACTTTTTTTTTTTTTTTTTTTGTTTTTTTTTTTTTTTTAATCCTCTTAATTATATCACATTTTGTTATACATTCCATTTGTGATGGAGGGTTCTAGATGGAGGGTCCTATTTTTTCAAATAGCAGTAGAAAGAAATATAGATCAAAAATCAGTAACATATCTCTTCCAAGTTGTGCTTAAATATTTTGAACAAGAGATGGGGGACAAAGAGGGAGGCCTCAATGGTTTTCAGAAAAGTAACTTCCTTTCATGGAGCAGATTATCTTGAGAGTCATCACGCAGCACTTGCAGGGCAAGCAGGTGATCAGGCCCAGTCAGCATGGGTTTATGAAGGGCAGGTCCTGCTTGACGAACCTGATCTCCTTCTATGACAAAGTGACGCGCTGGGTGGATGAGGGAAAGGCTGTGGATGTGGTCTACCTTGACTTCAGCAAGGCTTTTGACATCGTTTCCCACAGCATTCTCCTCAAGAAACTGGCTGCTCTTGGCTTGGACTGGTGCACGCTTCGTTGGGTTAGAAACTGGCTGGATAGCCAGGCCCAAAGAGTCATGGTAAATGGAGTCAAATCCAGTTGGAGGCTGGTCACTAGTCGTGTTCCCCAGGGCTCGGTGCTGGGGCCGGTCCTCTTCAATATCTTCATTGATGATCTGGATGAGGGCATTGAGTGCACCCTCAGTAAGTTTGCAGATGACACCAAGTTAGGTACGTGTGTCGATCTGCTCGAGGGTAGGAAGGCTCTGCAGGAGGATCTGGAGAGGCTGGACCGATGGGCTGAGGTCAACTGCATGAAGTTCAACAAGGCCAAGTGCCGGGTCCTGCACCTGGGGCGCAATAACCCCAAGCAGAGCTACAGGCTGGGAGATGAGTGGTTGGAGAGCTGCCAGGCAGAGAAGGACCTGGGAGTGATGGTTGATAGTCGGCTGAATATGAGCCAGCAGTGTGCTCAGGTGGCCAAGAAGGCCAACAGCATCCTGGCCTGTATAAGAAACAGCATGGCCAGCAGGGCTAGGGAGGTGATCGTCCCCCTGTACTCGGCTCTGGTGAGGCCGCACCTCGAGTACTGTGTTCAGTTTTAGGCCCCTCGCTACAAGAAGGACATGGAGGTGCTTGAGTGAGTCCAGAGAAGGGCGACGAAGCTGGTGAGGGGCCTGGAGAACAAGTCTTATGAGGAGCGGCTGAGGGAGCTGGGCTTGTTCAGCCTGGAGAAAAGGAGGCTCAGGGGTGACCTTATCGCTCTCTACAGGTACCTCAAGGGAGGCTGTAGCGAGGTGGGGATTGGTCTGTTCTCCCACGTGCCTGGTGACAGGACGAGGGGGAATGGGCTTAAGTTGCACCAGGGGAGTTTTAGGTTGGATGTTAGGAAGAACTTCTTTACCGAAAGGGTTGTTAGACATTGGAACGGGCTGCCCAGGGAAGTGGTTGAATCAGCATCCCTGGAGGTCTTTAAAAGACGTATAGATGTAGAGCTTAGGGATATGGTTTAGTGGGGACTGTTAGTGTTAGGTCAGAGGTTGGACTTGATCTTGAGGTTTCTTCCAACCTAGAAATTCTGTGATTCTGTGAAAATGAAGCTATCCTGTATAAATAGAAGCTCACCTCACATTTGAGAGCCGTTTCTCCTAGAAATAAATTATATGGGTAACAAGTCATATTAAAGTACTTTTACCTAATGAAAACAACCACTAAGGAATTTCAAAGAATGGAACTAGGTATGTGATGGTGTGTACCATAATCTCTAATTGCTAGAGAGAAATAGAAAAAGAATATCAAGATATGAACTCCCAATAACCTAGCCACCTTCTAGAGGATGTTTAAAGCAAACTCTGCCAAAATTTCTTGCCAAAACTTGTACAGCCAGTGCAATACTGCTACCTTCAGCAGTGGTGAAATGCCAGTTTGTCTGAGTCATCTAAAATGCTTTGCAGGAGTGATAGGAAATGTACTTCTTAAGACCTTACTGGCTTTCAGCATTGATATTGCTCTTATTATTGGTATCAACGATGTAACTAGTTGTGTAACTATGTATGAAAACATAGTCGGGTGCAGTTTTTCAGTGTGACAAGAAAGAATGGTTTCCAGGTAAGAAGTTTTTTAACGCATTGATCATGCCAGCTGGCCAAGAGTCAAAAAAATAATGATTGCTGAGTCCTCAGTACAATTGATTTTCAAATTACAGCTTCAAATTAGAGGGTGGCACTTTTTTTTTTTTTTTTTTTTTTTTTTTTTTCTTCAGTGAATAAGGTAATATCAGGGCACCCAAGTAAGTCATTAGTTTAAATTGGTATCACTTGAATCACATGGTAACAGAAAAACTAAAGGTGATAGCTACAACACCCAGGGAGTACTCAAACACCACAGAAGTAGTATATGGACAACTTACATTGTGCTGGCAAGTTCCAAGATTGGCATCCATTCCCAGTAGCAGAATTCCAGTGTGATTCCAGAGCTGACCTGCCAGTTTAATATACTTCCTTGGATTTCAAAGTCAGGTTGACAAAAGTCAAATTTTGTTTTGGAAAGGTCATTACACTCGGAACTGGTATTGTTACTGCCATTTTTTTCATCTCCTGTCTTGCTGAGATATGATTTAGTTATTTTACGTTTTTTATTTGCTGTCAAGGATTTTTTGAAGGAAAATTGTTTAAAAGGTGCAAATTTGAAACACTTCAAAACATTCTTGTGAACAGGCAGGTGTTTAAAATGTGACGAGAATACAGCGTAACTCCAGATTATTCATCTTTTCTGTTTTCATTTTGCACCTGAGCATTGTAGTATCAGGTATGTTTTTCTGGTACAATACTCTGCATAGATTAGATAACACTATTATATTATTCCTTAGAGGAAAGCTCAGTAAGGATAGAGGATTGTTTTGCATTTTAAAATGCACATGATGTCTTTGTGATGAAAATACAATAATGTAGAGATGCTGCACTCTTTATTGCTTCATCTTACATGGTGGAGTTTTCCCTAAGGTCCTTTCAAGCCCTTCTCTTTTCTACATGAAATGTGTCTTCAGACATTTGTACATCCTTGAAGCATCTTTACCTTTCCTCTATTGTCTGTGGTTTGCCAAATACTGGAAGAGTTAGAACCTGTCATTCTGGAATACAGAAGGAGTTCTGTATTTTCTTTCCCTCTGCTTTTTCTTTTTTTTCCCCTCAATTAGGTGTCAATGAACAAAGCTAAGAGTGAAGTTATACAAAGCATTGAATACAACAGCACGTTACAAAACAGGGGCCTAGTACAGCAGCAGGGGGTTCTTTAGGAGTGGGCAGCCTGACCATCCAAGCCTGTAGTCACTTGTCACCTCCCTCAAATGAACAGTCTGAGGAGTCTGACCAAGTGATGAGTAGGCAGAGTGCCACCTGAACACATGGGCATGAGTTTGGGTAGCAAAGAAGCAATGTCTGAGCACCAAATGTGTTTGCTGGATCCTAGATGCAGAGCCTGGCATCCCAAGCAGCTGTCCGTATTGCAGTTATGCATCGGACATGAGAATGTGAAAATGCTAATCTAGCTAACTTTTGGCTGGATTGCTCTAGAAAACCCTCTTTATCTGCATAGAGATCTTGGCTTTTTTACATTAATCATGGTGATGTGCAGAGGGATGTAAGAGAGTCCCAGAGAATCCTCTGTGATTTGTCAGACTGAGAAAAATTAATGTATCCAACCAAAATAATAGCAGTTGGCTTTCTGCTGAGATGCCAGAAATGTATTGGCTTCTGTGTAAGTGGTAACAGTGGCTATAGCCATTTCAGAGGTGCCTTGTTTCACTTCTGTAAAAACTGCTACCAGTGCCATGTTCCTTCTCAAAGGACACAAGGCAAAGCATTCTTTTGGCGTTATCTGGTAGACCTTCTATTATGGCATCAAGACAAGTACAGTGCCTTATCTTTCCAAAAGTAGCAGACAATACTTCTCTAGTGAAAGAAGAAAAAAAAGTACTGACTTCTTCAGACCTTCAAAATATACTTACCAGCACTAGATGTAATATTTTATTTTTTATTTTTTATTTCTTTTTTGGATTTTCTTGAGTAGCAAAGAGGCTTCTCTAAAACTGTAAGCTGAACCTTTGTAATCATTTTTTTAATGCAAGAAGGACACGTGACGTTTCCCAGGAACTTGGCTTTTTGATTTAAGAGTCAAAATCTTGTACTGAGGCCTTTGAGTCTGTGTAGTCACAGGTGTAAGAAGAGCCATTTCCCAGTAATATGCTGTAACATTACAGATGAAGTAGAAACTGAACCTCAGTGAACATGTCTATGGGTATCTTTTTTTTTTTTTTTTTTTTTTTTCCTTTGAGAATGGTTTCACTGAGGCACTTAATTCAGAAAGAAAGGACAAAACAGACCCACGCTCTGCCACCATCTCACGCCTATCTGGTTGGTCCAGTGTCAGTAGTTTCCAGTGCAAACAAATTGCTTAGCAACTGTTTGTATACAATTCCTAGATGCTTTCAGTGAATCAAAAGACATGCCAAGTGCATGTGCCTGTGAGCATCTGCATCCAACGTAGCGCGCACAGCCATCTATCTGCTCTGGGTTCTTGCTGGTCCCACTCTCCTGCAACCATCCTGTGCTTCAGCTCAAGCTAGTAGGCAGTAAGACTGATGCAAGCAGGAAACAGAACAGCCGGATGTCTCCAGACAATCACCTTTCTGTCAAAACTCTATGTTCCTTGATCTCTTTTGCTGCTTCTCCTGTGTCCTCCCTTACCCTTTTTTCACTTGGCACATATAGAAACAGAACAAATCCTGTGGTAATGTATGCTAGTGGTTTCTTTTGACTCACAGGAACTTCAGGAAGACGGTAGTTCATCAATGATGACTATAAAATTTATTTTCCTATGCAGACTGAAGAGAAAAAGACTCAAAAAAAGGGTTGTACATTAAATGAGATGGTACTATTTTCTATATGTTACCAGTACAGTGCCACTTAGTTTCAGAAAGTCTCACTTTTAAAACAGATCTAGTCCCTATGCACAATGCCTTTGTGACAGCATCTAGGACAATAGGAAGATTGGGACCTTGATATTGTATGTCCTGGAAACAGTGCATCTTGACTGTTTGATTGCAGGTGCAAAATCAGACTGTACTGCAGAAAATGGTAGCAACTTAATCTGGACCTCTTCACTAGTTAGATAACTTGAATTCATGTCACTACTGTTTGCTTGTTACAACATTTTTTCTGAACAGTGAAAGATTCTTAAACAGAATACATTTGTAGTGAAGCTCATGTTTGCTATTTTCTTGTAAAAGATAACTGACTTGTCAGCCAGTCATAGAGTAGAAACAATATTGACTAATGTATTTCACACCATACATTTTCAGAGGTATAGTACTGAAGAGTTATAGCAAGCGATTTCTCTTCAGTCTGGAAATTATCTGTTTAAAACCATATGGAAAAGTCTCTAAACTTCCCATACAGTTTAAAACTTTATGGAACTATAGCAAATATGCTATAGAAATCTCAGTGATTTCTTACTTCAAATCAAAATTCACTCTGTTTTTTATTCTCCTGGGGGCAAATTGTTTTTTTCAATGAGAATGCAGATTACATGGCTGGTGGCAGGTAAACATAGTAGATTTTAAAGAACACTTTTCTGTATTTCCAAAGTAAAACGTAGTCCTGGTTTTATGTCCTATTTATTGGTTCCCTTGTTGATTAAAAGTGCATAGTTCTTCCGTAATGTCATTTTCCTCAAGCTTTTATATACTGTTTGTTATTCAATTGGCAGACACAAAACCAAGCAAACCCATTTTTCCAGTGCTAATATGCTTTTGTGTGCTCCAGGCTTCCCAGGATATTCTGAAGCCAGAGAGACTGAAAGTGGAAAGGAGTCATGTCTGATAATGTTAGGCATCCCTACAGCTGAGAGTTAACATAAGCATCTTTTCCCCCTTGAAACTTGAATATTGAGCTTTCAAAATTCAATTTCCTTCCAGAGATATTTTCATTTAGCCAGCAAACCACTGTGCTCCTTGAGTTAATATAGTACATTAGAATCTACATGAGATTGCCACATCACCCCTATTTATTTATTATGTAGAGAATAGATTTGTGCTTTCTGAGCAAGGAGATAACCCGGTCATTTGGCTTATAATAGGATATATGGGTTATTTTGTATGTATATAACGTTTAGGATGGAATTTGTCATAGAATCATAGAATGATTTGGGTCGGAAGGGACCTTAAAGATCATCTAATTCCACCCCCCTGCCGTATGCAGTGACATGTACCACTAGCCTGGGTTGTTCAAAGCCTTAATTGCTGAAGTCTTCTAAAATGTGTTTTCTAAGCTATAGGTTCTCACTATAGTACTTGAGGGGTTATGAGTACTGTCAGAAGGTAATAAGTACTGCCTTAAAATAAAATAAGTTTAGACGTGGGAATCTGAAGGTCTCTCCCTCCCTATCCCCTCTGTTAACTTTAGGGGTAACTGCAAGACCAGCTTAGATCAGTTTTTGATCTTTTACAGAAATTAAATTAGGTGATGCAGTTTTAGAGGACTTAGTATCTGATATGTATATCATCCATCATTCCTTGAGTTATCGTGTCTTGGGATCAACTGAAAAGAAATCTTTCTTTTTTTTCTGAAGTTATGTCATATTTTTGCCATAATTTTTAAGTATTCCTTCCTCCTTTGAGCATCTCCTTTTATTTAAGATTGCCCACCATGCTGCTAATTGGACTATATTTCATTTGATTAGCTTATTCTGGCATGGACATATTGACATCAGCAACACTTGCTCCACTATTTGTATTTGCATAATGATGCATGCCTGAGATTTGTAAGGCTATTATGCAATAATAAGCTAAGTATTTCCATAATTATGTCATAAGCAATTCTGTCATGAGTAGTGTCAGTGAAGTCAAACAGGAATGACATTACAGTCATAAAAACATGAGAAAAGCACTTGTCTGCAATTATATCAGCAATGACCTTACAACTTGTGGTGCCTCAAGTGAAACTAGATCATTGCTAACCACATAGTTTGATGGATGGGTATATTTATAAGCGGGATCTAGCTTGGTAAATTGGAAGGTATTGATTGCAGCTTTTCCAGAGAAAAGGTTGCCACAAGAGTTCATCCTTCTTATGTGGGTACCATAAAAACATTTGCAAACAATCACAGGAACCTGGATGTTCGTCATATTGAAATCGAGGGGATGCAAATCTCAGTCAGTACAGATCACCATGTCCTGAACTGTGGAGAGGAAGATGGGATGAGAATTTTAATCTGAAAGTGAATTTTTCGCTTGACTCTTATCTGTATAAGTGATACATGAAAGAGCACCTGTATCCCTTCCAGTTCCTTTATGCACCCTTGGCTGCTGTACAGAGGGTCATTAAGAGAATGGAGTTTGAATTCTTTGATACAGACCTATCTGTAGGTTAAAAAAAAAAAAAAGTTATACATGCCTTGCAGCCAAGTTGTATGCATTTTTCTTTTCTTGGATTGCTGTGATGCTTTCTTCTTGTTTTTATGACATTAACTCAAAGGTGGGCTTTAATGAGACAAATCAGAATGTCAATTTTACTCTTTTTCCTTTATGGTTTTCTCTCTGAACCTTTGTTGTAAGCATCAATAAGAGATTATTCAAGTCTGAAAATTATGTACACATTTTTTAAAAATAGAACTGTGGAAGCTCTGCCAACATACAGCAGTTGTTATAGAGTGAAGCTGAAGGGAGCAGCAGCAAGTTGTTTAATAAGAATAAATGAATAGTCAGGTGACCTACACATCTGACTATACCTTACAAGTGCAGACAGTTTATTTAAAATATTGTTACCGTATCGCATCATAGTCTGTGCAAGTATATTTAAATTTTTTTTTCATTTCTGTATAACATTGTAATTATGCTTCTGTACTTTATTTTGGTATTTCCCCAAAATAACAATTTGTATTCATGAATCAGTAGTATTTTGGGGCATTTTAAGGTCTTAAACTATTATGTAATGGAGCTAACTAGAAAATAATTTATAGTCAAAGTTATCTTAATTGTGTCTTCATTTACTTGTCTGTAAATAATTGCCCTGGTTTTGAATCATGTGCTTTATTTTCATACTTACTGTGCCATTTTGCATCGCTGAGTGATCATTTAAATATTGTAACAATGACATTCCCAGGATTGTTACTATGAAAAGTAAATGTGATAGAACAGACACTAATCTGACATTACCAAAAGTCATTGCTGCTTATGAAAGGAGACATTCCTGTTCAAAGCATTAAAAAGTCATAGTGAATTTTGCCAAACTTTTCATCAACTACTTTTATTCTAAACAAAGGTATAATAAATGATATTGTAATGGTATAATATAGGTATGGTATAAATGATATTGAAATGGTATAATATATAGAGAAAATATAATGTAATACAAGGACCAGGTTAATCCTTTTGAGATTGTAAACACATGCTTAACAATGTCCATGTTGTACAATCAATTAATTTGTCTGTTTAGGAGACAAATGTGTGTGTGTTCAAGTGGGTGTTTAATCTGAACAGAAACCAAATAATTTATAGAACTGATTAGGATGATTTTTTTATTCTAATATGGTCGTTTTTTATTACATATAAATTTATTTAACTGAGTGAAAAGCAATACAGCCATACACCTCTGTCTCTGTTAACTGTGATTTTGCATGTAAGAAGCAAACCACATATATAAAGAAATTACAAACTGAAAATAAGTTCACATCTCTCTCAATCTTCCAATAAAAGCTTTTGAACCAAGGGCACAGACTGCCTGACCAGTGAGCCATGTGATAAAGCACAAACAGTGCAGGAAATGAAAACCCTAGGAGTAGCAGATGATGTGGGCAGGAGGCACAGGTATTTCACTCAACTCTATCTGGTTCACTCCCCAGGCTCTCAAAGAAAACTTAAACATTATTTACTCAACCATGTGCTAGTTAAAACCAATATCTCTGGACCATCTGTTCAGGAAGATGACCTCATGCAACTTTCTGCCCCAACATTACATCAGTGTAATTCTGACTAATCAATCTCTGCTTGATTGCATTGTCTTAGAGTTTTACTTACCTATAGGAAAGGATAAGGGAGGAAATGATATTTCAGCATCATTTTAAGAAACGAAGTAAGACCCTTAGTTATTATCAAGTAGCTTAGCTTTGCTGGCTCATGTGAGTTTCTCTGACATAAGCCAGATGAAGGGCTGGCCCGGGTATATTTAATATATCAATCCTATAATTATATTTTACAGTCTTTTCACTACGAAATTTGTTCCTTTTCGGGACACTTTTCAAAGGTGAGCTTATATGTTAAAGTGGCAGTTGTCTGTAACAAAAGAATCTTGCAAACATACAAATAAGGCTCAAAGTAGAAAAGCAGTTCAGTGCTTCAGCGGAGGGGTTTCTGAGTGGAAAGAAATGTGGGAAATGAGCACTGGTCTTTCAAATTGTGCACAATTTGTGTGCATGCACTTGGCTTCCAGGAGTTTAGCACCAAAATGTGTGCCTGATGCCAATCCTATTTCATCTACTCGCAGTAGTATTAGGCACTGAATCCGTATTTGTATTTAGTAGCTAAACTGATGGTAGTGCATTTTTAAAATTTGTTTTATCTCTAGATTTAATACTGAGCTTGTTTAGTCAAATCTAGTTCATGTGTACATACCTTAATTACACTTGAACACTGAGCATAATTTGGTCCAACATTCCCCTTGAAGTGCTTTGAAAGCCTAGTCAGACATTCTAGCACCAAACTTGGTTTTACAGGGCATTTTCACGTTACTGTCACTTCTGTTTACTCATTCACACCTTTGCTGCTTTCTGATATAGTTCCTGTTTGTTGCCAGGCAACTCTAGCTGTATTATGCAGTGTTCTGCAGTACACCCAGAACTAAATTGCAGTGTACTGTAAAGCAATAGCTGATGTTAGGCTGTACTTTTCTTTTATTATTATTATTATTACACCGTACCTTTGTTTCCTTACTGTTTGTTTCTAATTAAGTGGTGTTCATTGGAAGGATGCAACCTTTCCAGATACATAATCAACAGAAACATCAAGAATGCATTGCAGTGGGGAAAAAATCTAAAGGCATTCTTAGTTTTTATTCTTGAATCTTTTGAAATACCTTTGTGATGTGCCATGGCTCTTTTGGGGCATCAACTCCTATGGCATGTGTTGTTATGTTTCTCAGGTTAAGTATGTTGCATCAGATTTCTAGCAAGCATCAGTACTATGCAGAAACAGGCAGGAATGCAAGGTGGCTGATTAATCTGTTCTTATTTAGATGGTTGTGAAAACTCCAGGCACAAAGAGATTCTCTGTATGTGTTTTTATAGCACGGTGATATGTGGAGCCAGTGGCTACTGCTGTTCTATCCATTAGAGCTATAAACTTTAATGAACCTGGACAGGAGATTGTGGGGAAAACGTTTTGTGTAAGATCCTGAAAAATCTCTCTGAAAAGACAAGTAAGGAATGAAATTTACAGTTGCTGGGAATGAATACATGTCTAATGCTGAGGAGGATAAATCTCACACAAGGGAATTCATTTACATACTATTAAAGTTGACATGTTAATATCAAAGCATTAAAATATGTAAATAGGATAAACATGCACAAAATCCTAATTACTGCTTTACATTACCAACTCATTTACTCTTTATGATATTTTATGACTGTTCAGCTGTGTCAGCAAGCCATTATACATATATGAAAAAACCCTACTACAACTTGATGATAATGCGTTTTTGTAGATTTCTGTTTCTTCCTGAAAAACATTCTTCCAGTCCTAAAAGAGTATGATGTGGAAAAGATCCCTGCTGCTGAATGTCCTTTTTGCATGAACAACATATGCTTTGGGTTTCTAGTGGTTCACTGGTCTTTCCTTTATCCTGCTTACCAAAACAGGCAGATTTATATGCAAGCTAATGAGAACTGACATTCCTTACACTATCTGCTACAGCTACAGTGCAGATTTAATCCATTGCAGGTGTTATATCATTACAAAATAAGCTAGAGGCATATGAGCATTGAGGAAAACCTTAACAGTTATTATCATAGAAAAAGACGCTTCATTTTATGAAGCATTCTACCTTTTCAATTGTAAAGTCTTTATAGCAGGGAAAAAATTTGTCATAAAATCTGTACTGCCAACCTGTAATAAGACAGTTGCTTTTTTCCCCAGTAATTTCAAGCAGTTATTGAAATCAGAAAGCAGTGGTGTATTTCTTGATTTCACTAAAAATGTCTGACTTTTGATCATGTTTTATTCATTTCAAACAGTTTCTTTAAATTAAATGTAAATTTCTTTTGGGATGTCACATTACTTTTGTTGTGAGTCGTTTGATTTATGACAAGAAACCTTTCATGTCAGAGCAATTTGAGACTTACTGGATTGTGTTATGTCAGTGTCTTTAGTGGTCTTGAAGAGCAGTATTATAGAAAAACAAAATGTTGGGTCAATTCATAGACTATTTGTATAGAAAATATTACTGTTACAGTCAGTCTTGTATGTGTTAGAAAACTCTTAGTTTGAAAAATTTACTTTAAATTTAACTGGGATTTTTTTTAAAGATATTCTGGAATGTTTTTATTTATTGCTTGCTCATAGAGGATCAGGTCCTATATAAACTATTTAGTTCTTTTTGCTATCCTATAAATAAACATGAAGGGACTCAAATCCTGGAGGACTGGGACTATAACCTGAGTCTATGCTTTTGCTGAGGATCTGATGTGATAAAGAGGATAAGCGGAGCTAAGAGATTGACAGAAACAACTTCTGTTAAAGAGGAAGTTAGAGACAAAAGGCTCACACAAAACTATTTTAAGCCAAGGGCAGATGACACAAGATTCAGAATTTAATGAGCCTTAAATGCCATAGAAGGTGCCAGATGTACAATTATAGCATAAAGCCTCTGCACAGTTGCATACCTTCCCAAACTGTTTTAAAGGCCCCTCAAAATTCACACTCTCATTAATTCACATCATAACATGCTCAGAAATAGTCCAAACCATTTCAGATAGTCTGTTCCATGGTAGGTCTCGTTTTAAGTCTCTGTGAGACTTTGTTGCTCAGTTTTTCCTGACACTACAGATCCCTTCCACAGAAGCATTGTTTTGCAGCCTCGCTGCTCACCTGCATCATTTTGATGGGTGTAACTTAAGAGGCACTCTGGAATAGGCTGAGTCCCTGGGCAAACAGGCATCTCCCTGGTGTGTCTTGGAAATTTCAGTTCCAGTGTGCCGCTTGTTGCCCGTTCTTGCTTTCTTTGCTCTTCCTAATTTCTGACTTTATATTCAGAGATTTTTATTTACCACAGTTTCCACGGATGTTTTCTTTTGGTTCTTAAGGCTGTATTCATCTCTCATCTGAATACCGGTTATAAACCATTTTTGCATCTAAGTGCAAGAGAATTAATACTGATTTAGACTGTTTCCTATCAGATTTAGAAGATCTTGCATGCCTATGCAGATGATCAAGATGGGGGTACCCTATTCAGATAATTTTGGAATGCAATCATAGAATCATAGAAGGGTTTGGGTTGGAAGGGACCTTAAAGACCATCCAGTTCCAACCCCCCTGCCATGGTCAGGGACACCTCCCACCACATCAGGTTGCTGAAACCCCATCTAACCTGAACTTAAACACTTCCAGGGATGGGACATCCGCAGCATCGCTGGGCAAAATCATACCTTATTATCTTAGTTTACAGTTTGAATTGTTCTTTTAAATTTAGGTTATGCAGGAGACACCAACATCTGGCCTGTTTCTGATAGCAGTAGTCCTGTGTGTTCCCTGTTTCAGACAAGATGAAAATACTGTTTTTGAGATACAACGTATGTGTGTACAAAATTGTTCTTATCAACAGTAGTTTTTCAAAGAATGCTGTTTCAGTGGGATGAAATGCTCTGCTTTTGACTACTGGCTGAGATTGACTAGTCATTTCTGCTGCCATGAAACACTAGCATTTTTGTGCAGGATTTTCATTTTAAAATTCAGAATTACTTTTTCAATTTCAAGTTGATCTAATTTACAGAATAAGTATAAGAAAATGAAGGGGGAAAAAAAGGACTCTCTTGAAGGCAAAGAAAAGATTTCTGAAAGTTCTTTTTTTTTCTCCCCATTTTGTTTTTCAACCACAGCACCAGAATGTATATCATCTCCTTAGCTTTTGTGTTTTTTACATTTTGCTTTGTACTGATACGGAACTGATCTAGTCCAGAATATACACTGTAGCCATATAAAATAATTGCATACCTTTGCAAGCTGTATACTAAGGGGTTCCTAATTACATCACACTGCTTTACAAAAATATCTTATGGGACAGACTGGTTCAGTGTTGCTGGGGACAACATGCTCAGTGGTGTTCCTACTTACGCTGCAAAAAAAGAGCAGTGAATGCTCCCTCAGAGCCATATGGCGTCATGTGCACGGCTGGAGCCATTGGGCTTGAGAAGGCTCTGTGCCAGCTGGCTGAGCCCTGCTGGAGAAATGGACCACGGCTGGTCATCCTGGCCTGCCATCAGCCTTGATTTGTATCTTGTTCTCTCCTTTTACATGTGCAGCAGGAAGGAAATGCTGCCATACTCTCTCTTTCTCTGCTATATCACTGGGCATGCTAGAAATAGAGCAGTGAAGACTCTGTTTCCATTATAAATAGCTTATATGAAATGTTTGTTGTTGTTGTGTATTATATGATCATTTTTCATATTGCACTTCAAGAGTTGAATAGAAGCACTATAAATTCAGGAGAACATATGCTTCAGCACCCCAGATCAGGGGGAGTTGATATAAATGTATAATAGTCCAATTCTGGGGAAGGTCTAGCTTACGGACTATACTTTAAATAATGTGTAAATGCACCAGTCTCCCATGCGGTTCTCAGTTTGTGTTTCAAATCTTGACACAAAATGTGCAGGTGTGAAGAGAAGGGGAAAAATGGTGATGGTGAGGTTGAAGGATGGATCACTTTATGCTCTAAAGTGTTTTCCTTTTGCAATACCAACTCCACATACATCAAAAACAATGAAGACTGTGACTTGAATATGTGGGAAGAAGAAATGTGGAACATACTGGACAGAACTGATGGATAAGAGAAATCAGGAGTGGCTTACTTCAAAATGGGGAACATATAAGTTTCTCTACTAAATGTTGTTTTGTTCATTTGTTTTTCCTTCCATCATCTTTTAATTTATTTGGGGGAGTGTACTTGTTTGTTTCAGTTTTTATAGAGTTTCTTTTTCCAAACATTTTCTTAAATTGTTAGTTAGTGCCTGCACTTTGCCATTATTTTGCAGGGTTTCATTTTTCTGTAGTAATAGCCAGTTGGAAGATACGTGACTTCTGCTTTAAACTAATGGAAATAAGAGACTACAAAATGACAAAAAAAAAAAAAAAAAAAAAAAAAGACAACTAACAATCACTCAATGTCTCCTCAAGTCATGCAGTTATGAAAATAAAATTTCTCCAGAAATATATGAATAATAGGGTTTGAAGCTTTACTGGAAAGTTTTTGGCATTTTTTCATGTTGAAATCTCATTAGTTAACAACTACAAAACTCTACATAGATGTTTAAACGTTAGATATGTAGATAGACTAGATTATTTATCTGGGGAATATGTAGTTCCTCATATAATCCCAGGTATGTATCATATTCAAACTCTTCTGCCACCCATTTCACACTAGATATCATCTTAGATATCAGTTTTGCCCTCTCATTTTCTCCTAAGATCAGGCCCTGAAATTCTGTAGCTTTTCAAGTGGGATTTCAGCTCAATTTGGGGAAAGGGAGAGCAGGCGCCTTAATGTTTTTAGTGTTTGATATGTGCAGTGCACCATGCTGATGGCAACTAATTAATTACCTCTTTTGGAGGTAAGGTGAGGAATGTGATTCATCTGCAATGGACATAGGCCATAAAGGTATGGAGAGAGCTGAATGAAGCTACATGGTGATCCTATGATACAATAGATTAAATTTTCAAGGACTTTTTCTCCAATTCTTTATTCTCCAGTTCTCCAATTCAACTTAAACACGTTCTTAACTTTAATTATTTACTTACATCCTTCCCTATTTAGTAGGCCATGAAATCCTGTATCTGTGAGCAGTAGGTATCTGATTTGCTTCATCTCTGCTTAATAATAATAAAATCACTTCTGAAAGAAAGCCAAGGTAAAATCTTCAGAATTGTTCTACTAGCTATATTTGAAAAAAAATCCTCTTTAATGTTGCTTCATTTTTTTGACCTTCATAGAATTTTTGTGTGCAGCTTAAAAATAGAAGCAATGTGAATTGCATTTTTGTCTTTATCTCAGCGCATCTCTTTGTGGACTTTCCTGAATTCAGCTCCAATTCTTAATCTGGATAGACTGCAACAAAATTAAAAGGAATTCACTGAAAGAGAAGTTTGTCTTTAGTAATAAATTAGCATCTTGTCTTGATATTAGTGGCTGAAGTATTGCAGATAAATTAACACACAATGTTTGAGAGAAAATGAAACTAACTTCCATATTAAGCTGTGTGTTTCTGCAGAAGACTGGGTTATTGCTTTAGTTTCCTGTTAGGAGGCAAAATAGCGAACCAGATGATGAAATTAATTTAATGAAAACCAAATAAAGAAATAGAGTTTTTATTTTTAATCTCTAAAATATCAAAAAAGTTATTAGAAAAGACCGGAAATATATTACTAGTAAGAGTGGTAGTATTGTTCTAACAAGTGGATTGAAATTGGAGTGCTTAGTTATGTCAAGGTATATCCTTAGGTTTTGAAGGCAATTCTCTGTTGGCTTCCTGATATTTGTTTAGTGATATTACCATGTGCTTGAGAAGAGTGACAAACACAAGAGGGATTTTAATATTTGTATGACTTAGGCTTGCTATATGGTGTTTATCTTTTTATTTTAAGCTCAAGATGCTGAAAAAAAAATTCTCTCTGTTGTGATTTGAAGTCCTGCCAGAGCTCAGGCACTGGCAGTAGGCTATTACCTTGTCTTCTTCCAAATGGCTCTTGACATTAATCCATTGCCAAATATGTACAAAAACCTCCTTACAGATAAAACATATCAGGCTACTTGAACAGGGATGCAGATAACACAGCAGCTGAAAATATGAATAAGATATTAGGCAGGCTGAGTTAGTATCCTCAGCTGAGTATTTTGGTTATTCTCTATTTGTTTTGGGGACAACCTGTAATTTGTTACTGCAGCTAATATGAGAGGAGTTGACCAAAGGTGCATGTGGTGATACCATTGAAGTGCAATTTACCTTATGGGGTAAAATATGTGTTACAGATAGCTGGCCAAATTCTCAGGTCAGCGTAAATCAGTATGACTTCACAATCTTTAGTCTAGGTGATCAGTCAAGTGTTTTAGATATTGTTGTAGTTTACCCATCAGTACGTGATAAATTGTGCAATAAGACTTAATTTTTTTTCCTTGCAAAATTAAAAAATCTTCCATAAGTGTAGCATTACTAGCTGTGTCCTAACAGTCATCATCTCTGGCAGCCTCTGCTATTAACTTTAATTAAAAAACAATTGAAGTAACTGTATCTAGGAATTACTAGTCCAAATCCTTTTATGGTATTGTATAACTTTGTATCTGAGGGATCTGTGTACCCTTGGAGGCTGGCCACAGCCTTTGGATGAGCACCTACTGTAATGGTAATAATTCGCTAGTTAATTTATGAATTAGTTGTCATATGCTTTTATTTGTTATCATTTGTAAGAGAGATTTAGACTGTTTCTATCAAAACATTTAATAAGCTTGAGGAAAAAAATCATCAAATATGGCATCACTTTTTTTCATATTTTGAGAGGTAACAATCCTACCTCGAAGAGCATGGTGTTATATGTTAATGAACATATTAAATTCTTTCTAGTTAACAATAATTTATTACATGTCATAATCTATTGCATCCATTAATTTGAAAATTCAGATGTACATACAGTAAAGGGTTTGGATGATTTTACCTAGAGAAAGTAGTACGAGGGTAAGTATTCAACATACTGTCTTTTGCACACAGAAAATTTTTATTTTAAAGTTTCATGATAGTCTACTTGCATGGTCATTGTATAGGCCATTTTTAAGCAGATTTGTAGATGGCCTACCATCTGAAAACAAGGATATAAAAGAAAAGTTATCAAACACCACTTGCTGAAATCAAATTACTGAACATATGGCTAAGAGAGCTCATAAACTACACGTCTGTGCGTATATATATATACATGTATATATACATACATATATCAAACTTTTTTTAAGAATTTTCCTTCAAACAATGTTTATGAAACATGCTGTAATAATTTAGAAGTAACAATAGTTTAAAATCTTCATGAGGAGTTTCAGATTGTTAAACTATTACCTAAATGATTTAATATTTTATAAAGTGAATTGGTTAATGCATGAAGTCATTGTGTTCTCATCTGCAACTTCATTGTTTATGTATACATTTAAGATTTTTTTGGAAAGTCAGAATGCGTACACTTCCAGTGTTAAGGATACTTTAAGCGTATGTATGATTTATATAGTATGAGTTGCTTTGTTTATGAGTTGTACTGAAATGGATTTTCTTTTAAAGGTAAACTTTATCGGTAAAAAAAAATAGTGCTTGCATATTATTCACTGACTACTAAATCCATTACAGCCTTTTGCTTTTACTATCTACTTTACTTTCATACTTTTGTATGGATTACAGGTTAAAATAATACATATGTATGTCATTTTGAAGTTTCAATTCTTTATGCAGTAGTTAGGTTGATTTCTCTAGTTAATTAGTTAAATTATGATAACAAAAGCTTGTTTTCAAAGTTTTTTTCAAATCCTGTGGATAACGAATGCATGAGCTAGAAAACACTTTGGATCTTTTCTTCAAAACTGCTTTTATTGTAACTTTTTTTGCTTTTATTGTAACAAATCAGTAATGAAAATGTAAACAGTAATATAGTCATACTAAAAATACTACATTATCTTCCTTAAGAGTCTAGTGAATTACCTGGAAATGGTTCATTTCCAAATCAACATAAAAACATATTAATGGCAGGTGATTTGGAAATCAAAATAACAACCCTACCTCACGTACAAAATCTTGAACCTCAACCTTAAATCTCTCCAGGGCACAGATGTTTGTCAGAACATACATGTTTAATAACATACAGTAAGGTATGTGTTAAAGGAAAATATATATATATAACATACGCATGCTAAAAAGAGGAGGAAAAAAGCAAGCAAAATATTCATTTTTGCCATATTTTCACACAAATAGGAAGGCAGTTATCTGAATTAAAACTTAGAATTACAGGAAGTACATATTCAATGGTAGTGTCAGTTATATCCATGTGTATCCATAGGCTCCTGTGACTGATTCCTTGTAGACAGCTCCTTTCCCATTCATAATCCATCTCCTCCTAATTGCTTGTCCTGCAACTTATTTGTATGATTTCCATCTGTTTCTGATTCCCTTGGGTTCCCCTCGGTTATCCCAATGACCTGTTTCCCAGTAGCAGCAGTCCTAAAGGGGTGCAAGCAAAGCAAGTTTGGTAGTTCTGTAGTCAAACCTGATTCAAAAAAAAATAAATGTTTTTACGAGTACCAAACATCATGTTTTATGATGACAGTTTGATTTTCAGTGCAGTGGCTAAGTCGAGGCATACTGAGTATGTCATTGTCTACTGAATTATGGATCTAAATCTCAGTCATCTTATTTCATAATATAAGCTAATTCCTACTTAAAACAACAACAAACCTCTTCCTGTTTTATTAAAAATATATATATATAGTTTCATCATCTCTGAAGAGCTGTTCCTTTTCATTGAGTGAAAATAAAATCAGCTTTTCCTCTGAGTTGGGTTGGAAAACAGGCTTTCAACTATGGTACCTTGTCCTGCAGAAGATGTTAGTTTGCATGAGGTCCAGTTGTATTCTGTTCCTCAAGGTAACTGAAATTCCTCAGAGTGGTGAAGTGAACATGGACTTTCAGAAATTTTGTAAGATATCACTGAAAAATAATTTGCAATGTATTTTTTCAATTTTTGATCTAAATGTGCTTTATGAAGATTTATAATCATAAAATCATAATCAGCATTCACAAAAATTCACACAGACGCACTCTGTGATGAGCTTATGGTCTTCTAATTTACCTTCTCCCACACCTCATCATTTTTTTCAGTTCAAAGAGAACTAAATTACAAACAATATCCCCTGTCTACCCTGAAGGGTAGAATTTTTATAGCTGTGGTACAGAAAGTTTTCACTCAGTTAATTTGTCCCTAAGCAACAGAATCCTGCATGTTGAATTCCGTTGCTGCTCAGGAGCAGGATTTCTAATTTACTGATGGCACATCAATAGTACCAATTCCGTAATACAAGTAGAACACAACAGCAACAACAACCAGAGCTATTAAACTTGCCTTTATCATATTCTGTGGCTTTAGGTTTCTTTTTTTAACAGTAAGCTATATTCATGTGCAGACTGTAAATATCATGCATCTTTTTCATATTTACAGTAGTAAAAATGCCCAAATACCAATATTTTTAAAACCCTGGGGCATCATTGCTCATAGCCTACACCTTTGGTTTGTTTGTTTTGATGCATGAGCATCATACTGGACTGCACTGGGAGCAAATTCCCCAGCTTTCTTCTTCCTTATGTGCTTCCATCCCATGGCCCAGCTGCTGCGTGCCTGATTTTTTGATGCAGCTTTGCAAAGGGTTTTGTATTTTGGGGAACCTGTAAATATTTTCAAATTTACCAGTCTAGAAATAGTCAGAAATATCTTCTTCCTTTGATTATGCATGACTCTAACTAGATCTGAGGATGCTCAGAGCTTTTTATGAACAAGCTTTTTGGTTTAGTAGATCACGTTTAGTTTATCTGAGGTATTGGTTGCTATATTGCTGGAAAAATGTTTTTTTTTTTTTTTTTTTTTTTTTTTTTGTTAAACACTGATGCTAGTAACAGCGGAAACATTTAAATAATTGCAGTCGGATGTGACCATTATTAACATGTCTGTTTTGCCATTGTCTTAGAACAGCAATCTGTGTGAAAACTCTTTCTTTACTTTTACAATGTGAACTTGTTTATGGTGAAAAGCATCTATAAAAACCTTTCATATTAGCCAAACTTTGATGAATCCTAGCAAAATTTTTGGTGTGCTTTTTGAATTCTGTGTTTGAATATTCACATTAAAGGGTGTTATTGCTTTGCACACTATAATAGACCAAATAATCTTCACGAGTATGGGCTGTGTTACAAATGAACCTAGCAAGTCTGTTATATAAATGCATAAGTAATTTCTGTGACAAAAACTGTTATTTAAGATTACCAAAGGGAAAAAAAAATATGAGATTGTTTTTACTCTTATATTTCCTCCCTGCTTACTTTGTGTATGTCAGTTGGGTCTTTCTTATCCCATCTTTTGCATAGTTTCATCTTTATCTTCAGATTTAGTTAGAATGCCTGTCTTTTAATAGATTTGTACAGCACTGGACAAGTTGCAAATGACTTAGTAAATAAGTAGTAGGAAAAAAAAGTCTGGAACTATTCAAATAGTTGTGTTCAGTACTCTGTTAGTATGCAACCATGGACTTGTGCTACAAGCAGCTTGCCAAGAGCTAAAGATGATGATCCTTTACTATTTTTTAGGCAAATTTATCATAGAATTCATCTCAAATTATTAGTGAAGCAAGAAAAAGTGTTAAAAAATAAGTAATGAGAAATAGTGTAACATAAACAAAGTTAGAAAACATTAAAATTCTTGAAAGAGAAGAAAAATGTTTTCCTTTGATTTACTACAGAAACATGAACAGATGTGGTAGTCCTAATGGCCTTCTGTAGAACATAAAAACTAAAATGCCTTTTGTTCTGACAGTTTTTAAAGTATTTTGAGTTGCAGTTAGGGATACCGAGGAGTACATGAAAGAAGAACTTCAGCTAGAGGTGGTTTAGAGAACAATTCCAATACAACTATGTGTTGTCTTACATTGTTTATAAAACTTTACTGACTTGATTCATTAATGATTATATCCCATTGTATTCATGGTTATGTTCACTAAAGAAAGAGTTGTGTTCTCTAGCATCAGTGAATGTTTAAACACACAGTATGAGATCGTCCAAGGAGTACGCAATCTAGGATATATTAGGCAGAGCTACACTGAACAGATATATTGCATTAGATAGGGTGAAGAGCATGTTTTGAGTCCCCCCAAAATGTGCCAAGCCTCAACTGGTTTGTCCTATGTCTGTGTGACTCTAGTTACAGGTCTTAACTAAGGACCAACGGAGTGCATAGTGGGAAGGCCAGAGGAAGGAGCTTCCTTAAAGAATATTCAACAGAAATCCTGATGTCTGCAATAATAACAAGAAAGTAAAAGCATGGAATATATAAATGGTTGGTGTTCTGAAGAGGTAGGGTTTCAATGCCTTATTCTTACTTCTTTCTTTGCCTGGAATTTCTGCTATGAAATAGTGCTGATCATTAGCCTTGTTTAAATTATTATTGTCTCAAAATTATCACCTTGTCCGAGTGCAACTGCTAGACCTCTTAATAGGCAACCAATCAGAAAGAGACCACTCTCTTTCTGGATGATGCTAAACTCCTTTCACAGAGCCGACTTCCAGTCTGGAGACTTCTGGTCAGGAAGTAGCCATGCTTTCAGCCATGAATGTATGCTTTTGTGAGCTTTTGCTACCTTTGGTTTGGAAGCTATAGTAGAATGCTCTTTAGCTCAGACACAGTTTATTTTTTAAAAAATAAAATTATGGGGAAAAAAATAATAATTTCTTTCTTTATATTCCAAAGCAAATTCTTTGTCTGCAGTGGTGTCCTAGGAATGTATGCATTTGCTCACAAAATGTAGCCCCGACACCTTTGCCTAGCTAGGTGATGCCTTTGAATGAAACCATACAAAATTGAAACTGAATCTTTTTCAATTTTATTTATTTAACACTGTATGATATCACTGTAGTTGTTCTTTCTATTCCTCTACCACAATAAAGCTGTGGACAATACCCTACAGGAAACTTTTGAATGTACTGAAAGGGGGGTTATTTTTAGAGGACTACAGTTCTTCACTTGGTGGTCTGTAATAGGAAAACACTTTAGAACACAATTCAAATCATATGTTAAATACTGGCTGATGTCAGTCTTGATTCTGGGACAGATAGTTTCTGTTTTTACTGGGAAAATATTATGCTATAAAATATAAATCTGTATTTGTTATAATTCTTCTGCTAAACATAATGGTAAATGTATCCCTATAGAAATTCAGCAATAGGCATGTAGCTGTGTCTGAGAAGAGACAAGCAAGTCCTGCATGTCCTCATGCAAATACACAATCCTTCTCCCCAGGTTCTTACCTGACTGGATGCAACGGAGAAACATAGGACAGCCACCTATCCAAAATAAGAGCTTCTCTAGAGGTGTGTGGCATAGTTTCATCACAGTGTTAATGTGGTTGTATCAGCTTTGGAGATGAAGTGGAGAACAAAAGATAAATACCAGAGAGACAGTGACTTGAAACCCAGAACTTGACATTAAGGGAAGCAATGCAAATTGATTTTGTAAATCCTCCAAGTATAGAATTGCCATCGTTTAGGCTACGTATTGTGAAAACAGTAGTTTGATCCTGGTTCTTAAAAAAACAATTCTAATCAATTTTTAGTGCATTGCTCATGAACTTTGAGGAAGTGCATATTGCTTCCTGCTGGAGAGATAGCAAGCTAGCAGGACTGTCTCATGCACCTGGTCATTTCAGGAGTTGTCCGTCCTCTTGAGAAAAAGACACATGGAATAGATATGGGCTGCTGTGACCACTAAAATAACATTTTTTCTGTAACTTATTATAGACTGTGTAATTCATATGCTCTCTCAATCCAGTAAAATATAATTTTCACCAAGTTAAGGTGGTTTGTGTTCTCACAACATAAAAAATTTGGATAATTAAATTGGTTATGTAACAAATCAAAACCACCATATTTCCTTAATTTTATAGATTGGTTATAGTATTTTACTGAGGCATCACAGTCTACAAAAATATAAGTTGCTTATATAAGTTGCTTCTTTCAGAGGAGTTTTTCTTTTACTATAAAATATGCATACTTATACAAACACATATATAGTATCTATTCAGAAGAAGGGCTACCTAATAAAATAACTATATTTCTGGCTTTTATTTCATTACCAACATTTTATATACAGTATTCTAGTGTTATGACTGTAAACAGCACATTAATTTAGCCAAGCAAAGGCAATATATTTATTTTTAATCTCTCTCTATATTGTACCTTTTGTTCATGCGCTAATGTATTATTATATATCTGATTCATACTTATCAGGCACTTATAATAACTGACGTGTTCCCACAAATAGGGAATTTGTAGAAATAATGATGCTTTAAAGTATTATAAGAACAATATTTCTCTTTGTTTCATTGCAAAATGGCAACACACATCCACAGTTACTAATCTGATTTCCAGATTTAGTCAGTGAGGGACAGTGTGTTATGGATTTGGGATGAGCTTTGTGGTACTGTGAGATTATGGATTTGAATGACGTCCATTTCTATGAAAAAGATTATATCTCTTGATAGGGGGTATAATCCAGTGTTTTAAATAAGCAGTTAATAAAACATGCTTCTACTGCTCAAAGAAGATAGTGCATGGTATTCTTAGCAGCTCACAGTTTCTGATAATAATTTAAATGAAATCAATAAAAAATAGGTATATTTTGGGCTGCTTTTTTACACCACCTGTATGTTCTGTCTTATATCATCTTGTCATGCATGATTCCAGTGTGAGTTTTTTCTGTGCCACCTACAGCATCCACTCTCCTGCTTCTCTTTAGATGCAAGTGATTAAGTGATGTGCAAAGTAATGCAACATTGTGCACTGGATTTTTTTTTAATTATTGCTTACATGAGTGATAGAAGATAGGAAGTAGATTGAGGTGTGAAAATATGACAGGTTGCTTTTCTTTAATTGATTGTAGAGAAAGGTGGAATGGAGCACAGGAAACTGAACTTGAGGGAACTTTGGATCTAGAGTATTTCATTGTACTGCATAACACTCTAGTTTAAGGGCTAGACCATATAATTTAATGTCCATTGCTGTTTTGGAATGAAAAATAATGACCTTACAAAAACTTACTAACGACAGTAAGAAAAAGGGTGTTTTCCAAAAACATGTTCTCTTTAGTGGTCTTGTACTTTGTCAGAGTACCTATAATTGAAATTGTAGTAGTAAGTATTAAAAATATACTGAAGCTATTCCAGTTGATGCCTTTATTGTCCTGAATTTTACTAAATCAAATACACGAATATTTAATATTCCTAAATGTTTCCACAAAGCCTATAGCCACTTTCAGGGTAAAATTGAATTGCCTCTGGCTCACACTAAAGAAGAGGTTCCTTTTGAAACAGCTATTCTTAGAAAACAGGGCTATAGAGCACTGAGCAATAGAATCGCTATGCATAATGTTAGGGCAATTTCTTTTTGCCTTTAGGTGATTTGACTAGCTGACATTTCAGCACAAGGATCCTTCAGTGCAGTATAGAGAATCTGATGTGACAGTGTCTCTGAATCAACCACTGAACTTAAAATATTCATTATATATACAACATACGGAATAGTCTCTCATGTAATCAGAGAGTTTTCTCTCTTTTTTCCATATGTAGTTGTCTCTTCTGCTTCTTCTTTTCATTTTCACTGAAGCGTGCTTAAATGATCACACTTCAACCCCCTTTCCACTCTGCAGGACAATGCCTCATGCATTGCCATTTCTGGTTCCCCACCTCTTGTGTTTTGGTCAGAGTGCTTCTCATGCCAGTTGAGGGAATATTTTAAGTGCAGAAGAGCTAGCAGCTCTCTGCTTCTGAGAGGGCAATAGAAGGAAATGTCAAAGTCTGTCCTCATCAGTTTGGATTAAAGCTGGATGGAGTATTTGGCAAATGCATTAAAGGCAAGGCAGAGTCGTGGTGGAAAGCTGCAGTTTGAACAGTCAAATTGGCAAAGGAATTAGAAAATAAGTTTTTATGAATAAAAGGATTAGGTACCCTTAATTATATAGCTTTATTGGCGTCACATTAAAATAACTTAATCTAATGTTCTTGAAAACTGAGACTGAAAGGAAGAATTTCGAGGGTGTTTAGTGGCAAAAATTCTGTTGCAATGAATGGGGCAGAGACAGGTCAGTTACCTGCAATAACTTGCCCTATTGCTGCCTTGAGCACACACTTTGTAACTTCCAAGTTCCTTCATGGTTTCTAGTAAAAGCTGCATGGGCTCGTCGGTTCTCTTAGAGCAAATAATGTTTTTTCTTGACTGGTGGAGGGCTGAAAAAAGGCAAGCCGGCAAAAGTTACTCAAACACATCGACTTTGTCCGTTGTGCTTTGAAGTTTTTTACTCTGAGCACCATTGCAGTGTCTAGGTGAGAAGGGGCCCTTCAGTGAATGGATATTGTCTCCTTGGTCTCATCTGTGGAAAAACAATGGGTGTGCAGGGTCAGCTACACCAAAGCAAGTGTGGTAGTGGCTTCAAGTGACAGTCTCTGTAGGAGAACATACAGCACCGCAACCTCCGAGTCAGCACCAAATGGGTCACTGATTCGCTTTGATTGCAGTGTTACTCATTTCCTGTCTTAAATAATTTATAGCTTATTTATGTGTTGCACTGTAATAAAGTCATAGCTTTTTGATCTCTAAGGTGGGTGTTGCTGCCTTTTGTAAAAGCAGAAAATCGGAAACTCGTAAATCATTATTATCCTTAACAATCCTTTACTGTACAGATGTCTCAAAATAAACCAGGGGGACAGGACATTCTGTAAATTTAATGGTATATCACTTAAAACATCATATAATTACAAGGTGTTTGTTGGAATAAAAATTATACCTTTGCAGGTTAAGTAAAGAATCACTAATAAAACTGTAACAGACATACATTATACAGCATGGGGTTCATAATGAATAATTGCTAGGTTATTAGTGCTTAACAGATTAAGGGTACTTCCATTTATTACCATGCTCTGCTAAGGATGAGCGTTAATTTTTTTTCAAAGCAAATTCACTGGAAACAGACAGTTTAAAATTTATGCTTGTAATGATTGCTACATGGTCCATTAAGACCACCTCTAAGTGAGCTTAATTTGTAGCAGATAAATGTACATGTCTACATATTTTTCAACGTAGTTTATGGTGCATCCTGCACAGCTGTGCCCAACTGATTAAATCCTCACAAAATTTAAATAGGAAAGCCATTACATAGACAGTATTATATCCATTTATCATACACACATTTTCAATTTAACTCTCTAAGCCTTTGTGCAGGATATTTTCACTGATTCATTAAATATGTATAGTAAGGCTATTTTCTCTGGTTTGTTTTGCCCTTTTGTTTTCTGGGTTTGTTTGGTTCCTCCTTCTCAGTTCTGTCATTCAGTAATTAAGAACTTCAGCAAACTGAACATCTACAACAATTACCTCAGTAGTGATTCTCGATATGACAGTCACAAAATGCCAGAGATTCTGGACCCCAGATTTGTACTGGACAGATAAACATGTGGCAGATGCTAAGGCAAGTTGGGATTGCAGATTTTTCTTGCATTTCTTGAACGTTTCCTATTGGTTAACTCTTAGCATCTCCTAATTTTGTTAAAATGCTTCCTAGGATCCCAGTCTGAACTGCCAGGCTTTATCTTTGCTTTATATGAGACTCAAAACACCTAAATCATAGTTCTAGATTCTAGAAATAGGATTAGAAGCATTCATCCAATTTTAGAGATCAAATTTAGCTGCTCTGAATTATTATCTGAAATCCCTTCTATCTTCATTGACTGTACTGTAAATTTAAGCTCTCAACTTCACATGCCCTGAGCCACATATAAAATCGATGAGATATATATATATTTTTCCTCAGATAAGAAACACATTTTCACCTTAAACTTTTTTTTCAGGGTACTCCTGACTCCTCTGCCTTTAAACACTTGGAGAACCACGTTTGCTATGATATAGAAAAGGAATATTGGAATAAGATTTGTAAATGTGATATTGTAGATGGGCTTACTATCTTAGATTACACAAAATGTGTAGAAACAGAGATAAATTGTACAAAAAAATCTGTATGGACGTGCATTTCAGTTCCAGCAGCACACAAAAACAAAGCTAGCTGAACGGGATAGTTCTTGAACAACCTGTAGCTGAGGTCACAGTTTTTAAAGGCATCTGTGAGAATCTGAACGTCAGAACCTGTGTCTCAGTTCATTCAGAGACATCTGTTTCAGCGTTCATTTTCCTAGGGATTGTTGCCAGTAGGAATCAGTTGTGACTAGTAAAGTGCTGGCTCTAGGGTCTTGCCAGTTGGTGGCTTCTTCAGAGTGTGAAAACAACAAGTTTCTGTCATCACAGGTGTGAAAATAATATTGCAAGTGCATATGATATTATTTCTAGATTTCAGGGAGAGAATATTTCAATGGATGAACTACAAGTAATGAGTCGCAGGTAAAGTCTAAAGCTATGTTATTATAAACCTACTGTTTTACTTCCAGAAGTGTGAAAACTTCACTAGTAGCTATCTAGTACTCAGTGATGTTTTCTCATGGAAACAGGGCAGTGTCTTTTTCAGCTATTCGCAAGTTTTTGGAGACTTGCTCGTGATATCAAGAGGTGGTTGGCTCTGGGATTCTAGTCTATATATAGCCACCTACTTCATCTATATAAAAGCAATGTTTGTGCTTGTGATGAAACTGTTCTTTTTGTGTGTAGTGGATAAACATTTTAACAGAAGTGTTTATTTAAAAAGGCATAACAGTGCAAATGCATGAACCTGAGGAGGTTTATGTCACAATCTGTTATCCTGAAACCTTACCAAGACAAACTTACTTCAGGGGAGTCTGTTTTATTTTCCTACTGGCAGCAAAATGATTAGTCGTAAAATAATCTTATAGAGAGCTGGTTGCTGATTTAAAGACTATTCCCT
This sequence comes from Oxyura jamaicensis, assembly GCF_011077185.1. Taxonomy (NCBI): domain Eukaryota; kingdom Metazoa; phylum Chordata; class Aves; order Anseriformes; family Anatidae; genus Oxyura; species Oxyura jamaicensis. The sequence goes on along the minus strand of NC_048903.1, from coordinate 6,977,406 downwards.
TTAACATATTTTCTGAGGATTTTTTCCTTGCATACTTTAATTTTAGAGGAATAGTTAATGTATTCATTATTATTGTTAAATAATAATTTCATTTTAAATAACAAATTTGGCTAATTATAAGTATTAAGGAATCTATGAGATCTTCAGTTTGATGTTGACTTTTCTTGCAATGAATAGATGTATGAAAAAGACTCTTAAAGTATCTATCAGAAAATAGAAGACTAATAATTTCTGAAATATTTCAAGAGCAACAGACGAGTAATTGGTAACTGGATTACTAGAAAGACAATGGCCCTTAATCTACTGAAGATTTAGAAAGTGATAAAATTTGGGGTCCAAATTTTACCAGGTAACTAAACAATCCATTTCGTGGGTGCTTGGCTGAACTCTAGCCCGGATTCCATCTTACCTCAACCTTCATAATTTAAATAAATTTTTCAAAGCAGGGCCAATTCAGAAGGCAGTTTAAGGAGAAACTGTTGCCCCAGCAGTCAGAGGTAGCTAAAGCTGAGCTGAAAAATTTCAAGCAAAGTCAGTGAAAAAAATAAAATCTCTATATAACTTAAATATAGGAAATACATTCTGATGAGAGACACGTGCAGTCAACAGTAGCTCTTATTTTGTTTTCAGTTGAGATGTTTGTTATCGTCAAAATTCTAGCAAATTAAAATATGTTCATGACAGAAGCTGACCTTTATGAAAATACATTTTGCCCTCAGATGAAGGAGGTTTGATTATCAAATAGTTACCACTGCACACATACAATACCTGGCTTGGAAAGTAGAAGCCATTAAGTTTAATTCAATTTTGTTTTGTTTCAATTGAATTTACTGCAAGTTGGAAGGTATCTTCGCAATTTAACTAAAAAATGACTCTTTAAACAATAGAAATATATAGCACCACTGCTGCAGAGATATTTTGTGAAGCTCTGAGTAAGACTATTCACGGTTTTACTCCCTGTGCTGTACCTTGTAGTGTTTGATAATATCTGTGGTTTACATCTTAATGCATTAACTGTCAGTGTTATGTTCTCTTTGTGTTCCCCTATGTGTCATATGATTGACTTCTGATTTTGTTCTACTTTTTTGTTCCTTTCAAAATGTGTATGTATATATATTTAGCCATAACTAATTATGTTATATTCCAAAACATTTCAAGCACTGCTTAAATATGGAGGAAATGTTTTCAAGTTCAAGTAACCCTGTGGTGTGATATTAAACAGATTTAACACAAACTTAATACAAACATAAAAAGAACTTTCTCTAAATTTAAGAATTTAAATCTTTTTAGAAAGTGTATTATTCTTTTTTAGGTTTATAACAGCCACCATCTTTTCTACGTTTCCCAGCTGTTCATTTCTGTTTGCTTCCAAATCCTCCTTTAGAATTTTTTTTTTTTTTTATGAAACATTATTTTATGATTGCCTGATTGCCTCTCCTTTAATTCTTTCCCTTCTGAATCATTCTCTCCTGAACTGTATGTAGCTGGAAGGGTTGATGAGCTTCTATGAGTGGATACCTCAGTGTTATTTTTTTGGAGCTCTGCACCATTGCGCACTTCCTGTTTTGCAGCCAGCTTTGGCTGTGTGTAAAAAGCGCAACCCAGAAAGCACTTTAGCTGTGCAGTGTGCATGTAAGCACAGGGCATGAACAGTAAGTGACCGCACTGGTGATCAGTAACATCCCACGTGTTGTGCAGAGGCATGTCCAACTCCGAACAATTTTGTGATTTTACCATGCTCTGGAGTATAAGCTTCTCTGTTCTTAAGAGTTCTTGGGTCTGAAGTACATGGCCCAAGTCCATGGGGGAAAAAGGGGTGGGGGGGAGGATAGGGGAAGAAACAAAGAAAGCAGTAGGGAGGAGAATAAAAAGCTGGATGAGTGGAAGTATAAGAAGCTTATAGGTCCTAATCTTGTAAATTCCTCAGATTTGGGGAAAAAAAAATAAAATAAAATACAACGTTGTAATTTAGGCCTGGTTCCAGTAGCATCCTTTGAACTTACCAGCTTCCATTTCTTTATTTTCGGTGTCTGTGTTTACTATGTGCCATGGAAGGTTGTGCACTTGTACACTGGTACTTATAAACCCCCAACAGCCTCTGGGTAACCAGCCAGCTGCTGGGTATTCTGAGTAACTTGATCAGTGCAATGAAGCAATGCAGAGGAGCTGGCATTGGCTGTTTTAGTGGTGCAGCCATGGCCGGATACATTCTCTGACCCAAAAATGTTCTCTGCTGAAGTCCCTTGTGGCCAGTGTCATCTTCTAAAAGATTGCTCAGGAGAAGCATATTCTTACCAAGGTCCCTTTGGCAACATGAGTGATTTTTTTCTGCTATATTCTGTGGCTTATCATTTGAATCATTCTTTAAGGATATGCTCTGGGCTGAAATCCTATTTGCACTATTAACTTTTATTCTGTAATAAGTCATTTAAGAACATCAGATTGTCTCTAAATAGGCTTTTTATTAATGTTTTGATCAAAAATAATAAATTATGTTCATGTTAAAACAGACTTTTGTAGCTTCTGCAATGTAACCTTGAAATTTCAAAACTCTTTTTAAGACCTTGCAAAGCCTTCCTGATAGATTGAGGAGTTTATTGTTTTGTCGAAGAATAAACTCAAAGGAGCTGCTGATTTTTTTTTTCTTCAAGCACTGATGTCTTAACTCTACTTACACTCCAGATTTGAGTTGTATATAAATATCTAATAAATATATAGTGTCTATAGCTATATTTATATATATGGGGAATATGAATAGCTCACAAAATCAAATTAGATTTTTCATTAAATTCTTCCTGGTTAGTTTCAGTTATCTGATTTTAATTCCATTGTTTTCTCTGATTAATTTTGCAGTATAAGTATTGAAGTCAAAATGTAGTTTGTATGAATTTCATTTTGACTTGGGAGGTCACTGATACTACTTAGGCCCTTGGTCTGTGGGTGCATGGGCTGTCTGGTTTTGGTTCCTCTCTCTAGTTTCCCACTTGTGAAATGAGAATAATTAATAGCCACAGAGCCAAGATCCATTTCCATTTTCATTTACAATAATGGAAAGCTTTATATTGGAGCATTAGAGCACTCTTCCCTAGGAATGTTTTGAAGCTAAACTAGATGGCTTCTGCACCTTACTTTACTTCTCTCTTTTTCAACTAACTTTGTATCATAAAAATTGTTTTAGACTTACTCCATTGTACATCGTTTGCTAATTCTCTACAAGAATTTCAACGGCAAGGTGGAGAAGGGACACTTTTTTTTTTTTTTTTTTTTTACTTACAAATTACAGTTGTCATATGAAGTTTGTATCTGGGCTAAGAGATGGTAGGCATGGACAAATACAAAAGCTTACTTCATGTTTGAAATAATAGATCGAGACAAAAAAGTCCTTTACATTATGTTTTTAATTACTCATTAGAGTCCAGTTTGTGCCAAATTGCAGTATATGTGGGATTTTGTAGACAGGAAGAGAACCTGGTGAAGCAAACTGAGTAGTATTTATAGGCTTCATATACTTCACATGATATACCTTCAGAGGTTCTTAAATGGTTGGGCAACATACAGACAATTTTGTTTGCAAAGTCTCAGCCAAACAACTGTAACACCCAAACAGAATTGTTCCTGGGGTGTTGATTTTAGAGAGGTTTAGCCAGGGAACCAGTTTCCTTGCAGCTAGCAACTTAACCATACAACTTACTTTCTCCAAAGACAGATCAGTGTTCATTGTCCACCAAAATAAATTAATATGCATCTGTTTTCTTGGGTGACTCTTTGTACCCCAGAAAAGTGTCCTGCTCCCATACGTGACTGAAAGTCAGTTCAGTGGGAATTACACAAACATAACCGAGAGAAAAGGCATATTTCTGTGTGCCTGAATAAGAGCTGAGAAGACTGTGGCTTTCTCATTCTGCTGCCCAGTGTAGCACACCCTTTGTTCTGCGTGAGACTGTGAGGGTGGAGAGCCTGAATACATGCTGTCATCAGTATTTCTGCTGCCTCTAGACCTATTTATGGCTTATGTTCTTGTGTTCTCATGTGTTTGTTCTTCTGTGTTATTAGAGAAAATGTGTAGGGCTTTCATACATACTGAATCAGGATTTCCAAGAATAAAGGAGAAACTGTAATCTGACTCCTTAAAATGCTCTTGAGTTTCAGCTTTCATCTAGAAGATGCAACATTTTGGTCCAGACTGGAAAGATAAATGCAGGCCTGTATGCAGGTCAGATGGCACCCAAGGTAGCAAAAAGCTGATGAGAACACCAAAATCCTGTGAGAGTAGTTCAAATGAAATTGTGCTGGCATATGTGAACTTGAAAGTTAGTCCAAGGACAGCATCAGTTCTTCAGCTCAATGTTAGTGTAATTCAGACAAAAATCAAAATACATCAAAATTAAGGCTGGACCAGATGATCTTAGAGGTCTTTCCAACCTAAATGATTCTATGATGCTATGAAAATTAATTACCTATGGAATTGTGTGAGGAGGAGACATTTTTCTCAATTTACTTTTGTCTAGGTATTTGCAAAGCATTTCTAACCTTGCTACCAAACTCAAATTTGGCTTGTAATAACATCTCTTTGAGTAGTCATGTCATCCCACTGAAATATATCTCCTAACTCAAAGCATAACTCTGTGTTTCTGCTGTTGTAGCCAGTATATTGCTATGAAAACCGTCAGTAAGTACTTACCCGGCATTACTGAAGGATTTGACCTTCTGCAAAGTCCAAGTGACATTACTGAGTTCTCTTTTAATACTGTTTTTGTTATCCCTGCCCTTGTAAGTCCTCTCTTCCAAATGTTTTAGCGTATTGGTTTATATGCTATTTTCATTGCAATTATGGCTAGAGCAGGAATGTTTTGTTACCTTTTTAACACATTGTCACCATGCATCATTTTAAAATCCTCATTGCTCCTTATTAGAGGTTATTTAAGCTCTCCGCTCTAACTGGATAATGAAGCATCCTTAGGACACAAACTAGCAAAAGCTTTTTTTGAAGATTTTGTTGCATTGGTGACAGTCTGGCACTTTGTTTGGGATTTTGTTTAGTTGTTTGTTTGTGTCATTACTTAGGTTAGTAAAATTTAATAGAAATGTACATAAATGTCAGACAACTGGCACAGCCTCTACAGCTATGACTGGCCAAAATATGCAAGGTCTATGCATGCTCCACCTAACCCCCGCAGTATGGTGCCACCTTCTTGTTTCTTGTTTACTTCCAGTGATGATATAGAATAGGGAACAGTGTGTGAGCTGAATAACTTTGTGTCAGGAAAATCTCAGGATCCTTAAAAAAAAACAAGACAGAGTGAGGCAGGTGAGAGTTATTGATGTGGCCCTGAGATATATTACTCTAAAGGAAATTGTGAAAACTCTAAAGATTTACCTCCTTTATTTCAATTACCATTTTGTCTTGTTGTTGCATGGTCTCAAGGTGTGTTACCCAAGCATGTCATACTGTAGTGTGTTTATTACTTCTTGCAACGTCTTTGCAATGTAAAGAAGTGTTACATTATCATCCTCAACAGTTGCAGAAATTTGAGGCATACATCCAGCAGAGTACAGAGATACTCCAAATAGCAGAGCCAGTGCTAAGACAAGAACTGGGAATGGCGCATTTGCAGTGGCACAGTACTATGCCTGAGTTAATAAGCCATGTATCTCAAGGGTGTCCATACATGCAGGTGAAACACCACACAAGCCTGGTATCGCCTGAGGAGTGCTTACGGGGCAGACCTTGTATCCTGCATAGTCCGTGCTGCATATCGCACCAAGCAGCAGCACAACCTTAAAGCATCATTAGCATAAACTTCTCTGTTTTGTGGCATCTGAGTCATAAGGCTACATTTTGAAACTGAATCCGTGTCTCCTGAGTCCTTCATTAATGTCACAGACCATTCTTCTTTTCACCTCTACATGTAAGCTAATTTCAGTTTTGTTTTCATTTCTCAGGGTTTTATATGCTTGTAAGGCACCTCTCTATGAACTCTTGCCTTTCTCTAATTACATTGATTTCTTATCCTTTATATTTTGGGAATTTACTCTTCCCCTCCAGAATTAGATGGTGAACATCGTGCTGCTTCCTAAACCAACTCTCATTTTCAATTCACTGCTGAAGTGCACTGGCAGAACAGACACCTGCTGCTTGAAGGACCAACCTCTGATTAGTTGTTTCATGTTTGTATCGCCTGCTAGTCAAACAAAAATTGTCATTGCATTATTGAGTGGAGGAGAATGCTGCGGCTGAGACAATGCTGTCTACTGTGGATTTGCTGTATGCAGGCCCACATGATGCCAGAGTATAATCCCAGACAGTGATTCCCTTTTAGTCTTTAAAAGCTGAGGGGATCCACAAATCTGTGTTGTTCTCTGTATTCAGGAGCAAATCACAACTACAGAAGTGGATTGAATTGTTTGATGACTGGAATATATATGTTTTCTGAGGGGAAAACTGTAGAATGAACTGGGGACTAAAGGCATTGCAATTCCAAAAGATTTTAGTAAAACAAACAAAAGACACAAGCAAAACAGGGAAATTAGCTGGCAGTTCTCAGTTGCTCTGTTGTCAGTAGGTAGGAAACATCACTGGAGCGGTCATGATTAATTGAAATAAGGTTGACTGACCAGAGGATATACGTGTCTATGCAAAATAGCGATGAGTAAGCAAGTGTAAAAGGTTATTATGTGGCTTCAAATGCTGCATCAGTTCTTTTAATCTGAGAGAGAATTGTGTGGATTAAAATTATAGCCAAACATGGTAGATGGAGAGGCAAGAGTATATGATTTCAGAACCCTCTAGAGGCATTTGTAATAGAAAAACATCCTCATGTACAATTCCATTGTGTTTAGCTAACATTGCCATAGTGGTAGTTTTAGGACAATTGGAATGTTTTGGAAATATTACCACATTTAAATTTTGAAGTAATTCCTATAAAAGCTAATTGTTATTGCTCTAAGTCAATTGTCTGATTTTCTTGAAAAATAGTGTTTATAGGCCAGAATATACGTTTTAATTTTTATTTATTTTATTTTTAATCATTGTCAGAGATATCAGTGGATTTACAGCTATATACCTACAAGCAAAATGTGGCTGTTCAGATCCTCAGACAGCAATAACAATAGTGAATTCTGAAGCATATCTATTTCGGATTATGGGTAGTGGATTTTTCTTTGAAATTGGATTTATAGACTATTGTTTACTAGAATTGTTTCTTTTTTCATTGTATCATTTAGAGTGGGTGTTTACAGATGCACTATTACCAGAGTTACTTATAGTAAGATCTGTTTTGAGTTAAACCAGGCAGGCCGTGCTAATTGCTGTACAGAGACACTCTACGATGTAATATACAATGTCACTTAAGCCCTGTTCATAAAAACCTGAGTTTTCAAATGTTCAGTGCATTACAATGAGTTTTGGTTTGGGCTAAATTGCACTATTGATTTTTTGGTAATTAGGTTTTAATGAATTGTGTTCACTCAATTGTAGGTTTGTCAAGGGAATTCAAAGAATGGATTGTGATCATTTTATTCACTTTATTTATTTATTTTTTAATGAGTCTAACATTAGAGAGCTCCTTTTCTAGACATCAGTAGTCTTGATTTTTGTTAGCTTCTTTCAAGTCCAGTGGATAGTTTTCTCTATTACAGTATTAGTAAAATTTATGTAAGACTGTAGGAATTTGGCTTGCCTAAAAACTGATGAAGTTATCCAGCTCTTAGAAATTTTGGTTTTCATACTGTTGCTTCCCTATACCATTTGTGTTTAACTGTTTGACTGAAATTGGTCTATATGTTTTTTGTTGTTGTTGTTGAACTTTGACTCCTTTTGCTTGCTTACATGTGTTTTAATCTTTATCCCTGGTCACTAAAAAGCTGCTTTTCCTTGTTGATGCTTAATCAAAGATCATGGCAGTAGACAATCCCCTGTTCTGATTTAGTAACATGCCATGTGTTCTCCATTAGCTTTTCTTTTAGTTTATTATTATTATTTTATTATTATTAATATTATAGTTTATTAAACTATGTGCTTTAGAAGGAGAAACACATGCTGTACATCAACCCCCAAAATACAGATAAAACATTGATTATACAGTTCAGTTTATTCCTGAGGGGTCAGAGGCACCTTCAGTAGCCTTGTATTTATGACTTCAGTCACTCTTCTAATGGGAAATCAACATATTTCCCTGAAATAGTTAAATAGCTTAAAAATCCCTGTTTAGTGATTTGTTTATTTATATGTAAACTTTACCTTTCTCATAATCTTTGCTAGTGTATTGGACATTCCACTTTGCTGGACAGCAATCATGAATAATTTTTGCTGCGCAGAGTCCTGGGTCAGCACAACTTTTTTCTGAGCTGGGCAGTGAGAACGTGGCCCTTGGTGGGTAACCCTCCAAGCAGGACACGGTCTGATCCTGACCAGTCAGCTGCCTCTTGCAGGGGAAATGCCAGACTCTTCACGGCACTTGAGTGGGCTTTATCTTTCTTATGGTGATCACAGCTAATCCCAACAGCAGATTAACTTGTTCTTCCAACTCCAGCAGGCTTCTCCCTCCCTGAGATACCGTCTTTAATGAATATCTGTATGCTTAGATACAGGGCTGTTTGCCATCCCAAAGCAGTGGTGGGCCTCTGTTGAGTGCCTTTCCAGACCAGAAGTAGCGTAAGTGTCAGAAAGGTATGAACCAAAGCTAACGTATCCCAGAGAGATGTGACATATTATCTTCTTTTAGCTTCATAGCCTTTGCATTAGAATTTTTAGATGCATACAGCTGGTTTGGGATGCAGAGAAATAGATATACAACTGCTTGCATGTGGTACTTTCATGTAGTTTTCTTTGATGCTGACCTACCATATGCCCTTGAGTAAATAAACCATTGAATCTTTCTATGCTTTTGTTCTTCCTACACATCTTTTTTTCTACCTTTTATATTCAATCCGTAATATTGCAGCTTTTTATACTGAAACACAAAAACAAACCTTTTCTGATATATTTTACTGCTTTTGTCATTAATCATTGCAAAGAAAGGATCTAGCGTGTGCTTTCTTTTGTATAATTTGCACTTGCTTAGGTACGAATCAGGCAATTCAGACATGAAAACATGGACAGTAATTCAGGCTTGCCATATTTTACCATTTAATTTCACTAAGCATGGTCATCTGTGTCTTTCAAAATACATATTAAACGTAACATAGTTCCATGCCCCCACTGTACAATTAAAAAAGGACACCAATCTATTACAACTGTGCCTGAATACTTCTAAATTTGTGCACAGCCATTTCCATGTAGAAATATGCACTTTGCACATGTGGCTGTGCAGTTTAATGCCATTAATTTAAGTTTATGATATGAACACACCTGCATGTAAAACACTTTTAAAATCTGGTCATGCAGATCTTTCTTTTTTAATGAGGTTTTTGTTTTTTCTTTTGGGCAAAAATCTGCATATATTTGCATACTTTATGTGTATTTTTAGAAGAGGTCACTGTAAATTGGACTTACAAAATGGTAAAACACAGCCTGGGTATACCCAAGTATGTCACTCATGGAAATATAAAGAAGGATATGTAACCCAAAGTGGAGATCTCAGACCTGGCTAAAATGTGAAAAATCTTTTCTCATTGGCTAAGGAATACAAAAATGTTAGGTCCACAAGAGTGTGTTCTCCAAGCTTCCCTGTGTTTTCCTCTGAAAAACTCACTCTTTTCTTTCAATTACATTTGATTTTGTTATTACTATCTATCCATGTAATAGTGATATTAATTTTCTCTCTCTCTAGCTATGATGTAGTTTACTGATAGTATTGCTTGTCATTACAGTGTTAGTGTCAGTTGTGCAAAACACTGCCAGGCTTTTTATTTGTTAGGATATTACCAACAAATTACTAAACTAAGCTGTTTAGAGGTAATGCTGCTTTTCAGGTTTTTAAGAACATTTTAATCTGGAGGAAGACAGAGAGAGAAGAGTAGATTTTTGGTGGCAAAAGCAAGTATTTCCAGATCAAGAGCTTTCTTCTTGTTTTCTCTTAGAAACTTGCTTTTGCCATAAGTTACGTCCTTGGATTCCTTTCCCTGTGACAGCCTCCTTCTGTTTAAATCCATGCAGTCGAGCAGGACAAAACCAATTAGCTGAAGTAAGGTGAATAGGATACTTAGTGAAATAAATAAATACTATGCATAAGTTAATTATCCTGCTCAGTTGCACTGAATTAACAAGCAGGATGAGCTTGAGTTTGGATACACATACATTTTAACTTTTCCTCCCCAAAATTATCTAACTCTGGTGTGTTTAAAAAGCAAGATTTGCTGGCATTGTTTTCTTGTGCGTTCCTGTGTCAAAGTATTTGTCAGCAAATTTCCAACTGTTTTATCCATTTTAAAATACCTTAGATGACACGGTTTCAAGGATCTCCGTTAGAAGATTATTCTTCTTATTATGGGCAGATATGTCAAATTATTAGCATTACCTTACCAAGTTCAGCCTTTGCTCAGTTTCATCCCATTATTCCTACCCCATGGGCCACAGTAAATATTTTTTCCTATTCTTGGCATTCATGTCTTTCAGACACTTAAAGATGCTTATCATTGATCCCTTAGCTTAGACACAGAAAAAGAAAAAAAATGCTTAACAATCCCTATTTTAAAGTATAAGATGCAGGGGTACAGCATTTTTTTAGTGGATAAATATATCTTAATAAACAATTTTATAATGTATTTGCAAAACATACAAGGAATTAAATATGCATTATTTTTTCTTTAATTATTGAAATAAAGTGGATTTTTTAATTGATCTGATCCTTTCAGTTGACCTGTGTTACAACTGTTGGATCAGACTGGGGATTTTGAATCATCCAAAATGTAACGTTTGTCCTGCTCTGAAGGTTAAACACCTTCTTAACTGCTTACTTATTTCTGCTTCATCCGGTGTTGACTGGGGGACCAGATCCACCTCATTTCCTAGTAGCATACTGAGATGGTTTTCTCTGAGACATGCTGCAGTTGTTTACAGCACATATATATATACATATTCAACCCTTTGCTGAGGCTGTAATTGTTTCATGCCATCACTGATTCTTTTTTCTTGTTTGCCTTTCTAGTTATCAATATTGTTGTCTGTCTTAGAACTGCAGATTTTCCACAGAAGAAAAATCGGTTGTGTCAAGGTAAGTGAACAGAACTATATTAGATTGCAAACATTCTTGTTCTAAAAAGGTTGCTTTTATCTTTGACGCTTTGTGGTGCTGTTGTCTGCATGTGTATGTATGCTCCATGGTGAACACCTACAACTGAGGAATTATTCAGATAGTGAACAAGAAAGCAAAAAAAAAATGCTGCTTGCCTATGAACCTTGCTCCATAAAGAAAATGCATCAGAGCTATCAGCAAATATTTCTCCAAGATCTCACAAACTAAACATTCAGATAAATGGAATTTGTATGCCTTTCTGAAACACTGTTAGCTGATGTTTTAACTAGCACAAAAGCCTGATCATCATGTATAAGCTCTGCTGAAGATGTATCTTGCTTTTTCCCATAGCTTTGTAAATTCTAATTCTGAATACTCCTATTTTACTCCTGAAATGTTCTGTTGCATTTTTTGTTATGAAACATAATATCATCGTACTGTCAAAGTACAGACTAGTAATAAATAAAACTATCAAAGTTGTTTTAATAAAGCTAAACAAGTAACATCCTGTCTGCCAATCAGCTGATTAGTTTTTCTTTCTGAACATGTATTTGATCTTGATTAGTGATACTTTCTGTTGCATGTGTTCTCTATCCATGTAGTTACTAATACTGAACATGATACCCACCATTAAAAATTGGAACTGTATTCACTAGCTATCATGAGTTCGGCTCTGGTTCAGGCCAGTACTGACTTAAAAACATACTTCATTGCCCTAACTAGCTAAAATTGATTTATGCCAATGGCAGGTAACAAAAGGTTCCAGGGCCTCAGAAAGCCCTTTCTACATCTTAGTTCCTACAAACTGTGTTTCTAGCAGATGGCTGCCTTTCAGCTCCCTAAACCTCACATGGGGACTGGAGGAAACTGAGAAAACTTGCAGTGCTGTTACTGTAGTACAGCTAATGACAATCCTATGGCAAAAACAAACAAACAAAAAAAAAAAAAAAAAAAAAAAAAAAAAAAAAAACAGGAGAAGAGGCTGAAGCATTCTTATAGGGTTATCTCCTAAACTATACTCATGTACAGAAAGAAAATACAGAAAAATACTGCAATGGGCTATTAAAGGGGAAGTTCAGATAATAAGGCCCATCAGATAGTTAGCAAATACTGCTGGTAGGCATATCAGAGTTCTGCACCTGAGAAGAACAGGAATCTGCTCTCAGGAGGGTATTTTAGAACCAGCCCTGGAAGAGGCAGGATATTGACAGAAGCAAGCGGTCATGGTGAAATGTTGGTGAAAAATAAAGCAGGGAGAGAAGGGAAGAAATGGAAGACTGAGAGGACACAAAATAAAACAGGTCTATACAATTTAACAGATGCAAACAGTGAACTTGAAAATATTCCTGTAAATGTCTGTTACCCTAAACTAGCTCCTGGTAGTGCTTAGGTTTTTTTTACTTAGTTCTGTTTCAAGCTTCATTGAAGATTTCTGTTCCTATCAGAGATAAAATAATTGTTTGGTCAGCAGTAAACAGAAGCTTGCTGTTACTTCAGTGGGACCCATTTCATCTCTTTTTTTTTTTTTTTTTAAATTATTATTACTGTATGCTACTTCTTTATTATTACTTCAGTTATATAATCATAGCTCTTGCAACCACAAGAAAGAGTTCAGGAAACCACTGAAGCTTTACCTTTTTAGAGAAAAGAGCACAATGGCACAGAATATTTAGAAGAAAATGTAATCTGAAGGAGTTACATAGATATTACTGGAATTACATCTGGAAAAATAAAGTGATTTAGTAATTACTGTCCTGGCATGGTTTATATTTAATAAATTAATTGTATTTGCATACATCAAGTGTATACACAGCGATCTCAGAGTCATCCCTGTCAAATTTCATGAATCTATGAGTCAGGTAAACATCTGCAGGCAGTACAAAAAGTGCGCTTAGTCAGACAATTTATCAGGACTGCATAAAAACTGCTTCTCACAACCCTTCCCAGTTAACTGAGCCAAGACGTAAAATAGCATCTGCAAATGTTTGACTCTTGATCCCAAAGCCAGGAATCATTACTAGGCTGTTCACAGAGTATAGCTTGAATGTGTTATGTCCAGTAAAGCAATATGGCACACAACCAGATACTACAGTCTTAAATATGTGGGATGCTGACTGATTAAAGTTTATATTAATGTTACCATTGTCAAATCCAGTTTTATCTTCATCAACGTGTAGCTGATGCAAAAAAACATTGTCATCTTGGCAGTAAAAATAAGTCTCTGTCCAAGATGGTCTGCAAAATACATATCCTTTCAATTCTGACTGGTCTTTGTCTTGATAAAATCACTGGTGATTTTTAAATGATTTTCACAGCCACTAACCAGAGTTGAAGTACCATGAAGACAGCAAAGTTTCTGAAAATAAACACAATTTCAGTTGGTCTTCACCTGAGTCTAACTACAGTCCACGTTTGTTTGTTTGTTTATTTTACTACTCAAAAGCAGCTGGGGATTCAATCACTGTTTGCTGTTTGCCAGGTATGTTTTTGGACAGTGCAACAAATTAGTTAAAAAACCCTCCCTGTAAGTACAAAAAGCTGTACAGGAGACAAAACATGAGTTAGTGTCTTTTTTTCAAGATACACTTTAAAAATGGTCTTAAACATCAGCCTGAGATACTGGGTGCTCTAATGCTAAAAATGGAACACTTACCAGAAAACAATTGTACATTTCTACCGAGAAGTGTATTCTAAGAACCTGCATATTTAACGAAGTAAGAATGATTTGTACAGGCAAAGAATTTGAACATTATGTTCACTAAAAGTAGCTCATACTTTTCTACATCCTTAGACAAACTAATGTGAATCGCTTCTATAGGCTTACTGGGCTTTCTTCAGTAGACACAAGGATAGTAATCTCAGGGCAGTATAACACAAGGAAAGCATCAATTTCAGGGGTACCCCGGCTAGTCCCAACTGGCAGTCTCATTATCATTTGAATTAATGTTGCTATTTAATAAACTCTATGTGAAGAGCATGTGCCCATATACATGTCTGATTGGCAGAGCCTTTATAAGACTTTCACATAAACAATGGTTTCAAAATTACTCATAAAATATGTGACAATCAATAAACCTTTAATAATTGTCAGCAAATTAAACATAAGGGTTCAAAGACTTATTTTTGTAAATAGAGAATATAGATGGTGTAGAACTATTTTTGCAAATAATATTCCATTTATGTACATGTGACTGCTGTATAACCATTTATTTAGTTGATTTTCTGATGGGGTGGGTGTCTGAACTATGAAATGATATGTCTGTTTTCCCTCTTTCACTGGTCAGCTAATACAGTCAGCTTCCTTCCTCCCATCTCCTCCTCTGTATCTTTTTGGCTGTAATCACGTTTTATAGCCTGCACTTCTAGCACTTCCTTTCTAGTCTATAAAAGGCCAAAAGGAAGATTCAAATAAGTCTGAAGATAAGTAGTCAGGTCATCTAATTTATCTCCTCTACGCTGACTTTTGTTCATCAGTTGAGTTGCTGCTTTATAGATGAGACAGTCTAATTAGGTCCAGAGAACATCATCCAGGAGTCACTGCCTACTGTAAGGTACTATACTTCAATTTTAATGAAGTATTATGGGACTCTTAGTTTTAAATACTTCATTCATTACTGTTAGGATAATAATAATATAATAAAAGTAATTTATCTGGATCAGCATTTTAGAAAGAAACATATCTGACGCGCAGTGCATAAACAATGAGTAGCCAGAATATTTTGGAATGAGTGGTATTTATTATCCTTATATTCTTGAAAGTGAGGAAAATGATACTGAAGATGACAGACCCACAGCGGTTGTGAAAGGAATGAAAATGTTGCAAAGGAGTTTTACTTGTCATACCTACTACAATGTTTTAAAAAAACAATTTTGAATTTCCAAAACAGCATAGCAGCATTTACAGCAAAATAAAATCCACTTTTTGGCTACAAAAAATCTCAAGAAAAACAACTAGAAAATCCAAGAGCAGTTTAAAGCTAACATTCTCTAACCATTAAATACGTTTTCATAAAACTGGAGACGCTTCTATTTCCTTCCAGCTAGAAGGGGCGCTGCATGATCTACTGGAACTATCATTTATATTTTCTTTCCATAAAATCAGTTAAATGTTATTAATTGATCTTAGTTCTGAAGGTAATTTCTTTTCTCCTGCTTCCAATAATACTTGCAAAATTAAAAAGCACTGTCAATGTTAATGAAGGGGAATAATATCAGGACCTCTTAATTATATATGCTGAAATTCATCCCCATGTCTTCAGAGGAACTCAGTGAATGGGGAGTTTACTTTTTTATGTGTCACAAATCTGCACCTTCCTGCTTTTGATATTACTTACAATTTCCACTTGGAAAATCTCTGTTTTAAATCTCCAAAATTCATTTAACAGGAAAGAATGCAAAGTCAAAGCTTCGCTAAAATTAGTGTACGTGATCTTGGGCTTCACCTGAAGCTCATGAAATCATTACATTTCGGATACATTGGTTTAGCACATCTCAAAGGAAGAGGTTTAATATATGTCAGATAAATTATCTCTAGAAATGTCTGTTTCTTGCCATTCATTGACTGTAGTGGGATCCCAGGCAGCCACCTCGGATATAGATGCCTGTGTAGATTCAGACACTCAGCAGACAAATGGAAAATCCCCCTCCCCCTCTTTCCTGCCACCTGCCCTATGTCTTTCCCTTGACTTCAAGGACTTAGCTCTAATCTTTCATCCTCAATTAATTCAGGAATGAAAGAATGATTTTCATTTGCTTTCCACTTCTATTTTAAGAAAGGAAACAAGGGTTTTGAGGGAAATCTGGGGATGGTTTATATTAGTGCTCAATTACACATTATTTAGACAAGGGTAAATATTAGGATTTGAGAATCCAGCACAAGAGTAATAGATTTTTCTTTCTTTAAGGAAAATAGCCTATTTGCTTTACTGCCAAGCATTGACTGTTTCAATATGTTCAAGCCTAGAAGGCTGAAAACGACGACACAGATGTGATTCACATAGGGCTCACCAGCATGGTGCTTCAATGTTCTGGCTTGTTGGAAAGCTTCCAGGGGATTTAGGAAAAGAACATACTGCAGAAATGCAAACCATTATTTAGCCAATTAGTTAGGAAAATGTGTTGTTTCAGCATGATCAGATTTAGCTTTGTTAATTTTTATTTGTTCTCATTAAAATTTCCCCACGCAGAACAAAATATTTAGTCACAGAGCTGTTATCTATAGTTAAAATGGTTATTTATCAATCAGAAGAAGTTTTAGAGTATCCTGTGTATAGAAGGCTTACATATCTCCTAGGTGACTGTAGGAATAAAGTACAAGCGTGCTGCATAACAGGAAGGCAAACCCATTATTCTTTAAGCAATGTAGCATTTGAGCCTAGGTCAAGTTTCGTACATGAAGTTTGAGTATTTTGAACATGTAAAGCCTAATTAAAAGACCTTTAGAATTAGATTCTTCTTTCCTAGAACAAGTATTATCAATATATTGGGTCTGGAGAGAGGTGAAAGAGACTGTAGATAAATGCTGCTCGGTGATGCTGTTCTCCTTCCATGATCCCCTTATGGACTGGTACAACTGACAAATGTCAGGCTATTTTTAAGCATGTAATTAAATTATCTTGTTTTACATAAAATTAAGACACATTACTTTCTTGTTATGGAGATGAATGTAGTGTAGATGCAAAAATTTGCAGATGAGAATCAAGAGTGGTTTTACAGGAAGTACTTTCCAGGCTTTCCACATAGTGATGAAATATGGTATAAAGCAGCACAGTGTCAATAAATCTACAGGATAAAGGTCAGGTTTACATCGATGGACGGAGCTGGCAAATACATTTGTTCCTGCAATGTCTGTGTTTTAAATGCCACCCTCTGATGAACCCAGTGCAGAAATACACTTTAGGGTTTGATGAGATGTCAGTTTTGTTCAGTGCTGATCAAATAAGATGAATGAAAGTGAAACAAGAACAAAAATATTACTTCTGTCATTTATTTTTTATGCATTACAGGAAGTGGGTCAGTCGGGGAGATTTCTCTTAAACAAATAGCAATCACTGCACAATATCACCCATTGATCTATTTCACAGCAGGCAATAGCCTTTTTGTCAGAAAGGACACACAATTCAAATACCACGGAATGCATAGAAATGCCCAATGACAGGTTTAAAAAGTATCTTCCCCTCCTTTTATTGACAAGCCATCCCTTTCCACAGATCAATCTAGGCTGCAGAGGCAGGGCATTCCAAAAAAACTTCCAGATCTACAGGGAAGGCAGATATTCAATAAAAAAATGTGGAACATAAATTTTGCGTAATGTAAAAGAAACATCATATTTTGCAAAAATAATTTGTTCTTTATGATAGGAATATGAAGATACCCGGTGATAGGGCAATTGCATAAGCCTAACCGTAGCAATGTGAAGGCCCTCTGCTTAGGCTGAGTGACATATCGTATCATTAATTTATCTTCTTCACAAAACATTATCAAATGCTAGAGTCCATGTATCCTACACGATTGTAAATGTTTTAGATAAAAAATAGCTTTGTGGATAAACTGTTCTGAAAATGTGACGCTTGCTTTTTACACTTAATTTGCATATGAAATTATTTTAAAGCATTTAAATTCAATATCCTGCTTTGAGTGACTCTAAGCCATTGTCATGTGTCTGAAATTAGGGAGCTAAATTCATATATATGCATTTAAATAAGTGGTTTGAGTTCCTGAGCATTTATGACCTGCGTGGAGGTAAATGTTATTTCCAGTTTATCATCTGTATGTCAGAGCAGCTAAAAAGCAATACAAGAAATGCTCTAATAATATTTTACAGTTAATAAGGAATTTTTGCTTTATATCTATTACATATTCAAATAACTAAATACTTTGCCTGACAAAATATCTTAGTTGATCATAAAATTCGCATATCTTCTTCTGAAGATGTGTATTTTAATGCAGTGGCACCCATAAGCAGAACAGATTAGATTTAATTCAAAAGATTTCTGTCTACTACTTTGCCCTGTTATTTGTGGAGGTCAAATAAAAAACTAAATTCTAATGAGTGTCTGGCATAGAGTAAGCATTCATCTAGTAATGAGCCGAGATGTGTGAGAAATGCCAAGAACCTCTCACCTCTGGCTGAAGTCTGGGTTTACAGGTAGCCTATAATCTTCACATTATCATGTTCCTTTTTAGAGGAATAATCCTCCTCTTCAAAAATGGGGAGGGAAATAACTACTTGTGAAAGGGAACATCGGTTACAGGAGCAAGCTAAACAGAGGAGAAAGGGACCTATAGGCTGATTTGTTCCTGCTCTGTCCACTTGTTGGATTATACACAAATATTTAAATATTTACCATTCGATATAAAAAGATGACAGATCTTAACCATGGTAACCACTGTGTCACTCACTATTTAGTAGACCTCTGTTACCTGTGCAATGCCTAGAAATGCCATTGAAATATAAGCAAGTATTCAAAGCTTCAAAATTTGTTGATTATATTGTATAAGGTATTTGGGAAAATAATAATAATAATATCATACTATTTATATTCTCAATAGATATACAGCTCTTCAGAATCTTCTTAGAACATGAAGAGAGGTAAATGATGAGAGAAAATCTGAGAATGATTCTCATTGCATGACAAATCCAGAGCTTATGTGGAATGACTCCTATCAACTTTTCTCCACTGAAATATTAGGATTTGGGGATTTTAGCTATACTTTCCATTATGAGTACTCTTATGTGATGCTGTATGCTATGTTTACTTAAGCGATAAAGCAATATGCAGTGGGACTGTTAATCAAAATAAATACATAACATTTTAGGGCAATATGACAAAAATATGTAGTATCATACACGCTTGCATTTAACAATTATGCCACAAAACTGAGACATAGCCTAGATTGTTTTGAAGCTCTAGGCGTTTTACTCTGGAGATTATTGTGAAATTATCCTTTTGTATGGCAAGGCTGAGGCTCTCTTTCCATTTCTTAAACCATTCAGCTACTGGTCTGTTGGTACTCCCCAAAAGCCAGAGCAGGTTTGTGTAGTGATCTTGCATGATATCCCTTGCTCAGCACAGCTGTGTGGAGGTTGGGTGTCATGGCCTGAAGTTGTGGTGGTTTTACCGTGCTAGGCAGTTGAACACCACAACCGCTCTCTCACTCCCCCTCCTCAGATGAGGAGGGGAAGAAGTAAAGGAAAGAACAACTCACGGGTTGAGATAAGGATGATTTAATTAAAAAGGGGAAATATATATATATATATATAATTAAGGAAATATTATTATTAATTAAACAATTCAACTAAAGGGAAAAAAGGGAAAGGGGAAAAGGGAGGGGGAAAGGGAATAACTAAACAAAACAAGTAAAGGCTATGTGGAAGTGCAGAGGAAAGAAATTACTCTCTACTTCCCACAAATAAGCGATGCTTGACCACGTCCTTGAAGCAGGGCCTCAACGCACGTAGCCAGTGTTCGGGAGGAGGACAGACGTTTTCGCAACGAGAGCCCACCCCTTCCCTCTTCTTCCTTTTTCCACCTTTTATTGCTGAGTGTGACATCATATGGTATGGAATATCCCTTTGGTTGGTTTAGGTCAGCTGCCCTGCTGATGTTTCTTTCTCACTTTTTGCCCACCCCCTAGGAGGGTCAGAGAGAGTCCTGATGCTGTGCCAGCACTTCTCAGCAGCAGACACAACACTGGTGTGATACCACTGCTGTTCTAGCTACAAGTGCAGAGCGCAGCACTGTATGGGCTGCTGCAGGGAAAGTTAACATCCCAGCCAGACCCAGTACAGAAGTACATCCCCTCCACCTGAGGGCTCAGCTGCCTGGGCTGGGAGACAGCTTCAGGTGCTGGTTCAGGTGCACAGCTGCAAGGAGAGCTGCCCGAGCTGTGCTTGTTAGGGGCTCCTTCTCCTCACCTGGGAGCTATGCTGAAGCTGAGGATTTGGGGCTTAGCCCCTCCACGAGCAATGCTGTTGCCATGCTTTGTCCTGGCTTGATCCTGACCCTGTCTCAGAGACTTGCTTCTCTGCCTCGAACTGCTCTCTATCTGGGGATCTGGATCCTTGGCTAAGCCTAGGTTCCTGTACTAGATCTTCTCTGCTTGCCTTGCTCAGGTATGGTGGGGCTGCCTTTCTGTCTGTGACAGCCTTGCTGCTGCCCGCCTGGTTTTCATGGTGAGCTTCTGGCTCTGCTTACCCTCTTCAAGTAGGGCCTGACCCAGTTGCTCAGCCCCACTAGGGAAGTGAAGCAGAGTGATCACCTCCAAGCTGCAAGTGAAGTGGCAAAGCAAACCTGAAGGAGACTGCTGACCTCCCTGTAGATTATCCCTTTGACTCAGAAAAACCTGCTTTTTGTAGCCCTCTCTTTTGACCAGAGATGTCTTACCAGCTAAATATAAATTATTCCAGAGGAAGAAAAACAGTATCTTATTTGGTGGGGTATAAGGCTCTCAGGAAAAACAGAAACCATGCATGTTGAACATGAAAAACTCACAAATTTAACTATACCTCATTTCAGATTAACTTTTCTGCATCTGCAGACTGTATGGAGATTTTCCAGATACGTATCAGACCTCCTAATGCAATATCCTTCATGTGAAAGGAGAGTCAGTTACATTTTCCTTCTCAGAAGGAAATATAAGAAGGAAGAATATCCTTCCTCCTCTGAAGGAAGAATAACTCTTATTTTTCTCCCTCAAATCTCTGTCAGAATGTTGCTCTATTTAAAGCACTTTCCTTTCACCATTAACAAGTGCAAGTGACCTTTTTAATAGTAACAAAGAACAGAAAGGGAGTGTGGAGAGAATTTTGTATATCCGCACAGTGGGATTCTTGACTGTGCCCTCTCTTACCCTTGCAGATGAAGCAGTTGTGAGCATTTAGTGACAATGAACTTAGTGGCTGACTTCAGGGCATATTAGTATTTTGGGATATTTTGGCAACAGCAAACGCTTGATAAGGATGCAGTGAAGTATCCCATGGAATTGTTCTAGCCGTGACAAATAATTTCACTCACCTTTGCTGACTAAGCAGTAGTTCTTATATATGGTTTCCAGTTGTACTTTATAAATGACTTTAATTTACAGTGCATTACATGGTTATGTCTCTAAATCCCCATGCAATAATTTGTATCTTTTCCCTTGATAGTTTAATTGTTTGTATTTTTTTCGAAGGTAACTTCTTGGTAATCCAATCCAACAGCTACTTTCCCTTGCTTCTGAATAGTAAATCTTTAGGTACTGTTTATTCAAATTACCCAAGGTACGGATTTTACAACTTTTTAATCTGGATAATGCAAACAGTATTATTCTTCCTCTTCCTTGGGGGAGAGTGTGTGTGGAGGAGAAAGCACCACAAAAACCTATTTCTTTGCATAAATACAAAGCAGAACATTTAATTAGTTTTGCTAGTGTAGCTGACAAATGGTCTGTATGTACTATAAATGGGGTATATATATCATGTATACTTGCACTTTAGTTAGAACTTTGCAGTATCTTAATGCATCTGTCTAAAGGTTTTAGTTCCAAAAAATAAAACTTCATCTTAATCAAATCTTTACAGGAATTTCATTGTTCTAAGCTCCACAATATGATCCCTGATACTTTAAATTCAAGAGAAAATAGTTGGGTAAATAAAATTATTTGCTAGATGGCTATATGAAAACACACGCACACATGAGCAAAAGGAATAGGAAAAACTGAAAATCTGCCCTAAAGTCAGTCCAGTTTGTTCATGACAGGTTACTCAGTGTATGAAACAAAATATTGGAACTTTCTTTGCCTGTCAATGGGTTAGGAAATAGAACTCTTGGTGATTTGTGTTACGGTGAGGTTTACTTTTTGATACTGGTGAGTCCTGCTTATCAGATGAAAGTGCTTACATTCAAGAAAAGTTAGAAAAGGATTACAAACTCTGTGATGGTCACTTTAGAAGAAACTTTCTTTGCAATCTCATTAGAAAACTCACACAAAAAAAAAAAAAATCCAACAAAACCAACAAAAGGGGTACGTGACTTAAAAATAAGACACATTTCTCATTTCCTTTAAGGAAAAGTCAATCCTGCCAACTTGTTTGTGGAATTTTCCTGCACCTAAATTTCCATATCTGACTCTTATGCAACTTCTCATCACTTCTATGATGAAATAGCTGGTGCATCTAAAAGTTGCTTCAACCCTCACTAACTGATTAAAAGGATTTTTTTTTTAAATGGCAATATTCAGTAATTGGGAAAAATCTTTTTGCTTGAGGAGAAATATGAAAATTCTGAATTCTTTTTCCGCTCACTAAAAATTCAAAATTTCACAATGTACATATGTACTTGGACTGCAGGCCAGTTCTGTTATAGTCTTTTACCACTTTAAGCTTGATGAAATGAAGCTAGTGTTTTGCATAGTTGCTAAACAACAAATATATTAAACTCATGCTACATTTTACATCTTCTGTTAAAACCTTCACAAAGATGTAAAATGAAAGTAATGAAACAAATTAATGAGCATAATTCAGTCCATTAAATTTGTCCTTTTAACCCACGTAAATAGAAATTCATTGATTTTATTGCAGGAATTTATAGAAACTTAGTTGATGGATGTAACCTCTTCCAAATGGTTGTCTTATGTCTTTAACTGATTTAGCCTTCTTTCTTTTATTGCCATAGTGCTATTTTCCATGTTCAATCCATTGTTGAAATATGAAATTTCTATCCGAATTACCTTACTTCTTTGAAAGCATGTAATCCTGAGTGCAGAATCTTGTTTCTTTATCAGTCTAGGCAGAAATAAAGCAGAAGTTTACAGACAGCTTCTATAAGTATGGTCATTATCACACTAAAGTCCAAAGCAGGTCAACAGATGTCCTAATAAATATGGCAAAATTAAATATGCCATATGTAGATTTCCTCAGTTCTTCCTGGTTCCTTTGATGTAGATTTAACTTTTATTTTTTTATTTTTCAATGCCTGGCATTTAGAAGTTCATTTAAGACCTCTTGATTCTACCCAGCATTTTTCCATTTTAACTCTTAATCCATTCAGGTTTCAGGATGCGATAAAGGTAGATCTATTATGACCTGTAGGAATTCACAACTTTTGTGATCCTGACTTTATAGGTTGTGGACAGTAGACAATTCAAAAATAATTACTTGAAAATCTGATTCACCATTTATAGTTGCTGTGCTCCCAGTCATCTCAAATAAGTAGTAGAAGGAATTGAAATATGGAGAAAGTTAACTAAAACCTCACTATGTCAGTCAGTTAGAATCAAATATAATCGCTGTGATTTGTATTAAAAATAAATTCATAAGGTAGATTTTCCTGCATTTCTAGTAATGCATTTTCCTGTCCCTCCCCCCCTGTTCCTTTCCTATCCCCTAGTCTTTGATAATGGTTCTTTAATTGTCTTTTAATTTGTATTTACTTAGAGAAAATGTCCTGGCTTCCTACAAATGGATATATTTAGGGGTTAATAATTAAAAAATATTTTTAAAATTGTTATTTTACCAGTTAGCTACTCTCGCTTTGTTTTTTTGGACAGCTTTACTCTTTATTCTTCATAAAGGACACAGGACCTTACTGGTTGTAGTCACAGTTCTGTAAATAACACGTTGGAGCAGCTTTTCATATTGCCAGTGCTTTCTATATTCCTCGCACAAATACAGATACATTTAGGCATATGTCTGCTGAACTGAGGCTTAGTGAGATACAAGAAACAAGGGAAAATTCAGGATTTGGCTTTTCTCCAGTGATGTCACATCACTTCAAACTAGGTTAGTGACACTGGGAATGGGGAAGGAAAGGTCAGTGCGTGCCTACTTTCTCTTCTCAGCCTGCTGAAAGTGCTCTCCTAGCAATGTGAGTATTCTCTCTGGTCAGTTCATCAGAAGTAGCTGAGTCAGATATCATAAACCAGCTAACATACATTTGTTTGCCAGAAGCTCAAGCATATCATAGTCATAGTTTAATTAGTTTAATTGTTACAGGTTTATTATAGCAATAAAATATATCTGTAGCTTGTCAATCGTAAAACACTATTGCTGGGCCTGGACATAATGGGCCTGTCCAGAGATTATCAAACTACTGGTCATGAAATTGGAATGCCCTGTGTTGGTGTCAAAGAGATTGAGAGTGTTCATCTGCCATTGCAAAATTTGTCCTGTAAAAAAACCTGTGATTCAGACAGCTGATTGTACATATCTTCATTCTGAATTAAAAATGAAGGTGCCCTGGCTTCACTGAAATTTTACTGAATTACTATCAGAACAGATACAGCTGATGTCAATAGTCATTTCTGAACACAGCTGATGCTAAAGGAGGAGCAAGAGCTTAGTGTTAAGTAGGAAGTTACTCAGGTAACCCTCATGGGCATAGCTGAGAACATAGCAGTGAGGAATTGGAGCTGGATCAAGAAAGAATATGGTTCTCAAAGTGATGATTACTAGAGACAGAAGTAAAGTCCAAAGGAAAAAAAAAAAAAAAAAAAAAAAAGGAAATTGAACACATGAAATCAAGAGAGCAGGCCAGAATTAGAAGATGGCAACAAAGAGAGTAGTAGCTCAGGAGAGGTGTCTAAAGAATATTTGATAGGAGATTTTGTGCTCCCAACTAAGGTTATTAAATCAGCAACTAGAGAAATCCTGAGGGAAAAAGAGCATGTGATGGATGTAAGAGAAAATACTTTGAAGAGCATAAAACATTGTTAAATAATATTGATTGTGCAGGTGAAAGAAAATCATCTCCATGAAAATGTGAAGTAGCATCTCCCTCTGAAAGCATCAAAAATAACCCTTTCTGGTATGGATGATATGCTAGCAGAACTAAAAATGGATTAGGATGCAGGGTGAGAAACTGGACAGTGATCTAGCGATTGTGTGAGATTGACTTAGAGCAAAGAAAAGGTGTCTGGAAGGAATGTACAAATTGCAGAACAATTTCTGTAGTGTTGCATGTCAGAATGATGTAAGCCACTTTGGAAACGATTTAAAAGAAAACAAAAAGAAAAGGTAGGGTAAGGCCTGAAAGGCTCTTGAATGAGTGGATGGCAAAACATATGACCAGGATTAATAACATTGAGAATTTGGCACCAGACCTGCCGATATCAGAGTTTCTTAGTTTTGGGGGGAAAAAATAAGTAGGAGTTTATGAAGAAGGAGGTGAAGATGAGGCCCCTACCAGAAACAGAGGTTAAAGAGTAGTGTAATTATCACAATCAGAAGCCATCAGTAAATTTGCAGGAGTAGAGCTGGAATTAATTATAAATTGGCAATGGTTTGGAAAATATTTTAAGATTACAATTCGGTGCTAAGGGAAGATGATTCTTCACTAGACCTAGAGACGGAGATCTAGGGAGGGCATGTACACATGGAAAAGAGAAAGAGGGGAAAATTACAAAGAACTTCACTAAAGGCAGAGATGGGTAGTGAGAAACAAGAATCAGAAAAGATTACCAGTGAATAGATAAATTTAGAATACCTGTGTCTTCTGTAGAAATATAACCATGAATACTGAGGTTGTCTTGTAAACATCTTGGGGGTAGGGGGGTGTCATTAATGAGAATGATGGTGATGTTCATAGATAAATTCTTAGCAACAATCCAACTTCTCTAGTCAAGGACTTGAGAAGGGACTTTGGAAGAGCTTTGCTGGAATAACTACTGTGGTACACTCATTTTCATGAATATAAGAGATGGACAGTAGACTCAGCTTCCATTGAAAAGTCATTACATTTTGCACAAGATTTCTGCTACTACTCATGAATGTTTCCTTTTTTATTACGAAACTCCAAGAGTCATGTTTCAAATGCAATTTTGTCAAAAACGAACTAAAATTTTAAGAAGTAGAGATCACTCAAACTGCTCAATTATGTAAATGAAAAGTATATGTTCATTTTGTTTGCTGTTAAAAATGCATTCATGGTAAATCCCAACCTGTCTGTCATTTCAATTTGACTTGCATAAATAAGCTATCTCTGCTTAGAGAGGACTGGGGGCTGTGCAATTCTTCATCTTGGTCACTTTGTGTTTTGCACCCTTTGTCATGGTGCTCAGTTTTTCAATTTTAAAGTGTATGTTCATCACAGAAAATCTTGCCTTTGTATATGTGCTTGTGTTTGGTGTGCATCTGTTGCCAAGGAAGTGGATTGTAGGAAAGATTAAAGAATATATTTGACCTGAAAACCCTAGCTACTTGGATCTTTACGGGCATATATGGACGCATACTTCAAGAAAAACAAATGCACCTTTTATGTTCAGAGGAAATGTGTACGAAATCTGGTAGGTGAAACCCTGACCCCATGAAATCAGTGACAAGCTCTATGTTGATTTCACACAGCCCAGTACTTGGCCCTGCAGACCAAGGTGCAGGTGTTTCTGTTCTGATTTATGCAGGTGTTTCTGCTGTTTCCGCAAAGCAAAGCTGCTGCTTTTTTAATCATCTCCACTGGAATATGAGGAATCTACTCCAGTTTAGGATAAAATACCAGAGGCGGTTCTTGTTGGTGGTTGCAGGGGCAAGAGGCTGCTGCATTGCTTGCTTCCTTTGCAAGTTCATTTCATTCAGTGGTTCCATAAAAGAAAAAGGTATATATTCCAGGGCTGCAGAAATCTTTCCTAGCCTAAAAATGCAGTTTGAATTTTGTTCCTGTAGATAAATATTTTTGAGGGGTGGAGGCTGAAACCTGAACATCTCAGATTTGTTCTTCAAAAGCACACAAATGCTTAGTTCCAGCTGTAGTTCCATTAACTTGCGTTGAAACACAAGTCTTTAAGTGCACATAGTCTTTCTGAAAATGGGATTTTGGTGATTTTTTTTAAAAGCTTCCATATTGATTTTCTTTAATTTCAATAGAATTGATCAAGATAAGCTTGTGTAGCGTTTGAATATATTACTTTAGCAACTTCCACGTTTAGCTACATGTTCAGAAAAATACAGTTAATTTTCAATTTCTGTCTATATGGTTCAGTTAAATATCCTGCTAATTGATTCAGAATTACTTTACTACCGCAAATAGTTCTCATGAAGTGTTTCCATCCTTGCACCTCTAACACAGCAAAGCAAAAATGGCAGCTGCTTGGTCTGTGTTATCTGAGGCACATGGGAATAGGTCTCCAGTTCTGATAGTTTAGTGTTTCTAAACTCAAGGAATTAATTCCAGTCCCACTAAGATCCATTTAAATTTGATAAAACTGCTGTAAAATCTGGGAGAACATACTGTGTAAACAAGATCAGAATCAATCCTAATCCCAGAAATCTGTATGAATACTGGCCATTGTCTCCCACATTCTCTCCTCTCCTTGCAAAATTATTTTTCCTTACCATTAATAACCCGGCTATACCTCACCTCTTGCTATCAGGAAAGGCACAACTCTGCTTTTAAGGTTTTGAAAATTAATTGGAATACCAAACTTTTGGTGTTTATCTCTAAAGCAGAATCACACTGAAACGCTTATTTTAAAACTGAAAATGGAATTTCTCATTTTGAGTCCCTCCTTTCGCAAAAGCCTCAAAAGAGTCTCACCAGTAAAAAATGCTGGCAGTATAGCCATCAGTTGCAAAACCAGCCTAGTTATAGTTACTTCTCTTTCAGTGCTGCTTTAATAATTCCTACTTTACTTTTTTTGTTAGTCTTACTCATACAACACTTTCTTAATCTGCAGTTTTTTGTCCTAAATCTCACTCCATCTTTTCCCTCCTTTGCTTCCTACACCCACGTAATCTTACATCCTTTCTCCTTTACCCGCATATTTCCTTAGAATTCAGCAACGTTTTATTTCATCAAGCACTTAACCTTCCCAGGCTGCTGCTATTACTTGCTTCTTTGGGACTTGCTTCCCAGTCCCTATAACAGGAGTGGAAGGAATAAATATCAGTCCTTTGAATGGTGCAGCTCTGCTGCTACATGGATAAATTCCTCTTGAAGGGTCCCTTATAGAAAACTCTAAATCGATTAAAAGATCGAAAGACAGTGATACCTGAGAGTTTGTTGTATGCCATTTCTGTGGTGGTATACGGAATTCTGGAGTACAGTTGCAGTACTGAGACGCTGCCATGGAGAATGCTACAATCATATCAGATGACAATGTTTGTGTCTCTGGTACCTTCCCAAATCCAGTATCTGTTTGTTGTGGTTGTGTTTGTTTTTTAAGTTATGTTCAAGTTAAGTTACATTTATGCTCAAAATGCTGAGTTTCCATTTAGCATGGCATGTTTGGCCAGCAGTGCTTGTTTTTCTAGATGCATCTTCCAAAGCCCATATTTTCAATTTGCTGTGAAATGTAACTGAACAAGGCTAAGTGCCGGGTCCTGCACCTGGGACGTAATAATCCCAAGCAGAGCTACAGGCTGGGAGATGAGTGGTTGGAGAGCTGCCAGGCGGAGAAGGACCTGGGAGTGATAGTGGACAGTCGGCTGAATATGAGCCAGCAGTGTGCTCAGGTGGCCAAGAAGGCCAACGGCATCCTGGCTTGTATCAGAAATAGTGTGACCAGCAGGGCTAGGGAGGTGATTGTCCCCCTGTACTCGGCTCTGGTGAGGCCGTACCTCGAGTACTGTGTTCAGTTTTGGGCCCCTCGCTACAAGAAGGACATCGAGGTGCTTGAGCGGGTCCAAAGAAGGGCGGCGAAGCTGGTGAGGGGCCTGGAGAACAAGTCCTACGAGGAGCGGCTGAAGGAGCTGGGCTTATTCAGCCTGGAGAAGAGGAGGCTCAGGGGCGACCTTATCGCTCTCTACAGGTACCTGAAAGGAGGCTGTAGAGAGGTGGGGGTTGGCCTGTTCTCCCACGTGCCTGGTGACAGGACGAGGGGGAATGGGCTAAAGTTGCGCCAGGGGAGTTTTAGGTCAGATGTTAGGAAGAGCTTCTTTACTGAAAGGGTTGTGAGGCATTGGAACAGGCTGCCCAGGGAGGTGGTGGAGTCACCATCCCTGGAAGTCTTCAAAAGACGTTTAGATGTAGAGCTTAGGGATATGGTTTAGTGGGGACTGTTAGTGTTAGGTTAGAGGTTGGACTCGATGATCTTGAGGTCTCTTCCAACCTAGAAATTCTGTGATTCTGTATTTTCCACAGCTGAATCTGCCTGTCAGTGCGTTGCGTGGGACTGGGCAAGGGAGCAAGCAGACAGCTCATGTCAGAGCTGGTATTTGGTGAAGGAAGGGAAGTTACTGACTGATCTCAGGAAGTCTAGTCTATGAATCATGTCCTGGTAGATGACTTTTTGTGCAGCTATACTCAGTTTTACTTTCTTCTGTAGGTTCATGCCTGTGCTGAGTGTGCTCAGCAGGACCTACTTTGTTATGGCATACAGTTGACCTCTTCCCTGTGATACACATTTAATCAGAGTCCAGTTCTGCAAAACAGAGCAACTGTGTTAATAGATTTGTCCAGCCATCCCTGTGGCATTGAAGGGTTGTTTTCATGTTAAGGGAAGAACTCTTATCAAGTCTGCATACTTTAGTACGAATGTTTTTACTTGGTAGGCTTTTTCAAATTACTCTCTCTACTCAGTCTCATTTCTTCGGTTCATACTGTACGTTTGAAGACCTTTTGAATTTATTCCATGATTACAGTTCCTTTCCATCTTAACTATGCTTTATTTCTTCCATGCACTCTTCTTATTTTATGAAAAACGCTTACTTGTTTTTTTTTTTATGCTTTCTCACTGTGTTCTTGTCTGTATTTGAACTTTTGTTAAATGTGGTTTACTTAACAATACTAATCAGTGGCCCAAAAGAACTCTCAAAGAAAATGGAGGGGGAAAAAAAAAAGGGACACACTATGAATAGCAAATGCCTTAAACTAAGAGATCTCATACTGCGTGAGCACCAGGAAGCTTCAGCCATTTTTAGAAATAAACTTAAAAAAAATCCTCTTTTGGTAAAGTTTTATTATTATTATTATTTTAATTTGGTTTCTACATAGATGCAGAAGTACCAAAGTACCAAAAGAAATCTCCTTCACATTTGCAATCCCACTCTTAAAAATGCCATGTGATTTATGATTATGTTGATTTATGTTATAAATTTAATGCATGCTTTAACCCTCTGTTCAACGCTCTATTTTTAAGCATGTTTTCCCTGACTTCCACTAATAACTCACATTTCATTCAACTTCTTAGAGAATCTTCACAAAAATATGCATCTGAACTGGACTCTGAAGCCCTAGGCCTATAAATACTGAGAACCTTTTAGAAGGCAAATTCCTTCATTTCTCCCATGCCATAATTGCTTATCTCATTAAGAGATTGCTCTATTAAAATTATATTTGTATTTTTTACATCTTATATTTGAAAACATGAATGTAAAATGTCTCCCTGGGACTCCGCACCATAATGATGAAAGATACAAGTGCAGTCTAAGACAGACATATTTAATTAGTGAGCAAACTTGACATTTTCAGTGTTTAGACTAGACAGGGAAAAAGCCAAGAGCAAACTAGCACTTATTTTTATGTTTTTTAATTTTTTTAGATTGCAGACAGAAAATAATTTATTGAACTCAAATGAAAATGAAACTTCTCTGTATTTGTAGTGGATAAAAGGCCATTAGAGTTAGGATTCAGTACTTAATCACAAGTCTAAATATTCCAAATGCCTAAGTAGGAGCAATTACATAATTTTTGAGTGATAACCATTCACATTCCGTAGGTAGCAATGGCAGATCCATGTCTTCATTACTAAAATATTTAATTCAGTAGCACCTTCTATACATACACAGAATTACCTTCTGAAATCTATTTGTTTCCTCTTAGAATTTGTTGAAAATGTTGTTATTTGCACTCTGATGACACAAATCTACAGCATTATGTAAAGCTGTTAAAACTTTAGAAGTATTTCTCATTTTCTCCTCATTCACGTGCCGATCAATCCAGCAAAGCATCCCACTTCACAGAAAAGGCAGTTCTGAGATCTCATCCTCCTTCGGCACTCAGCGAACCTTATCACACTGAAACAGGGACCGGTTGAAATGGATCCCTCTGGATTTGATCTGGATTTGAAAGATTGGAAAAAAACACACTATATTCCCCAAGACTTTCTGTAGAGGACTCTGTCCCAGATTGCAGTTCCTCACTGCAGAGACATATTTTCTTTTCCTTTTTATCGCACAGTTAGTAGATGCTACCAAGTTGCTGTTTACCAGGAAGCAGATTTGGCTGTTTCAAAACCTGCTGCCACAAAGGGACTACAGAGAACCTTGCATCTCCCATACACTTTGGTATTATTATTACACTTCTTTGCTTCCTCATATTCTTCTATTTATGCTCTTTACACTGTTCCTCCGGCTCATGTGCAGAAAAAGCTGGTTTAATTGTTAAATCAGGCAATGATGAGAACTTCTTCAATAAACTACCATCAGTAAGTGAACAGAGAAAGGTGCAGAGCTAAGAACAAGCCAGCAAGTCTGCACAAACACAGGAGATGTGGAAGGAAGTTGAGAGCAAAGCTTGTTCACAAAGCAGCTGAGCTCCTTGGGGAGGTGAGGGAGATGCTCTTTCTGAAGTGGATCAACTTTTGTTGGCAGGCTTTAGCTCCCTGTGAGGGCAGCGAGTTCAGCAACTCCCACGTGTCTCCCAGCACATACACATGTGCAGGTGTTATCAGTACAGGTGCTATCAGTGCAGGTGCTATCAGTACACAGAGACAATGGCATCAAGGAATAAGATTGATGCTCAAAGAAAAGCCTCGTATTTGGTGCTTGGTGGGGTGAGAGAATGGATGAAACTACACTGTCTCACTACAGGGATTTCCATACATAACATTATCAAGAACAATGGTAGTTAAATCATGTTCCTTTACCTCTTCTCCTGTTGTTCCCAAGAGAAAGAGGCAGTATGGTATAGTCTTGAGGAGAACTGCCTTTGGGAACGATGCTGTATTTCATGGTTACCTTTCTGTAAGTTGGACACCTAAGTATAGGTGACTCAAGTTGTTTAGGAAAGCTGTTCCTTTGTTCTACATAGCGAATAAACACCTAAAGAGATACCACTTGAGGCAGTTTTAAGGTTGTTAAAAATAGAAATTGTTACAGCTCATTTTCAGAATTGATCTGCCCCGATATAGGTACCAATGTAAGGATGAGATATTCAGACATGACCAGCTCGCCTTATAACATATACAGTCAGATTTCAAAATTACTAAATATATGAAGTGTTGAGCTCTGCAGACTCAAACCACCCATTTTATTCCAGGTCAAAGCTGAGACCTTTACACATACTATAAACACTTAAAAGCATACATCTTTATTATGAGGAATCCTTAATACATTTTATGTACCAAGAATTAATTATTTTGTTCCTCCTTGATTCTTTTTCCACTTAAAAATACTAGTCACAAATGTCCTTTACTGTTTTATAGAACAAAATAAGGGATATATAGCACTAAATGACAAATGCAGTCCTGGTTTCACTGGTGGACTCTGATGGCAGAAGGGGAGAGGGTCTGATGCTGTTTAACTGCTAAGGTCACAAAGCATTGGGCAGTGCTAGTTGTGGACAGGAGGCAGCAGCCCCTCAGACCTCCAGAAAATCTGTTCCAGGAACTCATAAAATACTTTAACGCTACAGATTAGAGATCATCCACCACAGAAATTCTCGCTTGTAAAACAAAATCACATTTTTCTTAATTCTGTCAAGCTTGTGTAATTGTGTGTTTGTGGATGAGAATGCTGTGAGGGAGAGAGGGGGAGAATGGAAGTTTTCAGACAATTAATTTTATTATTTTTACTTAAGTTAATTCGGACTACCCTTTAGTTAGCTCTGAATCTTTCACACCCAGCATCACATACATCTTCCTTGTAAACAGAAGGACTAAGAGTTATGATTTTTTTCAAAAAAATAAGAAAGCAGTAAATAAGTAAATAAAAAAAAAAAAATCCCAATCTGGGTTAACAGCACAAGTATAAACAAAAAATAATATTTCTTTTCAGGTTCTAAGAAAGTCTTAAATGCACTAAATATACACGTGTGGATTTTTCAATCAGAGTACCAAAAGCTGATCTTAGCTATGTGCTGCGTGGCTTGTAGAATTAAATCACTGCTCCACAGGTGTGCATCAGTGGAGTTAGTTCTGCAATATTTTGGGAGACTTTTTTGGTGAGGTCTAAAGTCAGCATAAAGTATTGATTTAACATTTAACAACCTGCCAAATTAGAAAATGTAATGAGGAAAACCACCACATCCATAGCAGTGGTATATTACTTATTCAATAAAGACGGTACACTGTGTTAGGCTATGGCATATACCAGTGAGATGTTGGTTAGCATTTCATATAGAACTATTTCTAAACTAATACGCTTTTGCAGTAACATTGTTTGATCAAATTTCAAAGAATTATACCAGTTTGTTAAAAGAAAACTGGCAACTCCATTATGTTAAGAAAGATACTGGAGTATAGATCTGTTGGTAATCCCCTTGTTCTCAGGAGCTGCACCGTCTCAAATCAGCACAGTCCTGAAATAAGAGCTAGCGTTTTGACCTCCGTTGCCAGGACACTTGTTTGAATCTGGCCAACATTAATTGTGTGTAGTCAATAGCATTTATAAATCAGTCGGAGGCTGTGTGTTCATTTCAGTTTGTGTTTCCTGGGGCAAACCATCAGACCTCAAATACAACCAGTGTATTTTTTTCTGACCTGGATATTATTCACTGACTATTAGGAGAGAAACTGGTGGTCAAATGAATAGAAATACTGTCATTGTTACCGATGATGATAACAGGATGTAAGACTGTCATGTTAGCCCTATTTTTCCTAAGTTAATATATATTTTGTCCAAGATTTGCTTAAATATTCTTAATTTAAGCAAAACCTGACCAAATTATGCAATAGACACTTAGAATGAAAGCACCTGTTGTCGTCTGAATTTCTTTTGATAGCTGTCCCATCTTTCTTTCCCTCTTTTCTCAGTCAGTGAGGTTCCTATCCCTCATCCGATCTTTCTTTGCTGAATTAAAATACTTGTGCCTTGGAACTAATTTATATCAGCACAAAGTGTTACAAAATCAGATCAATAGGATTTTATACCTCCTTCAGTGTGATGAAGTGACATATAAGATGTCATATAAGAAGGCATATAAGTGACATATAAGTGACATATAAGAAGGCAAACCTTTTGGGCTGGTGGGTGGAACGTGTCCATTCGCATCTACTGCTAGCAGATGGAATGTGTTCATTTACATCTACTGCTACTAGTTCTATATAACACTACTCAACAGATCATTAAGGTTTGTGGTCAGTTTTTGGGTTCAGTTCTTGGGGACTTTTTTCTCAACTAGCAGCCTAATTTTCATTCTTTGGGAATCTGTTATTCTTTGATGGGTAATGAGTGATTCAGTAGAAGGAAGCAGGAATAGTTCAATTTCACAAGCCTTTTTAATTCAGGGTTAGAGGATGAAAGAGAAGAACCTACAGAACCTGAGAGCTAGGGCCCTTAGGATTTAGCTAAGGCCAGCTTTCTCATCTGTGGAGTTGTTTTTTTTCATTATATCTGACATTTTTTGAGGGTGAGTTTTGTTACAGTCTATTAGCCTATGGCACTGGGCTGGGAAGATGAGACTTCACTGAGATACAGAACACATGAAAAAAAAAAAAAAAAGAGTGAACAATTGAAATTACAGGGTTATTGGTATCTTGTTGTCAAGGTAGCTTGAGGTTGGTTTTGTACAGAGAGGAATTCAGCTTGCTTTTGTGTGTGATACTGTGAAATGAATTCAGTGCCCAGTGTGCTCCAATACTAATTATGAAACTTTCTAAAAACAAAGAACAAAACCAAACCAATTCTTCCTAGCTTACTTTCACTGTTTAACTCTTGTCATGCCTTTTTGGGACCACTGTATTTGATAAGAGTGAAGGTTTTAAATATGATCAATTACAGTATGTATCTTTCTGTCCTGGGTTACACATATTCATGGATGGCACAGGAGGGAGAGTTTTGTATGAGATCATTACTCGAGGATCTAACTTAGGACATTCAAGAGTCAAGTTCCTGATTTCACTGCCATTTACTTTGAGAGGAGTGAGCATGTGTCAGCAAGGAGCTAATAACTGCCTGAGTAGCTGCTAGGCAGATTATCAAGTAAAACAGTAATACCACAGCCATCAAACAATTTGTTAAATAAAGGGGGATCCAAGAAACGATACTTCTAGGTCAAATTTAGAGAACCTTTGAGCAATTTCAAAATATCTTTATTCAGCCTCCGTGAATACATGCAAGAGATGAAGCCAGTGAGTAGATGGCTGCTGTCTACAGAAGGTCTATATTCAATAAGCACAGGAAAGATTTCAAAACTGTCTTGGTGAATACTGTCTGGAAAAAAAAATAGATATTGGTCCAACATGTTTATATTCAAGGTAGTATATTTAGGCAAGATTACAAAATGGGAACAAATGGCTTGGTAGCAGTTTGTATCAAGGACTGTAAATTTAGTGTGAGATATCAAAAGTATTGCTGTGAGTACAGCAGGTGTCCTATGAAATGTATCAATAGATGTATAACCAGGACTTGGAAAACAACTTTTCTATTGTGCTGCTTACCTTCAGTACTACGACTAGTTTTAGTTCCTGAGTGTTAGGTAAAAAAGTCGGGGTCACTAGAAGATTTTTTACATACTTAAAGACTTCTCTCAAACCTCTTTCGTGTTCTCCCATTGATGTTGAATGGGTCAGTTCTTTCAGCACATGCTCTTTGTTGCATTTTCTGGATCTCTGGTATGTTTTTCTCCTCTGAAATAAGTCTTTAAATATGTTTAAATATGCTATAAGAGGAAGGAAATAATCTATTCTCTATATCAATGGTAATTGAACAGGCACTATTGGATTTATATTGCAGCAAGAAAATTCAGATTAGTTACTAGAAAAACCTTTTAAAGATAATAATGAGTTATTGGAACAGATAGCCTGAGGAAGTTTTACAATCCCAGTAGTTGGAAGTTTTTAAAAGACAGTCTAGACAAATATCTGTCAAGACTGATACGTTTGATCTTGCTGTGGGACAGAGGATGGATGAAATGACCTCTTGAGGTCCCTTCCAGCCTTGCTAGGAATCCATAAAATCATCTTTAAGCTCCCAGGGGAGAAAAGAAATATCCAAGCACAGAGAATCTGCTACAAATGACCTTTGATAATTTCATTGACAAAAATTTGGAAGTGGTCTCAGAGTACAGCTAGTAATGATGAGATAAAATTCTCCAAGCTAATACTAATCAGTAGTTTCTTCAATCATAATTCTTATAAACACATTTCTAGGTTAACTCTGTGCACTGTGACTTACGTTAAGGCTTCTTGCTGAACATAAGATTAAGATTCTATGATTGCAGAAGAGTATTAGTTTGAAAAGAAAAAAACAACACATTTTTCATTACCACATTGCCACAGAATTGTTCCTACTCTCTACAAGATAGGCCCATCAAGAGAGAGTATACTGATAAACTTGACTCTGGATATTGTTGTATCTGCAGAACACCAATGGACTTTTTGAGAAATCAGTGTCCACATTTCATGGATCCAAAGACATCTGCAATTTGACTTAAAAGAATTTCCTGTAAGGATGTGATTGCTAAAGAATCATTTATTTCCAGAGTTCTCTTGAGCAGTGTTTTTCAACCCTTGCAATTTTAATACCCTTTAAAAAATCCACAGAAGATATTGACTCCAATAGTGATCATAAGTCTATTAACTGAGAGTTTGGTATTATGGGAACTGTAATGGTAATCAGAGAAAAGCAGTCTGAGTTCATAAGTGTCTGCATCACAGATCAAAATCAACTACTGTAGGGCTGTGCAGTATACAGAGGTGAAGTAGACGATAACTAGTTTAAAGGAAAGAGCAAGGCCTTCTGAAAACAAATATAAAGATACTTTTTTATTTACCTTACAGATGAAAAAGTCTTTTATGAGACATACTGTTAAAATATAAAATCAAATAATAAAAATGAAGAGTTTTCATAGAATTGCAAGACATTTCAGATCAGAAGAGACCTCAGGTGAGCTCTAAGTCCAACCTGCTGCTTGGACTTAGCAGCTTGGCTGTGATGGAGTCAGACCCAGTTTCTCAGGTGGGCATTACCCACCTGGGTCTTCAAAACCTTCAAAGACAGAGATTGCATATCCTGTTACACTGCTTGACTCCTCTCTTGGCTTTACCACCTCTCACCCTTTGAAGGCTGAATGAAGAATTTTTTATTACTAATGACAATGTCTATGCAACAACAGCAACCAAAGTTCTCAGTGCACTTTGTGCACAGAGACATTAATCCTGTGCACTTTGTAAACATTAATCTTTTAACAGATATTTATGACTTTGGTCTTTCAACTAGCTTGCTGTCATCTGTACAAAGAAATGATAATGCTTACTTGCTTTTGAGTATTTGAGAACCTTTGGTGAAAACTACATTTTATATTGAGAATTTTCTCCTACAAATAAGGATATTTTACTCTTGCATAAATTAAAAAAAAAAATCCTATCCCCTTTTAACATGTAAAACTGACAAAGTAGTAGCTCAAGGACTAATTTAGGAAGAAAATGCAACTACTATTATCTTTTACTGAATTAAAGAACATTGAAACTATCAAAAAGATTCATCTGCTATGTTGAAAAAGGCTTTATAGATTCCACTGAAAAGAATTGTGCTATTGATTTCATTGCTTTCAAATACATTGGTTCTGGAAATAAAATTAGGTATCAGGATGCAGGAGAAAAAAATCTTATATCATCAAAATAGAAAAACAACAAAGAACTGAGTACCCTCCCCACATGTAAAAAGCTCTTTCTAAACAACTGAATTAATTTATCTCTACAAGGAAAAAACAGAGATAAATAGTTCCTATATCTTCAAAGAAGACAACTTTGCAATAACTAATATTCTTGAAAGAAAATTGATTATAATTCTTTTTCAAAGAGTATAATATAATTTTGGAGAATATTCTCTTTTCTGAATCACATGATACATTAATTTCAAGCAAATTAATGAGACAATCTCTCTTAAATTCTGATTCAATGTTCTTATCAGTCAAGAATTTAAATGAAAATGTAATGAATAAACACGTGCATGTCATACACGTGCCGCAGAAGAGCAAAATGTTTATGGAGTGGTGTAGAGAGGGAAGTGTAGTACAAAGTAGATATCTAGCCCAGTACAAGTGTAAGATGACACTTGGTCCCCAGGTCTGCTTTGTATACTATCCTTATAACTGTACTGTGTCACAGAAAAACACAAAATGCAAAATTTAATGGATGCCAACCTGCTGAGCTTTGTCCACATATCCACCATTCATATCAAAAGGAGCTTTGCTGTTTAGAAGATTTAAGAATCAAGATAGAAAAACAGTATGAAAGGAATCTATTATGTATTGTAGCTCACCTGGTAGGTCTGAGGAGAAGCTATTCATTTTGTCTAGGAATCAAAACCTCTTACTGAATATGATTAAGGCTTTTAACTGCAGACATGAATGGCCTGATGCGTGATCTTTCCAAATTGTTCAGGTTGTATAAAAGATATTTTTAGATTTGGAAATATTCTTCTAAATCCTTGTAAATTGTTTGACTGAACTTGTGTCTTCCTATAAGGAATAGTAGGAGAAATGTCCTGTTTGCTGCCAATTCAGCCCTGGCAGTGTGCTCATTGCTGCACAAATGGTAAAGGACATTTGACCTTATTTGTTCATTGGCAACAGTTTGAAGCAAAATTGTAAGCCCCCTTGGGACACTTGATAGGGCTTCCCATCACATTCAGCATTTTCTGAAAGTAGCAAAATGTTTTCTTGCCATCTGGAAAAGCTGTGATGTGCTGCTCTCAATTTTTTGTGCCCTAATTCTTCTGCCTAAACCATGTGAAATTTTCTACCTTTGATAGCAATCTCACCTTGCTCCTTAAATATAGCGTAGAATATGACCTACCGTGTTCCTTTTCTGCCTTATTACTAGTGCTTATATCCTTTTTCTGGAATACATATGAACTTTTAAATTATTTATGATAGGCTATATTACTGAGAAGAATATGAATCAAAATGGCAGACTAATAAATAAAATTACTCTTTTTTTGTCTCCCAGGAATTACACAAATACATGTTGTTTTGCTCATTTATTCAGTGAGGACAGAGACAAGTTAAATGTCTTTCATAAGGAGAACTTTATCAGAATAGATAGTATGTATTATCAACTAGACTGCAGTTTTGCGTACACTTACGTATGTGATTAATTTTATCATAATAAAACGAGGCATTTGTATAAGTACGTTCAGTGCCCTTAAAATTTAAATCTTTTTTTGAGTTGGGCTGTACTGATAACTCAGTAATATGAAGGACAAGAGGACAACTCCCACCCCACTCATTTTTTATACTCCACTTTGATTTTCTGACAATCAGATCTGGAACCAGGGAAACTTTTTGTAGAATATGATGCTGTTTGACGCTTGTTTATCCTATTACGAGACTGCAGTTGGATGAGGCTGCTGGTCAGGATAGTGAAGCCAATAGCTGGTTTCATAATTAGCATAAAAAGAAGTCTTTATTTCTTCTCTTTGCCTTGAAGTGAGCAGCTGCTCCATTCATGCATGCTAGACAAAGAATGCCAAAGCAACCCTCATTCAGGATCTCTGCTCATCTGACAAAGGCTGACTTATGTAGGGTTAGGAATTTCTCTACTGTGACATTCCTAGCAGTGTAAGAAATGCGAGAAGCTCCATGCACTAAGACAGCTTTTGTAATCAAATCTTGTAATTTGTTGGATGCATGGCATTTAGGTCTATTGATCAGTGATAAAATAACAAGGAGAAAAAGCATTAAGATACTTCATTGTCAAAGCCAAAATGGGTTTCTTTTTTTTCCTTCTGATAGCAATATTTAAGGGGAAAATGTAGTGTAATAGAGAAAATACTTGTAAACATCTAGCTTATTTAAAAATATTTGTGATGTTAGGTTGCTCCAAGAAAAAGAGATTTAGAAACTTCTAAAATGTCAGCAACTTGAAATGTTAACACTGAGTCAGGCTGAACAAAAAGTCTACTTCCTGATAGCACCTCACATTTGTCTCTCTAATATCTCAGTAATGACTGCCATTGCAAACAGTCTTTTTCTAAAGCACTAGGGATCTTCTTGACAAGCTACAGGATTACAGTTTCAGGTGTATGTACCCAGGTAACTACAAGCTACTCCAGTCTTCCACCTCCCTAGCTGTGGAACAATAGATTTTTTTCTGTAAGCAAAAATCAAGATCAGATGCTTCAGACTTACTGATGGTAAAATCTATTATGGCAGTGGGAACTCCACAGTGTCTAATATGCTTTTGTTTTTGTAACAGATCCGTTATTCTGAGGAAAAAAAAAATATATCAAAAGTTTGTTTGTTTGTTTGTTTGTTTTTAATGTTTGCTCAAAATATACTAGGAAAAAATGCTTTCCTTCATATCATTTCATTTTTTTTTTTCATTTTAACCAGTTTGTGTTTTTTTTTTTTTTCCATCAGTTGGGCAATGCATCAGTGAAGTCATAGCATTCTCCCTTGGTGGGGCTGGGGACTGACCATGGAAAATGCACAGCAGGGGATAATCATGTCCATGTGAGTAGCTGATAATGAAGGGAATGGTTAGAAATCAGTGTGTGGGGAAAGTGTTGAAATCTATTGAAAGTACAGATTAACCAAAAATCGTTTTAAAAATCCTTTTTTTTTGTGGAAAATGCATAATGGAAAGGATTTCTCTGACTTCAACATGTGGGCCAGCAGACAAGTGATGGTTGCAGAGCAGTAAAACAGTGGGAAAATTAAGACATTTCAACTCTATAAAATTGACATTTTATACATAAGCTTTGTACAGAGTGGATGAGAAGTAATCGGTTCTTACACTTCTTGAAAGTCTGTGACTGCAGCTTTCAGAAACCTGCCACAAGAGGGAAGAGAGGGGAGAAAGATTGTAGTATCCCTAGGCTAGGAATTTCTGGTTTACTTAGGAGACTTGCTGAAGAGTGGGTGTGTTACCTGCATTTGGGAACACAAGCATACATGTTAGCTGGGGTAAATATTTCGGTAAATCACCATAAATTTTGAAATGTTTGCTAAGCAAATAGCTGTCTAGACCTTAAGTTTCAGGTAGTGTACAACTGAGATGTTAATCTGGAGCAGTTACTCTTTGTTACAGAGTGTAGCTGAGCCTTTATTGTTTTATAGATGGTGGGTTTTGTGTTACAGAGGATTAGCTGTCTAGCATGTAAGTATGCTGTAATCTGTCTATATAAAGCTATATATTTCTGCTTCCTGGCAGAAAAACCGTTGAGGATATGAGTTGTATGATTATCATTCCTAGGCAAACTCTGGGAAACGAGAGGAACAAAGTGAGGGACATTTTATGTACTTTTGCCCTATACCTCTCTATTTATCTGCTTTTTGCAAATAGTGCCAAACCAAAATGAGTGAAGCTTCTTACTCACCCCAGCATAGAACATTAATATAGTCTCCTCTCCATCAAACTTGAAACTTTCTTCACTTTATTTTTAGTATGCAATTAACAACTTTTTTATAGAACTATAACGTATTATAGTAGTACTCCATAGTCATAGCTAGGTTGCCTGCTGCAAACTACCTACACAAAGGTGACCATATATATTTATAGCTGTCCAAATGTTTACAATTTTGGATTTTCTTTTCTGTCTGTCAGTACTTTCTGTAATTAAGTAAAAAGAAAAGTGAAGCTCTTCTTATAACTTCAGGTGAATTAGAAAAAAGATTCGCAGCAAAGATAGTAAAGTAATGAAACTGGATATTGAAATATTCCTTGGAGAAGACCCGTTCTTTTGCTTAGTTTAAAAAAGAAATACTGAAGTTAAGGAATATTATTGTATTTTGTAGTGACTTCAGGAAAACAGATCCTAAAATAAGTATGCACTTCTTTCACACACTGGAAATGTTGACACTTTCCAGCTGAAATTAGAGTCATACTTTTGTTCTTCTTTATTTACATGTTTGTTTATTTATTTAATTTAAAGCAAATTCAGTGTCACCATAACTCTGGGTGCCCTAGCAGAAAATGGAGGTTTAAGAGCATCAGAAATACCAGAGAATAGTTGTCATTTCTCTTCTTGACCAGAATTAAGCATTTCATGTCCTGTTTATGGCCTTCTCAGATGGCCACATTCATATTACCCTGGTCATCTTCCCAGGTAGCTTTCCTAGCTTTTCTTCCCCTCTTCTCCACACTGGAAGGTCGCAATAGTGCCGGAGAACATGAACTGGAGATACCTTTTCTTTCAGCCGAAGAGTGGAAAAAAAAATATAATAATCAAAAGGAATTTGGAAAGGATATTCCTACTTATATAAAATAAATTGAATAAAC
This sequence comes from Oxyura jamaicensis, assembly GCF_011077185.1. Taxonomy (NCBI): domain Eukaryota; kingdom Metazoa; phylum Chordata; class Aves; order Anseriformes; family Anatidae; genus Oxyura; species Oxyura jamaicensis. The sequence goes on along the minus strand of NC_048903.1, from coordinate 6,934,939 downwards.
CACGACAACATGGAAGATTTGGGTGAAGATTTGAAAGAGTTGTCTAATTACATTACTTCAGCTCTTGCAGCTTTCACCCTCTACCCAAGCAGCTGTTGTCCCACCAGTCCGGTACTTCACTGTGGATCCAGGGAGCCTGGCACTGAGCCTGTGCAGCACAGCTGCTGCCTTTCAGGGGTTGTGCTGTCAAAAGTGCACTGCTGCTTTTTTGTTGGAGTCTTCTCAGGCTTCCCTGCCTAATCACTTGTGTGTGCTGCACGAGACTCACAGATGCATCCTGTAAAAGGATGGGATCTACAGAAAAGGGGGATCATTGCACAGGATTTCTGCTTGTTGGAAAACAGTCTTTTAGAGCAAAAAGCCTTTTTGTTTTGCCTGCAGTTTAGTTGTGTTCCCAAACCACAGACCACAGTCTAGGACTGGAAAGATGGGGGCTATCTATTTCCTTGCAGAGGTATTTAAACAAAATTTCTGTGCTGTACACAGTACTGCAGTATTGTTTATTGAGCCAATGTAAAAAAAAAAAACTATTCAGTAGGCAGAATAACTGTTAGCCTGTGTTAACATATGAAAACAAGTTTTACTAGGTATTACTGTCAAGGAATGCAATTCTCTGTTCCCTGTATTTTGACTCTGCAGTTATATGTGGTCAAGAAATCAGAAGTACTTTACTAAGCATTAATAAAGACTACTCGACAACTCAAGATATGAAAGAAAATTGTGTCAATTCTTCTCATTGTTACTAGTAGCCTATTGTTTGTTTGATCGCATGTAAGAAATTAGTGACATGCAGAGTGTAATTAGTGTATGCCACAGATGTTATACAATTTTAGATTTAGAGTAAAGTCTCTTGAATTGGTTTATTTGCTATCACAAAGAATGGGAAATAAATAGCAGTTTTACTTGCTTTTTACTCCAGAGCAGATAATAAAAATTAAGTAAATTAATCTAAGTGTCTGCTGGAGGTATGAAATGCTGTGCCTGTATGAAGATACAAACACATACATGAAACCATGGCAATTATGAATGCACAGCCTTGCACTGCCTTGAAACCCTGAAAAGGAAAATATACTTACTGAAGCAAAAGATTGTAGTATTAGTGTGAACTGTGCATAGGAATCAGCTTTAAAATGTGGCAAAAAAAAAGGAGTATTTTACGTAGTTCTGTATTCCTGTGTCACCTAAAGGAATAAACATTGGTTTATGGTAATCACATTTTCATTCCAAAATATACAAAATAGTTTAAAGCTCTATGCAGCTTCCATTTGAAGATCATATAATGTGCTAAATAAGTTTGAATTAAATATACACCAAACATAAAATTAGACTCAGCTCCACTATTCATTCAAATCAATAAATAATACTATGTAATTACTTCACCACATAGCTAAGGATCACAGAATCACAGAATTGTGGGGGTTGGAAGGGACCTCAAGAGATCATCAGGTCCAACCCCCCTGCCAAATCAGGTTCCTTAGTTCAGGCTGCCCAGGTAGGCATCCAGATGGGCCTTGAAGATCTCCAGAGAGGGAGACCCCACAACCTCCCTGGGCAGCCTGTTCCAGTGCTCCGTCACCCTCGCCGTGAAGAAGTTCTTTCGCATGTTGGTGCAGAACTTCCTGTGCTCCATCTTGTGGCCATTACCCCTTGTCCTGTCCCCACAAACCACTGAAAAGAGGTTGGCCCCTCTGCCTCCCACCCCTCAGGTATTTATACACATTGATTAGATCCCCTCTCAGTCTTCTTTTCTCCAGGCTGAACAGACCCAGGTCTCTCAGCCTGTCTTCATGGGGAAGATGCTCCAGGCCCCGTATCATCTTTGGGAATGCCTGTGTATTGCTCAAGGCAAGACTCTGTTCAGGTTGTTGAGGAGCTCCACCTTTATCCTAGCTCATGTGGGGAGTTTGTAGGGAAGAATCATTTGAGAAATGATAGTGCTTCTGAAAGACTACAGAGGTGTCAGTTGTGTAGAATAACTTGCCGGTGTCATGCTTTATGAAAGGAATCTTAATGCAAATAGAAATTGTTCTATTTTTAAATGCTTCATAGTTTTCAAAGCATTTTTCCACTAGTTCCTTGTTCATGTAGCAAAACTCATGCAGAATTATACAATCTTGCAGATGTTTATTCACTGCAGAAAAATATTATTTTTCTGTGCGCTCTATGTATGTATGTGGGTATCCTCTAAGAAACAAAATTCAAACTACAGTAACTCAGCATCTCACATCTATACATCTAATATTCCTTTCTGCACTCCCCTTGGATCATATGGCTGCTGGTTCAATAATGACTGTGTGTCTACAAATCACACAGCAGAGGCAGAACTTTAAAGAACCACAGATGATGAAAAACCAGAATTCCTGTCTTGCACTTCAGCCTGTATTCTATTTTCACTTTTTATTTGACCCTGCCTGAATAATCAGTGTAGGACTGGAAAGGAGGTATCTAAGGAAACAAATTCAACATAATGCAATTACGGAAAAAATCATTATTCAAACATAATGTGTTTTCTATACAAGCATGGAATAATTTGCCATGTTGTACTGATCTACATTAATGGGTTATGATGATTGGTTTGTGGACCTTACCTCTCTCTGTTTTTTGTGGGGGGATTTTGCATTTTTTTAGTCAAATAATATGACATTTCTCAGATTGGCTGGAAAATATTTGATGTTTCATTCTGCAGTTCCAAAGTAACATACAGATTAGCAAGTGTGGGACTGAATATTGTTCTGTCAACTTCAGCTGGCTTGAGAGAATCTGGTTGGCTTGAGAATCTGGTTGGCTTGAGAATCTGGTTGGCTTGAGGGACCAGCAGACTTGTATCCTCACATCCAAAGAGCACTGCTGGGCAAATGCAGAGCCCACAACACACAAGGATACCTCCTGGTAGACAGCATATAAATGGTTGCTATGAGAGCTCAGCTATAAAAAGGCTGAGTGAAATATGGTATCACTAAAATGCATAGCAAACCTCAGCGTGATTTCCATGCTGCTAGGATTTGATTTTAATTCAACAGGAGTTTCTAGAATGAGAGAAAAGGTCAGATACACAAACCTGCATAAATCATGAATATAAGATATTTTAATCCAAGCTTACTTTTATTGACCTGATGTTTCCTAAATTTTAACATGGACATAACTGTTTCCCTTGTACTCAGAAAATCTTATTTGAAATAAGACTTAGAACATGTTGATGCCTTTCTATAGCTAAACAAAAATAATTACTGAATCTGTGGGAAATTAAGCTGAAAACTTTGTAAGAAAACTTTGAAATATTTCTAAATGCCTGAAATTGGAGGCAAAATTGCTACTTAAAAAGCACTAGGTCTGATCTTCTGACATCAGATGAGGGTACCAACAAACTAATAAGCTAAAATAGGCATTGCTACAAGTCATTTTACCAGTCATTCCTTTAGCACACTGTAGGAGACTGAATACACAATGAACAGGTAGCTATTGGATAAATTACATCTAACATTTATTTTTCCATAAATGAATGTCTGTGATAATGTCTGTTTTAAGAGTTCAGTAATATGTACCTAATGCTATTTAGAAGGCTACAGTTAGCTTAATATCATCATTCTCTTCCTATTAGAGGAAAAACTTGAAAATAAAAGTTTGTCTCTTGACAAACAAAGAAAGGTAAACCATTGTTAAGGAATATGCTGCAGCACTTCTTAAAAATACCAACTTCTTATTTCTATCTTTTTTTTTTTTTTTAATACAAATAACTAACAAAATTAAAATCATCGAAAAAATTAATCATTTGCGCATAGAATAAAATACCACCAACAATAGAGGAACTATAAAAATCCCAGGATCTTACCAGAAAGTTCTGGGACCTTTCAGTCTTTGCATCTTTAATGGACTAAGTCAGGTGTATCTGCACTCAGAGGTCATTTTGGCTTCATTGGGATTTGTAATTTCATTTTGTAGTATTGCTGCAACAAACTTTAAGCTACAGTACAAGCCCTCCAAAGCACATGAGATTTTTGCTTGTATGATTCTTGCCATTTATTTGGAATGAATACTTCTGGTCATAAAGCCAAATGCTCCCATTAGGTATACAGTTATAAGCGAGTCTAAAATGATTCTCGCAAATGATTGCAAGAGCACGTCAGTGACTGATTTGCCCATAGGAAAGTCAAAGGTAAATTGTTCCCAAGATGGAATCCAACAGAGCTTAAGGAATTGAAATGTTCAGAGTGAGATCTACAAATCCCCTTTTCATTTTCATGAATATTATAAAGAGTTGTTTGACCCTTACTGGAGTATTTCCTGAGAGTACTTTATCCTGTAGAAAACCGTGGGTCTTGTCTGCTCTGACATACAGAGCATGCTGAATAGAACCACCTTCCTAGTCTTTGCATTTTTCCCTGTATCTTACTGAACAGAGGGGACTCCATACCCTATTAGTTGCCCTTTTCTGAAGGTGTTTATTCTGCCAGTTTCTCTCCCATCTGTTCATGATTTGGGTTTCTGTAAAGGTAAGGAGAAATTATTTTTGTAAACTTGAACATGTATCTCTAAAAATGATTAAATTCGTAAAAATTATAGCAATCTACTGCAGGTGACTTTTCCAAATTTGCTTGTCTCTTCCCTGAAATTTGCTTGCCCTTTCAACTTCCTTTCAGAGTTGATCGGGAATGTTCCTGCAGGAATCAATGTCTTTCATAAGTGAAAGAAGAGGGACTTCTTAGCACTTTTCTTGCTTATCTTCTGAAAATTAAATCCATAAAAAATAATAATAAATAATAATAAAAAAGAAAAGTTTAATTATGGCCTTGTGTAAAAGCACAGCTTCCAATAAAGCAGAGTAGTGATGATGAGAACAGAGAAAGGAACAAATACTGACCAGATTCAACAAAAAGAAAATATATTAGTCGATTCTTTCTGAATCACCAACAAGCAACGCAGGAGGTACTGAATACCCTCCTTTTTCTACCTTTTTTTCTTTTTCAAATATCATCGTAAAACACAACTGATGACTGGTAATTCTTGTTCCACATTCTGGTTTCCCAATAACACTCAAATTTAGCTCCCAGAACATTAATTTTTATGGAATAAAATACCACTGCTGTTTTCTACTCATAAAAACACACAACATGCCGGAGTTTTAAAGCGTTTAATCAGTTGGAACAGAGTATAACAGGCTCTGTTTGCTGATTTTTTTTCAGAGGCAAACACTAGTGATACAAATAAAGTCACTTCCAACCTCTCATTCTGTCTAATCTAATCTTCACATTTATTTGATCACTATTGCCATGGTATCTGAGAAACAACCAAAAATCAAAAATAAAAATGCTCCAGCATCTGCCCCTCTTCTGACCTTCCCCGTGGTTTTGTTGCTTAATTAAATTTCTGAAGAGTTTTCTGGGAGGAGTGACAAGAGCCGTACCGAGAAAAAGACGACTTGCAGAGGAAATCTTGAACATTATTCTGATCTTAAGTGTTGTTCTCACCTGCAAAGAGTTCCTACAAAGTTTGATTTTTGCAAGAGATCCCTTAGATCTCCAGTTCTTAAGAAGCAGTATTTTATTGCTACAGCCGTACTCTGTTTTATTCACCTGGAGTGTGTAAAGAAATGCAGCATTTTCCTCTTTTGCTGTTACCTGAATATCTAATACAGAGCTTCCTGTATGACTCGCTCTTTGAATTCCTAAATTGTGCTGTTACTTCTTTATTAACACTTACCTACACTAATTTATAGCTTCAAACTATAAGAGTTATCATGAAAGACTGCAAACAGTAAGGGCTCTCTACAGAAGATGATAAAATCTTTGTTCTTCACATAAGCTTACATATAAACATTGCTGCAAAAATCCTCTTCAGGCTCCATGACATGCTAGTACTTCACATATCACTTGAACATGGACTGGAAGTAGATCAGGCTTTTATAATTGCATTTCTTCAGATTTCCTTTGATCACAACAGAATTTCACTAGAGGAGGGTGTCTGTAGGGGCAAGGTAAGTTTTAGTAAAGAGACGTGTAGCATATAGAACTTGGGCTTTGCTAGCTCATTTTATGTAAAATGCTTTGGACACAGGGACTTCAGGACTTCCATACTGCCACACAACTGGAACTTACTTGTTTTTGCTAAAGGAGGAGAGGTTTAGATTAGATAGAAGGAAGAGATAGAAGGAAGGAACACTCTTAGAGAGCGGTGAGGCACTGGAACAGGCTGCCCAGAGGAGCTGTGGATGCCCCATCCCTGGAGGTATTCAAGGCCAGGCTGAATGGAGCTTTGAGCAACCTGGGCTGGTGGGAGGTGTCTGCCCATGGCAAGGGGCAGGGACTAGATGATCTTTAAGATCCATTCCAACCCAAGCCATTCTATGGTTCTGTGTCTTGTAGAAGACCAATGCAATTGTTGTGATAGTGTCACCAGAGAAGAAAAGCAGAAGGTGAAATCAAAAAGGAAGAAATTTAAAGGGTTTTGGAGTTGCTGTCTTTGATTAGCAGTGAACAGAAACCATCAGTATAAGCTGAGGGTTTTAAAATAGTGTGTTTATTTGGATCTGATTTTATAACACTGTGCCTTACCTGAATGGGAAGGTTTTAATTTCATGCTCCTCTATACTTACAGCAGCTTTATAAGACTATAATCTGTTAAGGCTAAGCTCTGCTTTATTGCTTTCCTTTCACAATCAAATGATTTTATGTAGTAATTAAAGTCTTCTACAAAAATCATAAACATTAGCATATTGCTAATTTAAACAGCAGTTACTAAATAAGCCATTTTCTATGTGCAAGCATTGGTGCATTTCTAGGGGATGTATTACATCTGAAGCACTGAGAAATGTGGTGCTTTAAGAATTTCAGTTTTTAAGTTTTATGCTTTAAAAGCTAATTGGGGGATTTTGGTGTCCAGTTCTCATTGAAATACATTTGCTTCTTTTGAAAAAGCTTATCTTCGGCAACTATTGATTTTAATAACCAAAATAAATCAGCAGAGAAAACAACTACTCAATAATTTTCAAAAAAGTCATGTCTACTAACTTTTTAAAGTAGAAATAGAACAGTATTTCTTTGATAAGTTATTGGTATTTGACATGCTATACCTAGAAATAACCTTATCCATCAGAAGTGTGTAGTACCAAAAACATGATGTTTTTTCTGCTAATTTTCCAGTGTAGACTAGCATCCTAAGATAGGCATTGCTAACATTAAAGCTAGTATTATCATTGGGGTGATATTATTTCAAAGATCCCTGGTTGTATGATAACATGCTGTGGCCTTGCAGACCTCTGTGACAAATGACACTCCTGAGCATCCCTTTTAATTTCATGTGCTTAAAGGGACAATCTCAAATTAAATAGCACATACTTTTTAGTAAATTCATTCAGAAACTTTAGAGGTAAAAGAATCAAAATACATTGTAGAATAATTTGGGTCTTGTCATTGGAATAAAGGGCTGCATAATCATAATGTACAAACTCAGGGAAAACCTGTATGCACGTCCTTGGTTGGGCAGACCTCAGGTTGGGCCTTGAATCCTCCACTGTGATTATTTAGATTCCACATAAAATATGGTCCACTCCTGATGTAATTTCTTAGATTAAGTTCTTTTTTATCCTGAAAAACAAACAACAACAACAACAAACACCATATTGTCAGTTTTTAGAGAGGTTATATATTGCTAATACAGATCTCAATGCTTATTGAAGATATTTCTTTTTATTCTTTTATGTCTGAAAGCATGCGGGGTTTATTAAATGTAAAATACTGAAAGGAACACAGAATCCATATTGCATGGCATGTCCTGCTGTGGCCTTTCTTTGCCAAAGAAATGTAGCAAAAAATGTGCTGGTAATATCCTTTGTCTTCATTATAAGAATCTGTGTTACTACATTCTTTCTGATGTAAGGCCATTTACCTTGACTCCCAACTACATTTAATCTCATTACATTCACTGTCATTATAGCAACATCTTTATTCCACTTGAAAGACTTTAAAGCTCTGGAGGATGATATTACAGTAAGGGCAGAATATGCTTTATTGAATAGGGTCCTGTGTAAATTCCAGATATGATCACGCTATCCATTTTTATGAGCCTACTCACATGATTCTGGGTTAATGTAGCAATTGTAATTCTTCCAGTAAAATATGGGGATGGGAAATCAGACCATAAATAAGCATCTTAAATATTTTGATATGGAAAGGACCTAGAAAGATGTATTAAAAGATCTTAATATAGATCTTGGCTCAAAAATGAACTTCTGTACTTTTCCTCTACAAAAATGAAAATGAGTCTACAAAATGAAAATGTGTATAAATACAAATGCCAATGCTAGAAAATAAAAAAGTAAATTAATTCCAAGACAGGAAATGACATTACTATCTTACTCTCAATATAGAATTCAGTGTTTCAAGGATTATATATATATATATATATTCTAATTTCAGTGACAAAATCTACAGTGCTGAGTTGAATAAGCTTTATTCCTGGGGAAACGAACAAACAAACACATCTAGGTTGCGTGACAGAGAATCAGCCTGAGGAGGGAAATTTCCAGTCAAAATTTTTCAGAAAAATAAAAATCCAGAGTGACAGGGTTGGGATTCTCATCTTGTACATCTTGCAAACAGCCCACAGTGTCATTAATGGTGTCCCAGAGTGTCCTGAGAGGCAACAGCGTTCCCAGCAAGGTGGTAGAACCCAAGAAGCTACTGTCATCTGCTCTGTCTTCAACTTTCTTAGACCTTTTTAAGTCCATTCATGAAAATATATATTTGTGTTGGATGACCTCTTTCTTTCCTTATATTCCTCTATACAGTTGTGTAGAACAGTAGGTAAAAGGTGGGTGCCAAATTTCTTTGGGATCAGATAAAAATACTTTTCTTATGCCTTGCTCTAGACAATGAAATAAATATGGAATTAATAGGTCATAAATTCTATTTTATGAAAAATGTAGAAAAAATATTCTTCATGCATGTCTGAATAAAGCATTGTTGAAGTACTCCACATGACCATGTTGATAAATAGACTTATCCATTAACTGAAGGGCAAGTTATTGGTTCTTGCCTTTGGTCAGTGACAATGTTGAATGATCTTGCCATTTATTATGGTAGATTTTATTAGGCGTGTTATTATATGCTACCCATACAATTTTATGTACTGGTAGAAAATGAAATTATACTTTATCAGATTATTTCTATGCCTTTAAGTATCCCAGATGGTTCAAGAGAGATTTGCAAGGTGTACAACTTCTTAATGAACACAGACCTAGAGGATAATAAAGATGATTCTGTCTGCTCTTCAGTCTTTGAAGCAGCAGCAGCCATTGCTTATCCAGAGACTGACCCAAGGGAGGGCTAACAGTAAAAACTTACTTTTGGAGAGGTGGCAACTAAAGATTTGACTTTGCTTTGAGAATGGCTACAAAGTGTAAAGATTAGGTATGCCTTAGGCTAATATATACACAATGTTTTTCTTTTTGAAGGGGCAAGCTTTCTACTCTATGAGCTTAAATAGATATTAATGTTACTAATTGGTTCAGATAATTTAGGTAAATGGTGGTATTTTGAAGATGACCTCAGGTGCAAGATTAGTCATATCAAGAGAAATAATTGCCTACCTAGCCATTTCAGTTACCTCTGCTATTCTCTCCTTCTTTCTCCCCTTACAAAGCAAGTTCATCAAGCCATGATAAGCATTGTTCACACAGAACCTCTAAGTCTTGCTTTAAAGAGGCACATAAATGATGAAAAGAGAGAAAAGACGGTCAGGAAATAGAACTCAGTGAGGTTATAGATTCTTGCAGATTTTTCTTCCAAACTGTTATTCAGTAAAAAGATTTTCCTTTGCCTCTTGCCACAGTATTATGCTCCTACTGCTGTATGTCCCTGGCTGATGCATGGCAGAGTATTTTCATCACTTCTATTGAACTTGGGAGATGTTGGATCAGGCTGACACAGGGCTTCCTCACAAAAAGATTCATTGGTTTTTCCACTGAACAGAGTTCTCATTACTGAGGAACACAATCTAATTTCCACTTATACAATGGATAGGTCCCATAGTTCACAAAAATGTATGGAGGGAAAAGGTGTCTTGCAAACCTATCACTCCATCTTTGGTCTTTCAGAGTTTATCCTCAGATGAGTTCAACAAAATGGCATTTGTATTTCTTTTTCATATGTAATTCCATATGTATGTGTCCATATGTAAGTGACGTTTGTCCTCAGGTGCACAGTCAAAGGTTTGTACAAGAGCATATTCCTGATGCAGTAATTGGACTCTTCTTTGAAATCTCTTTGGAATGATGGCTCCCTCTACTGTTACCATGCATTTTGATGGCCATTGTTTAAGCCACCATTTCCAGTAGTGTTTTATAGGCATTTTTAATAACTTCAAAATATTGAAATTAATATCTGCCAGTTATTTCAGTAAACAGCCTTGCTCCATAATAAAACTAATGATTTTATTACTTTCCTCCTTTCTGATCAACCAGAAAAAAAGTAAAAAAAAAAAAATTAAAAAAAATATTTTTCTTGCATTCCCAGTCAGGTATGTTCTGTTTTATCTAAAAATTAAGAGTTTTGTGCCTGTGTCTTTCTCTTCTTTATTAGAAGTAATTGAATCTAATTTAAGACTAGGAGATACCTCTTTAGAATCTTTTTCTGTTCCAGAAGTGCTGTTTTCATTCTACTAGATATCAAAAAGTAACAGGTTGGCTGTTTTTGCCACTAGCTCTCCATCATGCTGGAATTGTTTCTACTGCAAAAGAATCAGGCAAAGTCAGTTGGTTTTGTAGTTGTAAAACTCATGCAACTGGAAAAAAAAAAAAAAAAAAAAAAAAAAAAAAAAAAAAAGGTTGATGTAATTTGCTCCTTTGGGAAGAGAAAACCTAAAAATGACAGGTGTACAAACTGGTAGCAGAATCCTAGCAACAGTTAAACCTACAGGGAAAGCTTGACATAACCTTATTGTTTCTTACTAATAATAAGAAATATCATGAAGTTTTGTTTTTTTCTTCAAACAGTATGTGAATTTAGTTATGTAGAAGTTGAAAAAGTAGACATGTTAGCTGTTAGCCTATTCCAAGTAAGTATGCTTTGACTAACCTTGGCCATCTTAAAGGATTCCCTTAATTCATAATTTTGATGGTGTATTTTTCTTTGAAAAAACAAATGAGGCAGGTAAAACATTCTTCAGATAAAATGTTTGTAGAATTGGAATCTGAATTACTTGCTGACACACAATTGTTCTCACTCTTCCTCCCAACTGAATTTTAATTCAGCAATCTGAGATTTTATAAAACTAATCATTTGCTTTGATCCTGTGAATACATTCTCCTTGAATAAAGAAAAAATCAATAGGTGAAAACAAGTGATGAGAGGAAGAAAAACCATTTTCCTATGCTCTAAAAAGGTAGCTGTTCCTTGACAAATGGTAGCATATTCTACAATTAGCATTATGCTATATCTCAAGGTGAAAGATGGCAGAAAAGACCAGGTTCTCTCAATGGAACATGTCAGTGTCTAGTGATGAGTATGATTCAAGTTCACTTTGTCCTCCACCACCTTATCATCAATTTTCTCAACTTTAGGCAGCAGCTGGAAAACAGTTTTCTATTTGCCATTGATATGTGCAAGTTAATCAATATCATTAATCTGCATTCCAGATATCTGGAAAGTGTGTTCCTTACTACTACCACCATTTTTCCCCTTATGTTTGGAAGCCTATAGATTGGTGTATGTATGGTCTTATCTACCATTATTGTCTGATTTCTTTGATTATAATAACACAGTTTTGTCTATATGTTGTATAAGAAACGCCTGGGCTTTTGGTAAGACAAAAATATTTTTTAATTCAGCTGACTATATCCACAGATATATGTGTCCACAGAGAGCAACGTTCTAAACAATTTAAAAGCTTTCAGTAAAGTTGAAGCAGACATTGTAACTTTAACAACTGTAGGGCTGATACACATTCAAGGAAACTTTAAGGTCTTCATTTTACTTTTGCCCACTAATTTGCCAGCAGCATCTTTTGAGTCCACCTATACTTGCAGATAGGATTTATTACTCATTAAATAGAGCTAAGTGCATATATAGAACATTGTTAATTATGCTTGGTCATCTTGCTATACTGTGGAGAATAATATATTTTTATTTTTCATGTTCCTTTGGGGATAAATATGCCATGTTGCTGGTTGATAGCACAGACTCCAGAAGCTGAACTGTTTGGCTTACTTTTTGACTGCTCTGTGTTCAGGTATCCTGAACAGTAAGCACAGACCTCATCCATCTGTCTTGAAAGTACATTGAAATTTTCCACTAGAAGTCTAGTTTGAGTCCTGAAACACATTGGCAATTATGGAAATGATTCAGTATTTCGGGAATCATATGGTATTACAGGATACTCTATCAAATTACCTTTCCACAGAAATCTCTTTTCACCTGTTATTCATGTTATGGCTGTTGTCCTCAAATACAGCAGAAAGCTAGGACTTTCTGGTCTAAAGGGAAAAAGACTTGTACTTAAAATAAGGGGAAGATTTAGTTTCTTTACCCTGCTCCCTGATCTTTCCCAATTTATTAACCTCTTATTGAAGCTGAACAAAACAGCTGACAGTATGCAGCACTTTCTACAGTCGGCATCAGCAATAATGCTAAATTTGCAAGGCAAGAGCTTAGATACAGTGAGTAAGGAACAAAGCACAAACACTTCAAATTCCTTTTCTTCAGTGCTTATGTTTCATCAGATTGTTAGTTTTCACTCTCCTGTCATTTAATGTTGTTATAATTTCCTTAATGCGTGCTGCATTTTTTACAGTGTTTTCGTTAAGTATCATTCTTGCCTCCTTTGCCTGACCTACCTGTCTGTGTTCAGGTCTGTACAGAAGAACCTTCACTCTAGCTTTTGGCTCTCACCTTTTTGAGCCAAGCTTCTGCCAAGTGTGTAGTGGGGCTGTAGCTTTACTCTTCTCCAGAAAGGTTCCTCTGCTGACTCTGGAACAGCCACAGGAGGAATAACACTCAAAGACTGTGATTTTAGGCAGTCATAGGCAGCAATATGGGCTGCCATGGCTTGTGGTAAGCCAGGTAGTAGCAAGTAAGAGGTAGGACATTGCAAAGTTTTTCTGGTTTGTGTTGAATGCCAGGTTTACCAGAGAAGTCTACAGAAAATGAAGATACAGTGCATGCCACTCCGTAAGAACTTAGAAGACATTTCAGTGATACCTTTCCTAACCTAATCCCTGACAGTACTCCCTAAAAATGAACAGATGTGTAGCAATTTGAGACTGACTTAACAGATGAAATACCAGTCCTTATATTCCTAATGGTCTGACAGGCTGCAAAAAAAAAATGTACAAAAGCATCTGCAACTTTTTTTAGATCTCTACCTAGGAGAAACTGTGTGGCTAAAACTCTCAGTCCTCCAAAGACATATTCTGGCTTGTTTCTTTTCAAAATAAAATCAGATGATCAAATTCTCCTTTCTACTTTGTAGAAAAAAAAAATAAAAATAAAAAATAAAGATTTTTTAAAAACATTTTCCCCTTATTTGTGTTCTTACCAGAATTTTGCTATTCACAGAAAAACTGCAGTTGCTTTTGCTTTCACTCTTTTTTCTTATAGGGGTCATGTGCTGCTTTTAATTGCAGCCTTATTCCCTACTGATGCCCAGACAAGTATTACCCAGAACAACAATTTAGCTGCTACATTTGGACTGTGACAAAAGCTAATTTTCTGTGTCAGAGGTTTACTGTACTGGATTTATTAACACCTTCACAATCTTCACCAGGCCTTTAAAATTCTTCAGGTTAAATTCATACTAAGTCAAGCATAATGAATTCTCAATTCTGTCTAAATTCTGTGACAAATTGCGTGTGATAATGTTAAACTGCAGAAATGTAAATGCAAAAGAAAAAAAGGAGCAGTTGTAAATACTGATGAGCACAATAATTATCCACTAACAATGACTAATGAATAAATCAAGCATACAAAAAAAGGATCCCAAGGACCAAGAGTCAAATCAGGAAAACGACTGAGCTCTGTGTTTTATAGTCAAGGATAAATCTATACTTTTCAGCACAAGTGCTCCAAAACGTTACCTCTTTGTTTCAGAATGTAGCTTCTTTTTTATGTTAGATTTCATTAACTCTGTGAAATATGTGTAGAAGAAATATGTGTCAAGAAATTGATTCCTTCAGTTATGTTTATGTGGTGGCATTGATTTAAGTATGAGCCACATAAAGTGTCATTGATCTAAGCAGGGATCAGATTGAAACATCCAAGGGAAGAATATGGTACTTCAGTTGCATAGGAGCAAAACACCCTCTACAGTAATTAATTCACATGCACTTTTCTTAGTGAGTCACAAGCTCTTCTTGTATGTATTGAGATTTCTCTGTTTCAACAGTGGGGAGCATAGGCACGAGCCTTGTATTTGTTGTTGTAGTGAGCAACAAATTAGCAAAAGCCGATATAATATTAACCTCCTTTAATTGCAGTCTCCTTGTCTGTTTGCTCTAGTGTATATATTTAGTTGCACAGTCTCTGGGTGCTGTAGTGTTTGCAGTGTGATCATAAATAGATGACTGTGCAATTCATTTTCAGGCATCAGTGATGAATTTTCATAAGCCTTCACTAGTTCTTGAAGAATTTGACTATTTCAAAACAGTAAAGCAAATACTAGAATCGGTTCATATATGCTATTTCCATGTAGATTCTCTCAGACACTGATAAAAGTTTAGATTCAGACTAGATAACTTAGAATATAATTCTATTATTACAGAATAATATTAGTATATTATCAGTATATTAGTATAATAATACATAGGTAATTGTATATGAGAATAGTAATAATATTTAAGCATATTACCAAATCCTGAAATAATCTAAGACAATGGAGAAGGCACAGATGAAAATGCAAATGGAAATCTAGGAGTGGGATGAATTGGAAAGTTCGTATCCCGGCAGGTGGCAGTCTACCAATACCCAGATGAAACTAGAGAGTATTTTATGACTGGAATTGGTAAATATTTGATGAAATGCAAATTTAAGATGCCAAAAGCTATAGTAGGTGGGGAATTCCTTGAATTTTTAGCATATTCCAAACTAAGTGTTGTGTGTAGGACAACTTATCACAATAATCATCAACCTCAATCCAGTGGCTATGTACTGAAACTCTGTTTGAACTAATTCATCCTGTAGATTGATTTATTTCCACTTTCCATGATATTGTATTGCTGTACAAAATTAAATGCTATATTCTGTCTAGAAGAGGAGATAATCTGTCTGTGACTGAAAGAATGTGATACCATCTTGGCTGATTTTTCTATGAAATATTTCTTGAAATAGAATCCAAATCAGAATCAGGTTTGGCAGAGCCATAACTTTCTGAAAACACTGTTTGCAAATGTAAGGTGTAAAATGACTGTGGGAAGTGATATACAGCTAAAATGATCTTCGTTGTAACAAAGTGGTCTTATACTGCTTGGCTGATCTTTAAACAAAAAGTTAATGTATCAAAAACACTTACTAAAACCATTAGGTTTCTTGCAGTGCATTACAGTTCAATAATTGTAATGAAGAGAACCGATCTCTTCATGTTAAAATTCTAACAAGGGAAATATTTTCTAGACATCACTTACTCTAGAAGTTTTTTCTTTTCTTTTCTTTTTTTCTTATTTTCACTGACTTTTATAGAAGTAGCCAACATTCATAAAGAGTATCCTAGGCTAAAAAAAATACCTTATTTATATCTATTTCCAAAGGTTGTCCAACTTGGGGATATTAATGGGAGATGACTGAAGAACATATTCTATTGTATTATCATTTTAAAGCCACAAATAGCACAAGATTTGCTTTTGTGTATGTTACTGATTATTATTGTCTCAGTGGGTAATTATTTTTGAAGTATTCACTTAACCCCTTAATACTTGAACTTATACTGTTCTGGTGCATGTTGCACAGTGGGCAGAGGAGGCTACAGCAGCAGGCATGAGGGGTTAATTGACTTTCATTGAAGCAGTTTATAGCTTTCCCTTAAACACCACTGATCCACTGTAAACTAAGATCTATTGGGACAATATTTTTAAAGATGTTTAGTTTTCCACTAACCTACATTTTGTTTCTGTTTTTTCATTTTTTCCCCCCCAAGAAACCATAGCGATAAAAAGGATAAGGTCATTGTTTCTGAGTCTCTCTTTCTTAAGGTGAGCACATTCAATTCTCTTGCCCATTAAAGGGCAGATGTGGTGGTGTGTTTTTTTTTTTTCCTTCCCAGGGGAATTTACACAGTCTTCAGTTTGTGGAACAGAAATTGAGGTAATTTAGGTAGCTACGTTTGCTTAGCTTTGCTAATATAAACTACTGTGAAGAGATCTGAGGGGAGAAGTATTACCCTTCCTAAAATATCAAATCTTATTTCAATTAATTCTAATGGCTTGCTTTTGTAGTATTTCACCATTATCAGCACTCGGAGTGTTTGAGCTCTACTAAAGATTTACATGAAAGTTTTATGGATTCCACTTTTTTAGAACTCAGAGGATTTTATGGATTGTTATTCATAACATCTGCCACTTAGAGAAAAAAAAAAAATCTTAAAATGCTCCTTTAATGTGTATTTAATGCTTGTGATACAATTTTATATTACATAAGATTTGTTTTATTTTAGCAGTTGTGTTTGTGTAGCAGTAGGAAAGATCTGTTTGCTCTATAAACTCTTAGGTCTGAGGCTTATAGCTTGGCTATTAAAACTTTTGTTACAAGGAAAGTTGATTTTTTTTCAGCATATGACATGTAGCTTTTACTAAAGTTGGAAGACTGGAATAAGAATACAAAGTAAACATTTTAATGTTAATGAATACTTACCAGTAACTAAAAAGAAATAAGTAAAGAAATAATGTAGACCCTTTCTATTTTCCTGCAGTTTGCTTTATTTTTTTTTCCTAAAAAACAAACAAACAAACAACACAATACTTTGCTAGAATTTGGGAGAGAAAGATGTTCCAAAGGCAGACAAATTAAGCTTAATCCCTTTTTAAATTACTAACCATGGGAAACTCTCATTGTTCAGTTTTGTGCTTGACATTGAACTGGGCAGGTGTGTCCACATAAGGTGCAACAGAGAGGATTTGCATGCTGGCTTGCTGAAGTGACAGAATTGTGCAAAATAACTGCAGTGGTCTGGCAAGCTTCAGGAAGCAGGTGGGTCTGAAGTACCTATCTCCAAAATTACAATGCTGCAAATGCCTGCTTGCCTGCTACCTAAGGACACATCTACCCTTTTTTCCCTACAGTATTATTATCCAGGCTTCTCTTCTGTACATCTTGACATATCTACAACTGCCCCAGTCTGGAGCTGGGCAAGGTATCCTGTAACTCTGAATACGTTTGAGATCCAGAAATTCCGTATATGTGTATGTGAATATGTTGTACTGTGAATGGGAGAATTTGCGTATGCATATAGGGAGGCATACATTTGCATAAAAGAGAAGATGTTGATACTGATTTTTACTGAATACAGATAACACTGTTCATTCAGAAGATTTAGAAAGCCATTTCTGCTTTGTATTGTCACTTTTTTTGACCTGCATTTCCAAATGCTATTAGTTTTGAACAAATATTATTATGATAACAGTGATAACTACATTAATCAGCAAGAGAATCCTTTTTTCAGAAATATTTTTTATCAGTAAAAAAAAAAAAAAAAAAAAAAAGATTGCTCAAATAGAAGTGTCGAAGAAAAAATCATGAAAATTTCATCAGGGAACTTTTCCAAAATGGACAAAAGTCAACTGAAGAAACCAGAACGAACAGTCAGTAGTCTGATAATTAGAACCCTCACGTAAGAGCATTTAAAGCAGTGATTAGAATCTGGCCCTGCAGAGCACAAGGATGTGCTTGTACAAAGAGGAAGTCTTTTTTTTTGAGGTGGTTTTCTTTCTCATAAGCAACAAATTACAAGAAGATAATTGGGAACAGCCACCATGGGCATGAGAATGGTAAATCATATGGGATCAGCCTGAAAACTACTCATCTAAAAAGACAATGGTAGAGAAGAGAGCAGTAGTGGATGTACTAAACCTTGACTCAATAATTTATTTTTTTTGCACTGTCTTCTCTTCCACAGTATTCACATTTGGAAACTAAGGAAGTTTGGGCTGTTAAAGGGGCTGAAAATTGGCTAGACCACCAGGCTAAAAGGGCCAACCAGTGCTTTGATTTGAGAGTATGAAGGAGTAAATACTAAAGCTGTTTATGTTAAATATCTTCATCAGTCATCTGGATGATAGGGAATTGGTTGAGTTGCCATCCCTGGAAGTATTTAAGAGACACGAGGAGAGAGAGTTTAGTGGCAGACTTGGTAGATTTAGGCTGATGGTTGGACTTGATGATCTTAAGGGTCTTTTCCAACCTAAATGATTCTCTAATTCTATGAAGCAAGTGAATACAGTTGGCCAAATTATAGATGATGCTAAACTGGAAGCGAGTCATGGCAAAAGTTAGAACTTCAGAGCAGAGGGATTCAGAAACTTGAGAATTTGGCCAACATAAAACTCATAAAGGTCAACAAAGTGAAGGGCAAAGTTTTGTAGTGGGATGTAAAAACACTGTGCCTTGGTAAAGAATCGGAACCCACTAACTAAGGAACAGCCAACCCTGCTGGAAACTTGGAGTTACAGGGGATGCAAGACTGAATGTGAGCTAGCAGTGCCCTCTTACTGTGAATAAGGCAAATCACATACTGGGCTACATGACATATGTCTGCTCCTTGCTGGTGAAGCTGCACCTCAAACACCAGATCTGGTTTCAGGCCCTCCACGTCAAGACAGAATTTGACAAACTGGAGAGGATCTGTCAGAAGGTTCTTAAGATCTTTAGGGACCTGGATTATCAGCCCTGTGTAGAGAGGTTGAGGGAGATGCACTTGCTTAGTCTGGCAAAGATCCTAATAGCAGCCTACGGCTACTTGAAGAGGAATTGCAAAGATGACAGAGGCAATCTCTTCCCAGTAGATAACATAACAAAAGACGATAACCATGAACAGTGGCTTGGGAGGTTTGAATGAAGTCTTCCTATCAAGACTGCCAATGAATACACAGGTTGAGAGTGTGTTTTTCATACTCCTGCATGTCACAATCATTTATTTCAATATTTTTAACACTTCATCTAATTTCAGTTGTTTTTAACAGAGAATGAGTTTAAACCAGGTGAAAATTTCCACAGGCAGTTACTCACTCCCTCAGCAATCTCCTGTCATATCACTGTGTTTAAGTCTCTTAAGGGAATATTCAGATTTCTTTTTTGCGCAGTGGAATGAATTGAATATAAAATACCAACTTTGAATTCCCCAGGAAAGGCAGCTTTCAGTCAGCTTTCATAACAAGTATTAAGCAGATTCAAAGAGGTTTTTAGTTTATGGATTTATAGCACATACAGCGCATCTCCATTGACCCAGTAGACACTAACAGTTCTGTCTGAGGCATTAAAGTCTGATGGGTTAATGATCAACTGATTATAAATTCTCAATAGGTTTTGACGTAATAGACTATCATATTCTATTAAGTAAACCACACAAGATTATTTAAAATTGTCATTCAGATTAGGAAGAGCTACTTTTCCTAGAATATAGTAGAGAGATCTAGAAAATAAAGCACTAATAGAATTGCCAGAACAATTTACGGTTGCATGACATGAAAGTGGCTTAAATCTTTGCTGGCAGATAAGAACACAGTAATAGTTCAAAGTGATCATTACTACTTAATCATGACACTTTCTGCTGGAGGAGGTGGTTATAATTCTCCAAAATTATGCACTTGCATTTCCTCAACTCTTTCTCTTCTTCCTCCTTATGGCATATTTCAAGTGACAAGGCTCTTATTGAAATTAAATTTGTTCCTATCAGTTAGTGAATTAGTAGAATGACCATAACATAGTTATTTTAACTTTTCTGAAATAATGAAAAGCATTTCAAACCACTGTTATCACTGTTACCATCATTGACTTGAAAACTAATGGCATGTAATGTAATTTTTATTTTTAATCTAATCACTTAATATTTTATTGATATATTTAGAGGTAACAGTCTCCGACGTAAGTATTCCATATCTTATTTCTCATGGTTGGTTTTGCTACATTACATTTGCATTATTTTCTTTTTGTGACATATGGAGGAGCAAAGTTTTAGTACTGCTTTTTTTAGTTTATCAGATCTTTTTTTTTTTCAGCAGAAACACCTGTAGGAGTCCCTGGAATGTATCTTTGAAATTTAAAAACAAACAAACAAAACAAAACAAAATCACATGAATACTTCTGTTCCTCTTAATATCCCATAAATTATTAAGAGTTATGAAAAAGATTTTTAAAATAACTACTATTTTGGATGCCAGTGGATTCATGCCCAAGGGGCGTTGGAAAAGCAAGCTTTTTCCAGGTTTTTTGAGTATATGCCTGCTATATTATGCTTAATATATCTTAATGAAATTGTTTTGAATACCATGATCCAAATAAATCCAAATGTTTTCCTTTTAACCATGGAAGTCATTGTTTGGCTAAATCTGCTGAGACTCCTGATTGGAGAACTGGATTGCCTACTGCAGAGAAACACTGCCAAAGCTTTTCAGGGTTAGAGAGAGATGACTTGCCCTGCATTACTCAGTATCACCTCTATTTATGAAATCCAATAAATGGTGAAGGCATGTAAGCTCCTTACAAGCCATGAAACATCTCAGTGTTGTCTCTCTTTGTCTTAAAGAGTCAGCACAGTGTCTTCCAAAGCTCTAAAAATGACAGTTGAATTTCCTAGATATGCTACTGACAAATAAGGTCTTACAATGGAAGAAGACTTAGTGGACATGCGTAAGGGTATGGACACGGGTAAGAGCAGGAAGCTCACAGAATAACACATAGTGTGACTGACCACAGCTGTTGCAAAGAAGGATGACTTTATCTCACTGCAAAGGGGACAGGAGGGCAGTCTTTGTTTTATATAAGCAGCTGTGTCAGTTGACTGTATCACAGCTGAGTGGATCAGTTAGCTGTGTAAATGTTTCTCCCTCAGGTAGCCAGACCAGCATAGGAGGAAGTGAATACATGGCTTAGCCCAACGTAAGAGTCTAAACTAAACAACTAGCAAATGCATTTCAAAAAGAACTACTGACTTGTGCTGGCTTCAACCCACATGTTCCTTCTTGGCAACTGGGGACACCCAGCACTGTGATGGCAAGCATATTAAAGCAACCAGCGTTGAGAATCACATCGGTATTGTGATTGAACTGTGTATTGTAATTGCTTATTTTGCTAAACGTAACTTATATTTGCATTGTGTTTCAATGCATTTTGTATCACTCAGATAAATCAAAAGTCTTGTGTAGCATCAAATATCTTCAAATAAGTTAATTTAAACATTTCACCCTCTCTGCATGGAGTATCTAAAAGAATCTGGTCAAAGAGAATGGGACTCTTTGGAGAACTGGTACTTAATATTTTAATTCACTAGGTTCTTGGTAAAGCAAATGCAATTTGCAAGTCAACTGTTGAGTGGAAGTAGCATTCAATTAATATTTGGTTATAATGGATGTGTTAAAATGAGGGAGACGGTAGTTAATGACACCTTGAAAAGTAACTTTTTTCACGGATTTTTTTTTTTATTAATCCATTTATTACTTAGGGACAGTGATTGTTTTAAGTTCTGTGCTTAGTCTTCCTCACTGTAACAGGACTGAACTATTTCAAACATTCTAATTTCACAACCACACAGGGTTGTAAATATTCATTTCTCCCTTATACCAATATACATTTCTCCTTTATACCAGTAGAATTAGTAAGAACACATGTCAAGTATGTTTGTAAGAGTAAATTGCTCCTTCCTTGATGTTTCAGTAGTGGATTCTAATTTTTGTCTCATATTGGGCTTTCTTTTCTTTGTTTTCATTGTGTTTTCTTTCTCCCTTTTCAAGTGTTCTTCATTACAGTCTCTGCAGTGTAACCTCCCTGACTTCTGGTCAGGGTGGGGTGACTTCACGCCTTGCCTGTTATGTGGCCATTTATTCACTAATGTCAAACATCTACTGTGGCATGTTAGGTCAAGCCATAAGAGGTAGGCTTCTTCTGATACTATCTAACACATGGAAAGTGCCTGTCCTGTGGAATGATTATAGCAATCACAGCATTATAACATCTTCCTTTACATCAAGTACACATTATTGTGTGTGTGTCTATAAGATCTTCAGTGAAGCATTTTTAAAATGGCTCCTCACCTGAACTTTCTGACTACGGCATCTTGTTTATCTTTGCCTGCGAAGTCCCAGTCTATATCTTGAAGGCACAGATGCTCTACAAGATTTTGTTCTTGCTCTTGGGATTAGAATTTATAATTTATCAACTGACATATTGTTCTTTATCACTAGAAAAAAAATGTGTACAGAAGCTAGCTGTTATATTCAAAAGAGGAATGTTACAAATCAAGGATATCTAAAAGACTAGACCAGGCAATCCAAAAACTGCACTAAGTGACTAATTATTAAAATACATTGAAAAACATACCTTGATTTTAGGTTTTGTGGAATACTTTCACTGAAATTTTACCTATCCAATGCTACAGTTATAGGTAGTAGATTGAAAGCAGTAATAACTGCAAAAATCTAGAGAACCATGCTGAAAAATTAAGAAACATTAATTTTGTGTCATAAGAGAAGTGCTGTTGAAATAAAATGGTATTTGACCCTTAGGCGGTGACACTAATTAGAGGACTTTTAGATTTTTATGATTAGAGATCATGTGCCAATTTCACATATCTGGGAAATATTGGCAATTGCATATAAAAGGGCACAGTGCATTATTTTAAAGTTTATATACAGAATGGAAACAGTGAATGTAATGTTTTTAAGACAGATAGTTTTTATAGCTTGTCATATAGTGCACAAGCAAAAGGAAAGGAAGTTAAAATTAATTTATTCAATTCAAGAGATCAAGATTCAAGAAAACATGATTTTGTTCTTTTATAAAAGCTACAGAGAAAAGATTTAGATTTGTAGAACTGAGAAAGAAAATTACTCTGGGCAAAATCAATGAGACTATGCACGAGGGAGAAAGGGATACTCAGCATGAGTTAAGGGTTAGTAGAAATAAGCCTTTAGTGTGAAATTCAATCCTCTGCTAAGTACCAACGCAGACATATCACACGAACCAATTAAGGACCATTTAAGAGTGATGTACTTTTTCATTAAGTGTCTCTTAAATGTAAAACTTGACTAGGTCCCATCAGTCAAATATTCACTTAAAGGTGACCAATAAAGGCTGTGGAAAAGCTTTTCCTTTAAACTACCTTTTATTTGTCTGGGAAAAATCTTTCTCAGAAGCTTAAAAACAGTCTATAGTAGGAAGTTAAAACACTCTGTGATGTTGCAAGTCCCTAGTTTATTTAGAATATAGAGATGCACTGAAATATGCCCTGCAAAGATGAAGTGCCTCATAGAACAGCTTGTGATGAAAGAGTAATTGTTTGCTTGATCGTTAATTAGCCATCCCACCTTTTCATATCATCATTTAACTCCATTAATTTTAATGGTTATACATACAGAGTATTAATGATCTCACATACTGATAGCAATGGAATACACAATGATTAGTGAAGCAATAATCACATAAAACATTATCAATTTCATCAATATTATTTTTTAATTACTTCCATTTGCGGCATTACAGAAGAAAACTGGATCACAATTGGATATGCATTTTTAGAAAATGTAAATTATTACCAGATAAAGTTATTTGGAAAGGAACAAAACTCCATGAAAACAACATTGTGTCTTTGTGGGGTATTCTTAAACAGCAACAACAAAAGAACAACAAACAAACAAGCAAACAAACAATAATAAATAAGTAAAACAGAGAAAAGGCTGAGTTTCTAGTGATTCAGTATAATAACCAAAAGCCTGGAAGTTCTCATTTATTTTACTTCTTCTTACATGACATCATGATGGTATGACAGTGATCCTTTTCTAGAGATGTTTCCTTTTTCCAGAACATTTGTTTCCAATTTTGATCAAGACAATTGGAATATAGAACTGGCTATCTATGAAAGCTCATAAGAAGGCAGCAAAGCTAGTGAGATGTACAGTGAGATTTACGTAAAAAGAACTTCAAAGAGGATAAAGATTCAGAAGGTATAAACTGAATCTCCTTCAGATAATTTACCAACATACTGCTGAGATTCTCATCCTAGGTTGGTTTTGTTTGGGAAGAGTAGGAAGCAGTGGGGAAACAGCTCACTATTCAGAATGGGTATTTTCTGCATTGCACATCTCAAGGAAAGAAATACCTCATGAAATTAAGAGCCAGTGAATGTAGAACAAATAAAAAAATATATGTGGAAAATAGCCTATTGAATTTTCAGTGGTATACACGTAATGTGTCCATATGTACTGGGGCTGGGTTATGTTTGCTAGTGCTATTTGTAGCTGTGATGATACAGATGATCAAATCTCATGTGTCAGAGAAATATGATGAAGAGAGAACACTTCCTTCTTTTTCTTACTGTCAATTCGTAGTCAGATGTTTTATGGGTATATAAAGTAGAGACATAAAGTATGAGAGGAGCTGTAGAACAGTAGATGGACCCATTGTGACAAATTCTGTATTACTTGCTCTTTGAATATCCAATTCAGAATGCCCACTTTTGCCAAACTGCAGAAAATATTTCTATTTTAAGGGATAGTTTGGACAAGCAAAGCTGAAAAATGTTAGAACCAAAATAAAACTATGGAGTAGAGCTAAGTGACCCAATAAAAATATCTTAAACTTTTTTTTTAATTATTATTTCTATGACATCTAACTTACAGGGCTGTAGTTCCAACTGATTTCAATGATTCCTTGTGACTTCCATTACTATAAAAAAGAGATCAATCATGGCACAAAAAGGCATGTTACACAGGTTCAAGCACTATTTTCTCATATGTCACTTTTTGGTCAAGACATTCTCTGTAAAAGATTCTAGAAGAGTTCTGTCACATTAATACTTTCCAACTGAAGGCGCCATTTGCCAGAGCATATATTCAGTGTCACTCTCCTTAAAAGAATTGCTTTTGGCATCACAGTGTAATGGTATTACACATCCTGTCACAATATCAGCAGTGAAGTGGTAAGAGAGTTAGAAATATTAGAATGGTACTCCATAGTCATATAACTTGGCAAAGAATAATCTGGCTCTTTTCTTCCTCATACCAATAAAATGTTGTCAATCTCAACTCTCCTGATTTCCAGTCTGATTGGAAGACCACTGGAATCAATATTCACCTGTCCAAGGGGAGCAAAGAATTTTAACTTAAGCATTCCACAGTGTTCAAGTAAGAAGAAATTTGAACTCGGTGCGTAAACTAAGATCAGTAGCAGCATCGCTTGTTTCAGTTTTAGCAAAGAAGTAAATCACTTTAGGTAAAGATTATTTTGAACAAATTGTAAAGCAAGATCATGTAATCCCACAGACTCCACATGGGCTTCTGCACACCCAGTACAACTTGTCAAAAAGCCACCAAAGAAAGCATCAGTGTCAAATTTGACCATATCAGACTACTGACTGCACCAGATAACTGGAGAAAGAAATATTTATTTAGAACTAAATATTTATTTAGTTCTTTCTACACAGTTCTGAAAACCAAGCAAGAAAATTTCCAAGACAGCAGTAGCTCTAGAAAGTTTACAGAATTTTGTAAAATTAAATAGAAATCAGAGGTATATAACCTCTAAATAGAAAATAACATATTTATTCCATTGTCATTAAGACACTTTTTCATAATTACAAACAGATACATTGCGTTGTTAATATGAGACATTTAAATTAGCTGGGAACATGAGTCATTCAGCTGCAGCTTGTAGCTCCTAATTCTCTGTGGATGTGTTCAACTCACAACGATCTCACCAACTGATGCGCTTTTTCATTCAGTTAAGTCCATTGATTTTGCTGATCTCATGGAGGACACATTCAGGTGGTCTGCATACCATTTCACCTGACATCCTGATGTTCTCAGTAAAGACAAATAAAGACCATACCATATGATGTCCTGCTCAGCAATAAAAGCTGCGGGGGGGATAGAAGGAGAAGTGGTGAAGTTGAGGACTTGAGGACTCCTGTCATGAAAGCATTGGTCTTCCCAAGCAACTGCTATGTATACTGAGGCCCTGCTTACCAAGAAGTGGCTGAACGGCTGAACATCACTTGCTGATGGGAAGTAGAAGATAGTTTTTCTCTTTTTTTTTTTTTTTTTTTTTTTTCCCTGTTTGGCCTTTGCTTTTTTGTCTTTCATTAAACTGCTCCTTAATTCAACCTACAAGCTTTCTTTTTTTCATCATATTTTCTCCCCCTGTCCTTCTGAGGAGGGGTTTGAGAGGGTGGCTTGGTGGTGCTTAGCTGCCCATTGGGCATTAAACCATCGCAAGAATTATTAGTGAATTCAAACTATTATTTAATACTATTAGTTGGATTTTAATTTCAGATCTTAGAAAAAATGTAAGCTCTTTGCAACAATATTTTTTGTTATTATCCATTCTGATGCTACCCTGATGAGGCAAGAATTCCACCGCGTTGCTGAAGCAGCAGAAAATCATTAGGAACAAGTAAGCATAGCTAAAACGAAAGAACCTTAAATATATTCAGACTATTCTATTATTTCTGATTGATTAATCTTTAATTACCTAATTTTTACTATCAGTTCCTTTAAGTAGACTGTGTTAAATCTTTCCTAAGAAAAAATTAAAAGCAGTGATGGAAATAAAACAGTTGCATCGTGCAAGATGCAATTAGTCTTCTTTCTGTAAAGCCATCAGAAAACTCAGTGGCTCCCTGAGGTATATTTAAATATTCTTTGATGAATTTTCTTGTGTCATGCTTGATTGTGTATGTCACACACTTCTAAAGAACATGTACAGTGGGAGCAATCACTCCTCCTATTTAACTGTAATACCGCTTCATTTATCATAGAATAATGGAATTGGTTGGGTTGGAAGGGACATTTAAAGATCATCGAATTCCAACCTGCCTGCTGTGGGCAGGGACACCTCCCACCAGACCAGGTTGCTCGAAGCTCCATCCAGCCTGGCTTTGAGTTCTTCCAGGGATGGGGCATCTGCAGCTTCTCTGGGCACCTGTTCCAGTGCCTCACTGCCCTCATAGTACAAAATCTCTTCCTTATGTCTAATCTAAATCAACGTTCTGTTTACATACATTATATCTGCACAACGACCATATTTAATACAATCCTTCAGTGAAAAGCTTCTTGTCAGTCTTGTTGTGGGAAGATTGTTATCTACAAAGCAAGCATTCAATATGAGCGTAAGGAAAAGATATGGTCCTTCATTTGTCAAAGTAGCATGTCTAGGTGAATGCGGAAGGCTGCAAACAATTCTAGTCTTTTTAAAGACCCTTATCTTATATATATGTTATTTTATATGTGTCCATGTGGTGTCAACAAGTCACTAAGTCAAAAAATAGATGTAGTCGGAGTCATGGAATGTCCCTGCAAATACTGGGCATCCCTGCTGATCAGACTTAGTATAATGCTTCCTTCACTCTGCCACTGCATTACCCATTGCAGTTCACTTCGTATCACTGCTCTCACCTTCAATCATCCCTCCTTCCTTAGCCTTCACATGATTTTCACTGTTCTGTTGTTTATGTATGTAATTATTTTATTTTTTATTTCTATGTGCAATATCAACACTGTAAGCCTGGCTAGTGCTATAAAGAACTGACATTTCTGCATCCTCTTGATTTTAGGCACCTGGAAAAGAGAGGACTTTTAACTTTTTATTAAAGGATGTATTTGAAAGAAATGATAAGAATCTCTACTAACTATAATAATGTGGAAAATTTTAATTTTGGCCTTTGACATATTGTGGTTTTACCGTGCTAGGCAGCTGAACACCACAACTGCTCTCTCACTCCCCCTCCTCAGATGAGGAGGGGAAGAAGTAAAGGAAGGAACAACTCACGGGTTGAGATAAGGATAATTTAATTAAAGAGAAAAAATATTATTAAGGAAATATTATTATTAATTAAACAATTCAACTAAAGGGAAAAAAGGGAAAGGGGAAGAGGGGGGGGGAAAGGGAATAACAAAACCAGTAAAGGCGAAGTGCAGAGGAAAGAAATTACTCTCTACTTCCCACAAATGAGCGATGCTTGACCACGTCCTTGAAGCAGGGCCTCAATGCACGTAGCCAGTCTTCGGGAGGAGGACAGACGTTTTCGCAACGAGAGCCCACCCCTCCCCTCTTCCTTTTTCCACCTTTTATTGCTGAGTGTGACCCCACATGGCATGGAATATCCCTTTGGTTGGTTTAGGTCAGCTGCCCTGGTGATGTCCCTTTCTCACTTTTTTGCCCACCCCCTAGGAGGGTCAGAGAGAGTCCTGATGCTGTGCCAGCACTGCTCAGCAGCAGACACAACACCGGTGTGATATCACTGCTGTTCTAGCTACAGGTGCAGAGCGCAGCACTGTATGGGCTGCTGCAGGGAAAGTTAACATCCCAGCCAGACCCAGTACACATATATGTATGGAAACATGATAATTACTGCTTGCTTTTCAGTAGTGTTGGGATTCTGGTGTCCTTGGACTTTCTTAAGACTACCGTGAGCTCTGACAGGCACAAGCCATTTCACCCATTTGAAACCTTCCTTCCTATTCCCTACAGTCTTCTTCAGTGATGAGTCTGTCCCACATTTACCTTTTCTGCCCATCTTTGCCCTCAGTCCAGTCTCATTCTTTCAGTTCTCCAGGATCAATAGGACTCTCTGGTAGTATCTTTCTTCTTGACCATCTAGGCCCTGTCTCTCCTGTACTCTACAGCCTAATTCCAGTTTCTCTCAATTCCTTCTTCAGTCTCTTTGCATGGACTTTGCACAGCTTATGTCCCTAGAAAACTTTTTATCCCTCTCTAATCAGATAAGGTAAGTTGTTTCTTGTTCATAGAAATGGCTGAACTTCTCTGAAATTTTTCTCTTTGTTTGTGTTTTTTTTTTGTGTGTGTTTTTTTTTTTTTTTTCCTCTGAATTTTTCTGAAATCAGCCCGAGTCTTGGAAATCTCATAGAAATTCTCTGTCTAAATAGTTCCTGTTCTGTAAAGCTATGAGCAACTGAAAACCCAACTTTATGATGGTAGTCATTAAAGACTTTAACGAGAGACAACCTTTTTGCCTTCCCTTTTCAACTGTGCCAAATCACATTTTGACTGAAATAGCCTATTCTTTTTGCCATAAAAATTATTGAGAGCATCACTGGTCATCACTATTCACGATCTTTCGCTGTGCTTTGAATATATTCGCATAAGTAACTGCTTTCAAAATATAGATGTTATACAGCCAAGTTTACACAAAGTCTTGTAGAGAGAGATAATGTATAAATTGAGGACTGGGCAAATTTACAGTTTTTATTACTATCAATGCAACTTTTTCTTTTAACAAGATGAGGGGGGAAATAAGTTCTTTGATGTTAATTCTATTTTTAATTATTTTTTAGGGTCATGAATTAACATTACTAGAAAGTGTGAAAACTGAAGTTTCACTTTGACGCTGTACATTACAGTTTAATGACCTAGACTTATTTACACCTAAATGAGTTTTTTAATGGTCTAATTAACAAAACATATCAGTTTGCCTCTTTAAAATAAGCCACTCTGAGGGTAGTATTTTTTAGTCATTTCAAATGCTTAATAAAAGATGAAAGCCTTCCATTATTTTCAGTGAGTACTTTTCTAACAAGCTGTTTCATCTTAACACATTGTTACTGCCTCAGAAGATTGGACTTCACCTTCAGAATAAATTCAAGTTGTGATGAATTAAGTTTAAATTTAAATTCAGGTGAATTTCGCCATTATGTGTAGAAAAAAAAAAATGAAGAAGAAATGTTTAGATCTTGCTAAACTTTTGTATGAGGAATTCTAACTCCCAGGAATTCTTTTCAGAAAAGGATCTTACTTTTCCTGCTGGAGTGCAAAAATTGTGAAATGAGAAATACGGTCTTCTCAGCACTGAGGAGGATGAGCCCTCTGTTTCTCTTGGCTGTTGATCCAAACTTGATCCATAGCAGATCAAATCCAGTTCTATAGGTTTGACTTTCTTAGGAAAATAATTATGAAATACTTTTAAATGTTTTTTAAACCTTCTTTCCAGCTGCTTTGTCTAGGATTCAATTTACATTGGAAGAAGACAGTCTATTACTTCTCTGAATGTTATTATCTGTTTTTTTTGAAGGCTTTCAAGTACTTTGTTGAAACAAATTTTACCCCCTTTCATAAAGAGCAGAAAGTTAGAATATAAAATGATTCAGGACTTGCCCAAAATCACAGCGAAAATGAGTGACAGACCCAATTCATTCTTAGGTGATTCTTATTATTTTGACATAGGTTAACATTTTTGAAGTGCAATAATAATAACTTATGTAAGTGGCAAAATTCAGCTACAAGAGGACCCCCACTGGTTTCCATGGGGCTGCTTGTATGAATCAAGTTGAGCATAAGGTATTTGCAGGATTAAGGCTTTACATACGGTGGAGACTTGAACTTTAAATAAACTTTAAATAGATTCCCAATCCTTTGTGTTTCCCATTATCCTGTGTTGCCTCTCACTCTTGAAATAGGGCATATCAGGCAGCTAGAAGAACTGAGCAGACAACTGGAAGGGAGAAGGCTGTCTCGTATGAATTAAAAAATCTAAAGTCTGACCCCCCAAATCATACGCTTCAGTTTCAATAACTTTCATAGCTTTGATATCAATCCTGTGATTCTATTTTGGTTTGTCTTCTGATTTTTGAACTCCTGGGGTTGGCTATACTGACATCATCTCTAAATTTGGTGGAGAGAGAAAGGCAAGCATTGTTAGGGTGAAGAAGCCTGAACAGCAGCAGCTGCTGATCTGCTCAGTCAACACAGTCTATTTTATCACACGGCTTGAGATCGAAGGTTTCTCAACTATATTTTTAGCACATTAAGTAAAAGCTTATTTGTCTTTTGACTGAGGTGATTATACCCTTGGTGAGGTGCTACTGCTTGTTCTGCAAAATAATAAAGACTGTTAATTTTATGATAAACTCAGGGGTGCCAAACGAGAATCACTCAAACCTCTATTATTTTACATTCATAATCAGAATGTTCAGAAAACAGACCTGCATATATGAAGTCATGACCATCTCTGCTTTAACGTACATTGCATCTGTTACAGAAGATAAAAAAATAAGTTACTTGAGTCTCCCATTAGGGCTAGAGAGCTATGCAATGTAAATAAATAGTAATGTAGAAAATAGCAAGATCCCTAATATCAGAACAGGGATATTTCTCCTGATAAGCTCCACCCCAGTAATATTTTTAGCTTCTATCCCTTAGAGGATGGATTTGTGGCAAGAAATACAGTATGCTAACAGAATTCACTGTCATCTAAATAGATCCTGCACTGTTGCCAAATGGAGATAGGGGCCATGAAGTATTGTAGACCATAATGAATCCTTCAGTTTATCATCAGTGGTAATTTGGTAGTTTTGTGACAGACTGCTGAATCCATGCACCCTGTGAACCTACTGCCTATAACTTGTTCCCAGATATTTCTATAGAAAGCAAAACCTGTCTACAACAGAGCTGTTGCTACGTGGCACCATCCGATGCCACACAGAAATAGCAGTGTGCTAGCGCTGAGTACTGGAAGCAGCCATAGCACAGAGCTGCAACTGGGTTTATTACTCTGGTAGAACTGCAGTATTGACATAATGTTCCTACGTTCGGTATCAAGCTAATTTGGAGTTATCAAGTATGACACTGCGTCATGCCATATAGATGCATGTCTGGTGAAATGGGACCAGAGAGGGGAAATCCTGGCTCCCACTAGAGTCAATAGGAGCTTTTATGTTAGTTGGGTCAGGATTGCACCCATGGTCTTGTATTGGTTTGGGGTCTCCCACCAACATAGGGGTTCATCCCACAGCTGGCATCATCACAGTCTCTTCATTGTAATTCTTTGTACCATCTAAGTTGTTTTGCAACTGTTATGAGCTGAAGAATAAAAGATAAATCTCTGGCATGTCTTGTCCATTTAGACAGAAATGTCTTTAGGAACAAGGACTGCCTTTTACTGTCTGTTGCTATAGTGCCTAGCACAATAGGGGCCTGGGTCTTAGTTGGAGTCAGTGCAGTATGCTCATCATAGTAATAAATGTTCCTGAGGAGACAGAAAAATACAACAGCTACTCTGTAATGCACTCATGCAGCATAATGGATAAAATAATTTGACATACAGAGTAGTCACATTATGTACGTAATTACACCTTGCTATGTAAAAACTTCTCAGTCACTAAAAATAATCCTTCTTTTAGCACTGATGATCTTGCAGTAACCCAAATGATTTTAACAGATCCCCAGGCTCTCTTACATATATAAAGATACCATAGTCACTAACACACCACTGAACCCAGGGAAATGCAGCTACACAGGAGAGGAAATGCAGAAAATATTTAACAGTACAAGAGCTGCAAAGCAGAATGTGTGCTTAAGGGAAAAACAAAACAAAACAAAAAAAAACCTGTTAACACTGCGGAGTGTATTTAAACAAGTAGGAAATTATCCACCTGGATTAAATTTGACAAGAAGATCAAACTCACATTCACCCATTTCATCCAAAATGTGTCACGTCCATCTGAATAGTGTCCTACCAGTGAAAACAGGCAGAAATTTTCCAGTAAGAAATGCTTCATTAGAAAATGATAAGTTATTGAAAACTAAAAGTATTTCTCAGGAAATCCCCTGAATCTTTTTTTTTTTTTTTTTTTTTTTTTTTTTCCTGCCCCAACTAACAGGCAGGTCTCTATTATTTGTTGCTCTGCATTGCGGGAATTCGTATGTTCACATACCTTCTAGGTATCTCTGGTTGAAGTGGAAACCCTGAATTTCTGAGGTCTCTGACTCGTGTTGGGGCTTATGCAGCTTTGACTCCTCTCTCCACAGCAAAGAATTTGGATGCCTTAACTACTGCCCCTGTGGAGGTGGAAGCCTGGCAGCCCTGGGAAAGCTTGCCCAGTAGAAGCTCATTCATTTGTATCCCCAGCACTGTGCACTGTAAATACCAAGAATGCTGGTTAAAGTGTCCATATCCTTATTTTGAGCTTCCTACTCTTAGTAGGTGATAGGTGATAAACGAACAACCCCAGGAGCCCTGGAGGATCTCAAATCTGTTGTGTTCACAATGGGATATTTCCTAGGCTCATCCAGGATTTATACAGTTGGTTCCATTTGTTTCAGACAAAATAATCAGCATCAAAACAACCTAATTTTTCAAATGCATTTTTTTTTTTAGAATTTTAGTATTATTTATTTTTATTCAAAACAGAAATGTGGAACAGAGGTCTTGAATGTGAGTGAAAGCAACTCCAAACACTGTCTGGGGAATTAGTGCTCACTCCTCAGAGCAAGTGCTTCATATCAATTGCTAGCATCATTCCAAACTTGTCTTAATTGGTGGTTTACCAAGGTGGCTTCAGTTAACCTTTCTTATCCTGTGACATTTGGCATATCCAGACTGGGAGGCTGGTAATGACTGGCACTTAATTCTCCATAGTATAGAGTTTACACCGGAGCCAGTAAACGTTCTGGAACCTTCAGAAATCCCGCTTTTTAACTGTGACATTCTCTGTTTTATAGTATGAAGGTGTGATGAAGCATTTGTACGCTGTGCTCAGTCACGGTGTGTGCAGAGTTCAGAGCTTCAGGACTCTCACAAACTCTCTTCCTGTGCATGCACAGCTCTAATCTTTCCCCTTGACAGAAACATTGAAAATATTTTGTAGATGTGTATGTTAAAGATACTCCCTGCTACCCAGAAAAACAACATTCCATTGCATCAGAATTAATAGCTGTGCAAGGACTGAGCACAACTGACTGGTGCTATGAAATGTCACTACGTTTACATTGAATGCTTTCTGTCCTGTGCTGACATGGAAGAGAGCTAACAGCAGTTCAGATTAACGGATAGGGGTGGGTGCCCCATCCCTGGAGGTGTTCGAGGCCAGACTGGATGGGGCCTTGGCCAACCTGATCTAGTGGATGGCATCCCTGCTTATGGCACTGAGCTGAAGTTATATGAACTTTACGGTCCCTTCCAACCCAAGTCATTCTATGATAAATAGTCTCTGGTATTCATTCAATTAGTATGAAATTTGCTCTTCATGTGGTAAATCTGAATAATTACAGCTCTCAAGTACAGCACACCATTCATAAATATTCAAGAACTGTAATAATTCACCAGAAATCTGTTGTGAGAAAAAATTTATAAAAAATAAGAAACGTAGTGCCTGTGTTAGTGTATACTTAAGGGCAAGGGTGACCAAGGCTGCAGGAAGTTTTGAACCTAGTAATGTCTGTCCTTGTAGACTAGATGGAATGGCAAGCCTGTATGCTTGTCATGTGGGAGCTGCTTTTACAGGTCATTTGTAGGAAGATTTCCCTGGGATTCTTGTACCAGGGCACACCTTGCTTTACAGTATCAAAGAATGCAAATGAATTCAGTACTTGCATAGGAAAGAGTACTGAGTACTGAATACCCAACATGAACCTTCTGGCTGCGGTAGGCCGACTCCTGTGTGGTAAGTGTTTGCAGGATCAGGAAATTTCCCCACCAATTGTGTTGCAAAAATTATAATAAACGGTTAATCTTGGAATTATTCCAGCAGATTATGCATGGGGAGATCAAAAAAGAAATGGTGCTGGCATTGTTTTTTGTATAACAAGTGTGGTGTCAACACTGTGCACTGATTTGAGCACACAGATGCCTAACAAGAGAGGTAAGGTGTATGCAGAGGGAAAGAGAGAGAAAAAAAAAAGAAAAAAAAAAAGTTTGAGGTGGTATTTGTCTAAAGCGAGAAATCCATCATGTGGCTTTTTTAAATGAGGATAAGACTATTCTCTCCAGCTGCATACAAATGGGAGAGCATCTCGCACATTAAAATGGAACTGGCACTTTCAAAGTACTTCACTCAATATGCAGAAAATGATACTGGATGTTGACAGCTTTTCTTCAAAAAGAAGACAGCTGTGGGGGTCCTTTTATTAGATTGCATAAAGAATCCTGAAGTGAAGTTTTCCCAAGTAAATAGGCAAATATTCAATAAAACAATCAAGTGCTGTTTTTATTTTGCTGTTCAGCATGAAGTTTGTTACATTTCCTGCAAATAATACACAAAACAAACCCTTTTTTTAGGACTGTGGGAAGCACTCACATATGACAAATGGTGATTGGTATATAGATGTGCTGAGCTGGTAATGTCTGTGTTCTCCAGAGCCTATGAATCATCTGACAGTGCCAGTGTGATGTCAAAGTAGAACAATATTTCCCTCTTCCATTCAGGAACTTCCTGCCTTCTGCCCTAGAAACAGAGTGGAAAAATAGCCTTAAAATTAGAAATGAGCCCCTGTGAAACCACAAACACTGTCCATTCCTATCCTCTTTCTAGTTCTCAGTATGAACTATATATATTGTCTATATTCTTATACATGTACCCCAAGCAGTGAGCCAAATCCTGGATTCAAACACTCAGAATTATGTACGCACTTCTAGCTAACTTGAAATTGCATTATCCCCACCTCTCGTTGGCTGGGCTCAGACTGGCAGCTATCCCTAAAGGTAAACTCATAAGGTTTACATGCAAAGTGACTCTTAGGGACGGAGTTTGGATCAGGAACTGCCTCCTCCATGTCCTGGTTAGACGATGCTGAAAAAACTCATGCTAAAGTAGTTTGGAGTTTTTTGACTCTTCTCCAAGAACAGAGGGAGACGTTTGGGAAAAGAATAGTTTATACTGTTGAAAATGATGGTTATGTCTTTCACCAGATATTTATGATCTTTGTGTAAGCATCTGGGACACAAAACAGTTAATATGCAAAAAGAATTAACTGGGATATTACAGAACATCAGCAAAGACATAGAGTATAATTTTGACAGGTGAAACATGGAAATGAAAATCATCCTAGCAGTTCTTAATTTCCATTTCCACTCAAAAGACAACTTCTCAGAGATGAAGTACTTCTCTGAGAAACATCTTTGCTTTTCTTATGCTTTACCTCTCACGGACTGAACACAGGCCTTTGCCTTTCAGAGGAGGAATGCTTCTTCCCTAAAACTTTGGTTGTTATCAAACTTGTTTTTTCCTATCTTAGTCACTTCCTGGAAACTGAACACACCAGAGGTTTCTTTGTTTGTCTTTCCATGTTTGCTTGCAGAGCTGAAGTTAGTTAAACGCCAATTACAACTTGGATAGGTGACAATGTAATGCCATTCCTGTTTAGTCCCCTTTTTCAAGTCTTGGTAATGTACGTCTTAATCACAGTGACTCTTAAGTTATCACATGGAAAGCCGATAATATTAATATATCTGCTATTTCACAGTTTAAAATGATTGCCATTGAAGAAAAGTAACAGGAGTGGTGAAACTGATGTACTGAGAGGGTTTTGTAAATCTCTGCAAAGATAGAGGAGCACATTGCATAGGGCAATGCGAGTTATGTCTGCACATGATAGCGAGGGAGTCAGCCACCCAGTTCTCATTTGAAAACCCTAACCTAGTTCTGAAACACATTTTGACTCTTACAAATGTGTTTTTTGTTCCTCACTTTCATGTTTCTGGTAGAAATGAGAGGCTAAAATCATCTTTGTGGCTTGGACCTTGACAAGTTTTTCCACTGGCTCATTCTCTACTTATGAGATACAAGTGAGATACAAGTGAAATACTTGTGAAATACAGACATCTCTCTTTGCCACAAAGACCATTTGAAGCCTACCCCATTCTCCCTAATTAGTTGACCTTTGCGTCTGACCTCCATCAGCACTTAATGAAGGGTTATTCACTACCTTCATTAGCCAGCCCCACGTTCTCCATCAAGTCTCTCCTAACCTCTTCCAGCATGTCTACATGAGGCCCAGCCATTCAGCTCAGCAAGATGTGAACTACAGTTGTTTTTCCCTGACTCACTTTTCCTCATCTATACCCCAGAGCTAAAAAGGGGTTGGTCAATTTATTGCCACCTTATTGACTCTTATACTGTATTTCCATGGGGATTTCAGTGACACCTGGGACTTCTCTGTGCAAGAATAGCATAAAAGATTCATAATGTTAATACAGAGAAGGAAGGGGAACAAGTAGGAGTCAGGTTGCCCACAGATGTTGAATAATGGGACTAGAAGAAATGCTGTAAGTCACCGTAAGCTGAAAGCTTACATTAACATCTCTATTCTATAATTACATGGTATACTCAACGGCTCTCAGCTTTGGCGGGCATTGCACAGTAAAGATGCATTAGAGTAATTATATTGTAATGACAGAAGATCATGAGTTAAAGATGTTGTGGATCCTGTTAGTATACACATCTGAAATTGTTTGGAGCTGATGTGGGAGGTGTATCCACACGGAATTTGATAGCACTGATATTGTAATTAAAACTGAGGAGATGGGGTTTGTACTTATTTCCTACTGCTGCCTGAGAATATTAATTAGCTCATGTAACCACCTGACCCTAGCAATAATCAGCTCTGTTAGATAGAGCAGGAGGGAAAATGTGAATTGCCCACTAAATATTTATTAAGAAAGCTGAGATGAAAACAGCCCTGTTGTAATGGAGAACAGAGGCTCCTGGAAGCCCGAGAGCCTCCTCCCTGGTGGAAGGAAGAGCAGAATCCTTCCAGTCTCCTCCAGCCTCTGCTCCATGGAGGCCAAGGGCATTTCTTGCACCACACAGAAGACAGAAACACACCTGGTTTGGCACAATGAGAATCACAGTCTGTAGAGGTCTTAGGTTGCTGAAGACAGCTGAGACTTCTTTTTGTTGCTTATATTCCTGCCTGCACAGGCTGTGAAGAGGTGACCCCAACAGGTAAAAAATGTAGGTCTGAGCTGAAGAGCATGCCTAAGCTGGGACACCCTGGATAGACTTATGTGACTCTGAGGGATTCAGAATCACCCTCGAAGAGAAGGGAAATGATTATTTCATCACTTGCAAAGATGGGATGAAGAAGTACACAGATGGGATGAAGAGGAAAAACCTGCATCTTGTACCAGGAAAACCCCTAAGAATTAAACTAAATAGAACTGAAAAGTCTATCTTCAAGTTAGCATGCATAAATGCCACGGCCCAGCGAAGCCTCTCTCTGTAGCTTAACTAGCTAGCTCTGTTTCTCTCTGTTAGGTCCTGGTCTTGTTTGCTGCAGCAGCAGCCTTCCTAATGGTTTCCAGATAAGACTCATTACAGACTTCTTGTTTTTGTCCTTCTCAAAGCTCCCTCACCTCTTCCTATCACAATCCCCTCCCTAGTCATGAGGATTCGATCGCCTATGGTATATAGCCTTTAGAGTCTGTGTGGAGGGGCAGGTTGTGTTAAAAATATGGTGTGTACCTTATCGCTTCAGGGTTGGGTAGGCAGTAATTCTCAGAAAAGGTGGTAGAGCACGATGCTGCTGTGCACTGGTGGCTTGCTGCTGCTCTGCTGGAGATCTGTGAGCAACAATAGTACTGCGAGTCCTCTTTCTTCTTTTCTGACAGCACCGCAGTACCTGTATCTTAATCAGTCAGTGTCAGGCAGTGTCACAGGCTCCGAACGCTTCTCTAAGCAAAGCACAGCACAAATACCTCCCTGCTGCTTGTAGCTTAGGTTACCATTACTTGACTAAGCTGCCCGATGTAACAGTTAAATGCTCCAGACAGGCTGAAATCTTCAGCTGCACTGGCACCGACACGTGTTCAGACCAGGACACCCCTCAGCCCTGGGCCAGACGGTTTCTGTGCCCTCGTGACTCGCTGCAGCTGCCACCGCTGCCACCCTGCTAGCGACAGCGCAGGCCGGAGAGAGCTGACAAAAGGAGCAGATCATTGTGGCTGATGCAATTTCTGTCACTATGTTACAGAGAAGGAGGAGATCACGTACATTTTATATCAAAATATCGCATGCCCCTCAGGCTATCTAATTTGTAACTTGCCTGCCTGTCATGATTTAAATCACAAAGGATTAAGGGTGGAACCTACCCAAAATGAAACAGTGACATAAATAAGAGTTTTAGAGGCAACAACAGAATAGCTGACTGTAGGGAATAATTGCAGCTCCATCAAAGTTAGAGTGGTTTACTGTTCCCAGCAGTGAATCTAGCATCAAAGGGAATCCTAAACCTGAAACCCTTGGAAAGAAGTGGGTTATCAGCAGATACAAGCTGATTCATGTAGAGAACAAAGTGAACATTTTGCGAGCGGGACGGCCTGACTTTTCCCAACTCAGTGGCAGCCTGCTCTTCCCTGAGCATGGAGAGGTTAAGTTTGGGCCTTGAGGCCTTTTGCCATGTAAACACTTTTTCCTCAAGGCCCTGTACCACTGAGGTATGAATAAATGTGGCTTTAGTTTTAAAAGATTAAGTAAGTTACATCTGTTCGGAGGATTCTGCCAGGGAAGTTTCCAAATTCTATAAGTTAGACCTGTGGTTTTAACACAGGGATCTCGTAAACCTTGTTCATCCATAGACACTGAATATTTACAGCAGCTTTATTATTTTTTTGGTGTTAAAATGCTTTTCCAAATGGGGGCCAGCAATCATAAATTTCAGCAACTTGATGTTCTGTTTGTTGGTTACCACTCTGTGGGCTCTTCTGAGACTATATAGAACCTCGTTGTGTGTTGAAGGGAAATAATTGGTTACTTGGAGCTCTATCCTAGGTTTAATTAATGTGGAAATGCACAGGAATGATGATGGCTTTATACAAGGTGATCTGACTTGCCTGAGTCAGTCTTTCTGCAAAGAGGAGAACCATCTCCATGTGCAGAGGAAGGTGTTCTCTGCTATTTGCGTCTTGGATTTTCACTGGCAGTGCTCCTTCTGTCTTCCTGGCAAACCATGACCATTTCCCCCCTTCTCAGGGCAGGTTAGGAGCGTGGCTCAGCACAGAGGCTTGTCTGCCACAGCACGGTCCGGCACTGCAGCAGATGGTACCTGTGCCGGTATGATGGCAGCTGTAAGATGTCTCCTACCACACGTACACAGAAGGATG
This sequence comes from Oxyura jamaicensis, assembly GCF_011077185.1. NCBI lineage: Eukaryota > Metazoa > Chordata > Aves > Anseriformes > Anatidae > Oxyura > Oxyura jamaicensis. The sequence continues at coordinate 6,894,928 of NC_048903.1, read as the reverse complement.
CAGCAATCAGTGGTACTTCTACTGCATGCGTAAGGTTATTCACCATTTGAGCTGTTGCAGGGTTGAGACCTTGTTTAGAAACAACATATTCAGTAAAAATAGTATGTTCAATTTTCTTTTTCAAAATCTTATGCAGATTGTAAATTGGAAATGAGAGAGAACACAAAAATGCTTAAGTACTGCATATGCAGAAGCCTCAGCTTTAGTAAAATGTTACGGTTTCATGCCTCTATCTTGTAATTCATTTCAGCTGCCCCAGAAGTAAAGACAGTGGTGTTTCAGGGGCTGATTGCAGAGGTCATAACCTTCTGCACACAATATATTGAACAATTCCATCATTCCTGCCTTCAAAGTGAATTTAGACTGACATAGCAGAATAGAAAAAACGCTTAATAAACTACGAGTTTTATTGCACACACACACAGTCTCTTAGGTATGCATTCAGCAAAGACCGAGTATGACACTATGATAGGTGCACTAAAAAAGGCAATCTGTTCATATTAATATCACCATTCACCACACTGAGTAAAAAAGCTGTTTTCACTTGTCCTACTATTTATCCCGATCACCTGTTATGCAAAGTGATAAATATGAAATTTAAGTGACTGGATCTTTGAGGGGTTGTGGTAGATGCACTATGCCAAGGAAGGGATTCAGGAGACGTTGCCCTGGCAAGCCCTGGTCTGCGTGCCTGTCCTCTGGCGAGGAGAGAAACTTTCCGCTGCGCTGCCCCTCCAGCTTCCTCAAGAGCAATGAGGGTGAGTGCTTCCAGGGGCCAGCTCATCAGCCCAGATGCTGAATCAGCCCAAGAATTTTTAGCTGCAGGGGAAAAATGGATCACACCAGAGGACTTTCTCCTTGAGGAGAACTTCACCCTGTTCTAATCAGAGATGCAAATTTCTGAGGTACTCTGGGCTTCTTTAACAGTTCTCAGCATTTTATTGCAATGAGAAATGGAAATCACGGTCAGGCTCTTTTCATCTGAGGCATAACCGTTAGTTAACCCTTTGATGTGATAAAATTTGTAAGGGAAATCCGCCAGGCTTTCATCCCCTTGAAAAGATCAGTGGCAAAGCCATCCAATACATCATGACCCGTCACTAGCACACTCTCCTTCACAGTACCCCCTATGAGAAAGAGAAGGATCAGTATTCCTGATTTCCACATGAGCTACTGAGCTTTAAGTGACTTAGACCAAATTCACCAGGACATCAGAGTGCCTCAAAACGTTTGAGACCCTTGAGCCCAGCTGACCTTCTAGAATTCAGGACCAAGGATGGGAAGGAAAGCCTTAAATGCAGGGCTTTCATGCCTTCAACGTTGATCATAACACAGAACCATTCTCCCACTATAGAGAAGTTCCTCACCATAAATAACTCTTCATTATCATCACTTGCTTGCTAATTGCTTTTGCTTTGCTGCCTGTTTCATTATCATGTTGTACAACAACTGCTATCTCACTTTTCAGCCATATGTTGTCAGTCATATTTCTGCTTCCTGTCACTGCATTATTGTCAGGCTCTAAACTGTTTATGACTCTCTGAAATGTGAAATTTTGGTCTTGTTCGGTTTTCAGCTAACCCTGCTGCTTCGATATAGGAATATCACATTTACCATACAGAGATATTTATTTAAAAGCCAGTTGTGAATTACACTGAGGAATCTGCAGTAAACCATGACAATAAATAATGAGAGGATGTTTGCCTGGAGGACTTCTCCCTAATGAGGTTTGGTCTTAAACAGGCATTCTGTTTGGAAATCAGATACTTTTATTTCTTGAGATTTTCATGTTTTGCCCTATTTAATAGGGTTTTCTGTGAGATTTTGTTAATAATTGACCATGGGGTCACTAATGGTTCACATTACAGGAAAATGTGTGACTATGATAAACTGGGGGGGGGGGGATATTGTTATATATAATTCCAATTTCTGATATTTATTTATTTGTTTTGTTTGTAACCTAAAAACTCTTAACAAGATAGTGCAGTTGTTTTGCAAGTAGGCATACCCTACTGTGCTTAAAAGCACTGTGGACAGTAGTTGTTAATGAGAAAATATTTTTAGGGTTCACATTTCTTCAGAGAAGAGTTTCTACTCTGAGGTTCATCTCTTTATGTTGGTACCCTATTGATCCTTACGTAGGATCTGTTTTCAAATGAACTTTCCTCAGTGAACTCTCACTTCTGTAACTGTGGCTTTGCCAGTAGTTGGCCCTCCAAAACCTGCTCTCCTTCACACGTGCCAACCTTGTTTGCTCCTCCAGTTACACGCAGGATCTATGGGGTAATGGCAGCTAGATGGATGAAAATGTGCCCCCAGTATTCCCCAACCTCCATCGCTCTGTGAGGCCCACAAGAATAATTTTGCAGCACCATATTTTGGGCAAACTAAATGCTAAAGAGCTACTCGTAATGCCAGTGGAGGTTGGCATGATGCATGCAAAGAACAAAGAGTATCTATAGGGAATGATGCATGACTTACTACGTTTGTGAGAGGTGGGTGCAGTTCTCCTGACTCTCCTTGTAACCCTTGGCATCACATACCACAAGCCTATAAATTAATTTCCTATCTATTAAGAGTAGTATTCTATTTTCTTAAATATTGGTTCAAGTAAGAACGTGAAGCACTTTTTACTTGAGCAGTGGGAGGCATGAGAGTGGTTACCTAGAGACCTGTCCAGTTCGTTGGGCCTAGAAAGTTATTTTCTGGATGCATCTTGGACTCTGGAGAGTAGGTGGAGAGCCAGGTAATGGGATTGGAAAGTTACCAGACTCCAGAATTCTCTTGTGGACAAACTCCCATCAATATTAAAAGGTAGCTGTAACATACAGCAGGCCACAGTTACCAGAAAGCAATATCTATGGCAGACATTTTGGCTGGATCTTTCAGACTAAATTAACCTGCACCCTGATTTTGAATAACAATCCAGGATCCCTAGATGAGATATTTCATCTCTGCTCATTAGCAGCTCATTCCCACACTGGGCAGAACTGTCCTTAAAGTAGAGCAAAAGAAAAGAATAATATTGTCAGACTCCTAAATTAATAAAGCTCTCTCCTGATCTAAAGCAGCCCAACCATTTACTTACTGCAGTGAGCAGCATGTCCTCAAGTTACGGAGATTGACAATGGAAAAATCTCTCTCTTCACCTCAGCTGCACATCTGATAGCCCTTAGGCAGAAGGCAGGTTTGAAAGGCTTCTAACCAGTAGCTGCACAGTGCCTGGTTCTTCAGGTAGCGTACGCTTCAGCAGCCAAGTTAAAAAAAATGCATCGCTCCGTTCCTCCTTGCCTTCAGCAACATCTGCTTGTGTGACAAAGTGAAAGCTCAGTAGTTCTGCACTTCAAAAACTAGTTTGATGTCTGACTTATATTCAGAGTGCTCGGTAACTCCGTGCTTTGCACTCACCTAACTGTTTTAATCTCTCACAGTGCAAGCAACTTGATAAAGTGATAATCAAACAAAAGATTGATAGAGGATGTAGCAAGCTTAACATATCCCTCCGATTCTTCTACCGTGGAGTGATAGATTCTTCAAGAAGAAAAGAATTCCCCTAGTGGCTTCATTGTTTTCCAGGCATCTTTCTAGATGAACTTCTCCAATGGTAAAATCATTACAAAGTAGAAATACAATCTCTCCACGGGCTAACTTGAAAACCTAGACTAATATAAGGAGCTATATCACAGTAATGAATCCTATAGGCAAAACAGGACCTGTGACCAGCTAAATAAAGGGAAGAAATGGGAGCAAACATTCCATGAGGAGAGACAAGCCGGAGTATTATTTTTGACTGCCTTATGTTTTCGGAGGTTACAAAACCAAGATCTCGCCAAAAGTTGGAGCCCAAACTCTAAAATGAGAGCCCCCTGCATGCTTTGAAATGTGAGCTACTATCTGCGTTGTATTTTTGAAAATTGAAGGAGAGTGCTGAGAACACTAATATTCAGGTATTCTGAAATTGAAATCTGGAGCTGGTTTCAAATGTTACCTCTCAATGGCAGATGCAGTATTTTCTGCTTCCATTCCTTCAGAGGTTGTTGTAGGGTACACATTACATGATGAAAAAGGCTATGGTGAGAATAACTAATTCTTAATCAAAAGAAAAGCAGATTTCTTTTGGAGAATGTCAGTAGTTAGATAGCTTAGAGATTTACAGTGGAAGTTTAGCAAACATACAGAAGTCTATGTGAAGTACTGAAAATTAGAGACATCTGAAAGAAATACTATTTGCTTTCATCTTTCTTGAAAAAAATGCAATGGCAATTAATTACATTTTAATTTTAATATTGGCTTATAACTATTTGTAAGATCACTTTGAGATTAATAGTGCAGTTTACCCTAACATTAGATAAAAGCTCTGTTTGCCTAATTTAGAACAACAACATAACTTAAAAAGTGCATCATTCAAGTTGGAGTGAATCCTACAGTCATCTGTGTAGCAAACAGAAATAGGTAAGGACAATGCATATAATGCACTTCTTTTTTTTTTAAAAAAAAAAAAAATATATATATATATATAATCAAACCAACATGGAAAAATCAGTTTCTAATTTAGTTTTAATCCTTGTACATATGGAAAATTTTGGATGTCTGAAATCACAGCCTTTCTACCATCTACAGAGAGATTGTGACGTGTCAGTGCCTAGCAATAAGCATAAAACAAACTCATGGTTGTTAAACCATGCTTGGTAATTGTACCTAAGTTTAAATTAATATTAAAATTATATTAGATGAATGTCAAAAGTCATCAGAAGGCTTGAGCCATGCAATAAACTGTGTAGCATGAGGCTGAGTTCCTTTTCAGAATGGTTGCTAAAAATATGGCATATTCCTTAAAATAAAAAATTAAATATAAATACGTATGATTTTAATCCCAAAAACCTAAACTACAAGAATTTAAGGGTCATTGAAAGAGAAAAGGAAAAAAAAAAAAAAAAAAAAAAAAAAAAAAAAAAAAAAAGGCCTTACTTGATGGAAGTGGCATCAGGGGAAAGCAGAAATAAGATGCTAACTTTGTCACTAAACAATACATGCTCCCAAAATGCCTTTGCGGGAAATGTCTGGCTCACTTGAGCAGCCTGAAGCTAATAATGAGACATGGATGAATTAAAGGTATTGGTGAGCCATTGTGTCACCTGCAAGCATGCAGGGCTCTGTCTACTTTCCTTCAGCATCTTTTGGGTGTGAAGAAGTAATGTCTGCCTTGTGTAACAGCTAGCCTGGCAAACGACTCACTGTGCCTCAAAGATCGCTCTTAAATCTTGTCCGTGTAACTATTGCCTTCCTTTTTATGCAATCAGTGTTACACTGCTAGGAACAAAACGTGGCCTCTTCTGCCACTGCAGGAGTCACTGATTCTATATAGGTAATTGTTACACAATATCATTATTTTATAAAATACAACATGTGTTATAATTATTATTAATATTCATAATTATGAATTGAACATATAATAAAAATTATATAGTGTTCATAACAATCATTATATTACGATATAATTATATTACCTATAATTACCTATGTTTATGTTTAGGGTATATATTTATTGTAATTGTATTATGGATGATATATATACATATTTGATGTCTTTACATTTTAATGTATGTGTTCCTATTACTTATACTTTATATACAGTTTTATATAGTTATATTACATATATATGTTCCATACTTTATATGTATACGCTATATTTATAATTTATATTATATGCTGTGCATGAAATATGTATTGTATACTATACTAACATTATGAGTATACTAATTCTATTATTAGTATACTAATACTATATTATTATATATTTACTTAAATTTTAGTATCTTGAGAGAGAGAGGGAGAAAATGATGACACAAAGACTATAGGTGCTTTTCAGCTTCTTGGGTGGATTTGTGGGGCGAGGAGGATGGGTTGTTAAATTTCATCTGTGTTTAGTTTGCTTTGTTTCTTGCCTTTTTTTTTTTTTTCTTTTTTTTGAGTCAGCAATAGCAGCTGCTTCTTTGGGCCCCAGCTAAGGCTGATGCCAGGAACGAGCATCTCAGATGTGAAGTGTTTGACATTGTGTAAGTAATGCAGAAGCAAGTTAACTTTAAAAAGCAAGCTAAAGCTGTTCTCACAGGCTTTCCTTTTGGTTGGTGCTTTTGGGGTGTTTTTTGTTTGTGTATTTAAAGCACAACTCACCTTGACACCCAAGTTCATGTAGCTCAGCAGCACACTGCTATAGTAAAGGCAGCCAGCACCTGCTCTGCAGCTCCCAGGGAGCAGGGAAGGGGTGCTGGCTTTTCACTGCCTGCAGCACCCCGGCAGCCCCACGGTGGAGGTAACACCCTGGCCCCGGCTGAAGCAGTCGCCCTCTGAACGCATGGTACAGCCATGCCCCAGCACGGCAGCCGCACTCTCTGACTGCTGCCCTTGCACAGAATAGGACATGGCTAATAAGGAGCAGGGTTTTGATGCTGCAAAATTTTCCATCTGTTGTTAGGATTTATAATTACATGCAGCTCACTGTGCACCTTCAGCGATCCATAATTGGTAGGCATTTGCCTCATTAATCATTCAGGTGGTGTGAGCTGCTCCATGCTCAACTGCAGCAGTTATGGTCGAATTTACATAGCCTTACTACGTTTTAAATCATTTACCACATGCAGTTTGTTTTTAACTTTGGTTGATCCTAAGAACATCCGCAGTTATTGTAGCAGAGGTGTGGGTTTTGGTATTTACATTTTTTTTTTAATATCACGAAGAGCCACAAGATGGCACTGATTCCGAGGCACCTCGGCCTGGCTGGCCTCCTCCTGGTGCCCAGGAATAAGGTTTATAAGGTTTTGCCATTGCAGTAACTCAGCTTGGGCTTTATTATAATTATTATTATTTTAAACTGAAAAACAACTAGTTAGTGGCACCAATACTATTCAGCTTCTAGTGTGTTCTTTGTTGTTGTTTGTTGGCTTTGTTTATTGTTTTGTTTTTAAGCTATGGCTCTGAAATGCTCTGATTCTGTGTTGCTATGATGACTATGATATGAAGCTTTGGGTGTTCTTTTTTATGATAGATTTAATTTTCTCAAACTATATGGGACAGTGGTTTTTTTTGTTTGTTTTTTACTTTATTTTAGGCATTGGCCAACATATACAAGAAATATATAAAGACCAGACTGCCGAAGTCCACCAAGAGTTGACATTTGTTATTCACTGCTATCAAACGGTAGAAAACAGTATTCATGGGGCACTCACGAGAGCACGATCACATGCTTGAACAAAGCATTTACTAAGGAAACGCTTGTAATGCTGTCAGTACACAACTTTCTGTTGTGGTTGGTTCTTTGAAGAGCCTCTTCCTGCCATCATGCTGGTAAGTTCATAGTCAGTCAACACAGTCACTCACTTAGCAGTGTTTCTGAAGGTCCTCCTGTACTTTAGCATTAGACACTCAGCTGTGTATTCTCCAGGTATTCCCAGTTGGTTTCTAATTTCTCGTGTCATTTTGCTGTAATAGTAAGATATTGTTCATTACTTCAGACCAAATTGTGCTTTTTAGGCTGGTTATAAAATCATGAACAGTGCTCCAGTGGCTCATTTGATCGATGAGTTGTAATAATGTTTTTCAGATCCCTTTGTTGTGTTACTGGTTTTTCAGTTACACCCATGTATAATAAATAGACTAACAAACATATTATTTCATTCCTTTATTAAGTCATTAATTACACTGCAAGTTATTTAACTGCATCAGAAAACTTTCTGGATAAAACCATTATACTGTCATTACTACGGAACTCACCCCTCTTACAGGTACAACATTCTTTTCAGTTACCACACTTAGAGCCACATCAATTCCTTTATTTTGACTGGAAACCGAGTTTGTTTTGGTTATGGAAAAGAAAAATCCTCTTTTAAATGCCTTCCCCAAAAGGAAAACAAACATACTGGTCACACGCTGAAATAATACAAGAGCTGTGTTTCTTTAAAAATGGGATGAATCTCAATTTTTTCCTGGGTTTCAATCAAACTCTTAGCCAAGGGAAAACAGAGAATACAGAGAGGACAGTACAAATACAGAACAGATGTTTACATTTACACATATGCCATTCAGCTGGTCAAAAAAATTATCCAGACACCAACATATCAAAGGCATCTTACTGACATACGCTATCTGACATGCTTCCACTAATGAACACACACACTGGCTTTGATGACAACCATGCAAATCGCGTCTTTCCATGCGAACAGTTTATCAGACAAACAGTCAGATTTGTGCCTGTACAGGAAGGTGTATTGTGGATTTCCTCTGGAGGATGTGCCACGCTGTAATCATACAGGATGCCAAATCAGGTGAAAGTGTGTCAAAGCGTTCAGGCCCTCTTATTTCTATTTAGACCCAGGAATCCAAGCACATCTGCTTACAAGTGAGAGCCAGCTTGCCACCTCTGCCGTACAGTATTACATTACGGCAGTGGGACACATTACCCCTTCTGGGACCGTAACCTGTCTCCTGAAGACGGCTCAGGGAAGAGTAGCTAAAACAGCCCAGCACATTTCAGCCTGCCACACTTCAGGTTCTTTTCCTCTGCAGTGAAGATTTTCTGGGTTTCTGCAATCCTTCAGAATCAGATTACGAAAACCAGATTCTCCCAGCTTTTCCAAACATAGGCCTTATTTGCTGCAACTGTTCCATACCACGTTACTTGTCTCACAAAGGGACCCCAAGAACAACAGAGCATGGCCACTGCTGCTGCTGAGCTGTCCTCCCAGAGGCAGGCAAACAGATTAAATTAGACACAAATGGGCTATTCCCAGTGCTAGTCTCAAAACCAACAGCTCAAGTTCCTTGGCATATGGCTAGCGGTGCCGGTGTATGGGAGGTTACTGCTTTGCCATAGGAGAACTGGGCATTAAAGCCTATTATGGGGCTTGGTCAGGCCAGTACAGGGTTAGATGCCGAGGTACTCAAGCTCTGTAAAGACTTGAGCATACTTTAAGGGAAAAAAAAACATCACTTCAGGTGCCTGGGGAGCTTTGCTGGCCAAAATCTAAGGTACTAACCTGAGAGTCAAGGAGGTTCTTGTGGGATCCCCCCAACGGCTCAGATGTGACGTTAACGGAGGTTATTAAGATTTTTGCTTTAGAATTCAGTGCCTAAACTTCGCCTATATTCTTGTGGGGCAATTATTCAGCTCAGAGCCTGTGAAAGCAAGAATACAATAAACAAAGGCCATACTGAACTTTACACAGATCCAACCTTGAGGAAGGCCAGGCTTTGTCAGAGATTTTGCTGTACCCACATATGTAAATAAACAACAACAAAAAAAATCTGTGTGAAGCTATGTTTGCCCCGTTGGCCTCCCTTCTCCCACTACCTGAGTCATATGACCTGAATTAGTACTTTATTAAATAACTATCTCTCCATCTGAATGTGCTTGAGTCTAGCAGATCACTCATCATTTTAGGCCTCAAATACTAATCAGCTGAGGAGGGTTTCCCTGTGACTGTACTAAATAAGGAACAATTCCAAAGCGTTATTCCTTCTCTGGCCATTTTTAGCGCCTAATGCAGTACACTTGCTGGTCCCACTGATGCCCAGACAAGGCTTTCAGCTCATAGCTGGCTCACATCCTGCCACTTTGGAGCACAGCGAGCAAGCTGTCTTCCCTCTGTAGGGACAAAAATACATCTGTTGCTCAACTCAAGGTGCTGAAGATAGGCAGCACGCTAACTGGCATTCAGTGTAAAAATGCCAAGTGAGTTGCAGGTTTGATTGCAAGAGTTGACATGTTCTATACTTGAAGTCCCAAGCTTTCTGTCTTTAAATAAAAATACTGTTAGTGTTTATAGAATTTCCCTGGTTTATTTTATCAGCCTCTCTGTGTGCTCTCTCTGGTATAGAGAAGGGAGGAAAAAAAAAAAAGCCATATATTTTCTTTTAGTCACCAGTTGGTCCTGCTTTAAGGACCTTGTAAGACATTTTTTTTGTGTATTGTTTCTCTGCATATGTGGGCAGCTTTACTACTTCATCCCCCTCAGGACCACTTAACAACATCAGCAAAGCAATTAAGTGTAGTTTTCAGGAAAATGCCAGAGGCATTACACTGTCTGGATGGGAGTCTCAACCCAATTATTTTCAGCTAGTTGTGAACTGTGGAAAGTGGACTTTACTTCATTATAACTTCAGTTCCCACTGATTAAAAGTCTAGTGTGTTACAGACGGTAAGGAAAAATGAAACAATTAAACTTTCCATCAATAAAATTGCTGCATATTCTTCAACATAGGGGTTTACTTCTCTCCAGAGAAGTGATTAAAATGAACTGATTGAACTATAATTTGATTGACTGAAGAGCCTCAATCCATCGCACTAAAGCTTAAATTCCATCTTATTGCTCTATTTAACTCTGAATATAAAAAATTACTGGCAGTCTTGCAAACCCCTTACGCAGTCATCCAGCTGAAATTTCTTACCGTTCATGGGCTGCGGTGGGTTCTGTTATTTCTCTGCTGTGTGCGCATGATTCACAATGGACTGAAGAAGAGGCAATGACACCTAAGAAATGACATTAATATAGCTTTAAAGAAAAACAAAAAAACAAACAAAACAAAAAAAACCACAAAACAAAACAAAAAACAAACAAACAAACAACAACAACAAAAAAAAACATAAAAGACCTATTAAATTATCAGATATCTTTTACCTATAACATAACCATTTGGGGATTCTAAACTCAACCAGAGATAGAATTAACCCAAGACACTGAAGAGAATAATTGTCAGGTTATATTCAACTGTTGCAGCAAAAATTTGCGTATTTGTCTGAAGAATACAGCTGTGATGCACCTTCCTACCACAGGTCTGCGTTCAGCAAGGTGTGGAGTTAGCAGACGCATAGGTGTGTGTGTGCATACATAAGACTCTTTCCTTCAAGGAGCTATTAAAGAGGTGCACTTAGGCTGGTCTCAAAAGGTAAGTTGTGCTGGCTATGACTCCAGATGCCTGGGTTCTAGGCCAAAGAACACAGGGCCTGGGTTTCTTTGGACCTGGGACAATTTTCTTAAAGGTTGCTTATTCATCTCCACAGATGAGTAAGTCTGGGACTCCTATTGCACTAACGAAAGCCAGTTAAGAAACAAAGAGATGTTTGCTTTTGTCAACAGGTTACTATGATACAGCAAATACCTAGATTAGTGTTCCTCCTCTGAAAATGTAACTGAAATACTATTACCGATTAGAAGGTTGCCACTCTATTGCATGACATCGAATTTCTCAATTCCTACCTTCTATTTTGAAAGAAAACACAGCATTGGAAATACAGCTGCACCACAGTAAAATTGAATTAGAATATATTATAGTGTTAAGTTGCAGCAAGGACACATTATGCTGTTAATTAAATGAATGAGGCTAGGTAAGATGTGCAGAAAAAGATGGGCAAGAACACCTGGGTTAAATACTTAATGTACTTAGTTTCACAGGCAGCTCAAACTCCAAATGAAGTCAATAGATGTTTTCCCACTAACATCACCAAGCACTGGGGCATGCGTTCCTTGAGCTGTAATATTTACTACCAAGCTCAGTTTGCTGTTGAGCTTTGCTCTTCTGGTTGTGACAGCTCTACAAGGCTAGCTTCATAACCAAGCAATAGCTCTGATGCACAACAGTTCCAAACCTTGGACACAATCAATCCCAGTCTTACAGGGGTTTCTGACCACACTTAAGGGTTACTAATTCACCAAATTTTTGGTTTTGTAATTGAAACATAGGACATACCACAATTCTTCATATTTGTTAGCCAAAAACTACCAAGACTGCACTAGAGTCACAAAGGGAATATTGATCTGGTAAAATGCTGCCACCATCTAATTTAGAAGGAACACCTTTGACAAACTATATTTGGCAGTTAATGATTGCCTTGCATTATTGGCCTTTGCTTTTGTTTCCTCTTTCATTTTGATTACCAATTACTATGTTATCCTCTACTTCACCTCAGCATTTGTAACTTCGAATAAGGATATGCAGCAACAGTAGCAGAAAATGAGACAAAGGCAAATGCAGAATCACAAATTTCCAGGTGCCCCTGAAGACTGCAGGATACGTACTACCTTCCATGTACCCAGTTTTATGCACACACACCAGAAGTACATAGGGCTCCAAACAGCTTAAATGCCTATTAGAATCCTTCCGTTCTTACACAGACAGATACATTCTCTCAATTATAACACCTTTGTCTGCAAAAAGGCTGCAGAAAAAGGAGCTGTGTTTGAACTTATTTTTATCTTATTTTCTTTCAGGACAAGAAATATTTATTTGACAGCAAAAAGACAAGCCCCAAGTGTGAAACCAGCCTCAAGACTTCTCTTATTCCTAAATTGGAAAGTAGCAGAGATCTGACAAACCATTTGTTCATCTTTCACAGTGCTCTGACATCCACGGCAGTAAGAGGAACATACAAACAGTTTCTTACCATGCTGACAAGAGTCACAAGTAATCTGGGGAGTGTGCAAACAACACCAAGGGCAGACGCATAGGTCTGGCGTCTGGAAGAAGGCCCTAACTTCCAGGCCATGCCTGTGCAAGCAGGTGAAGGGGAAACAGGAACCTTGTTACCCAAGGAATCGCTTAAGATGTCCCCCCAGAAGAGCATCATCTGTGTATAGACAGGAACTTGCCAACAGTTTCACCAAACCATGCTAGACTGGCACATCACGGAAAAAAAATTAAGACTGATTCAAACTGTATCTGCTTTCTGTATTTGTGGGTTTCCTGGCAGATGCACATGACTAACTACTCCCAATTACCAAACAAAATGTCGTTTTGCTATGGCTGCTGCCAATCATGCAAGTGACTTCTCTGTACTTACCACCCTGTTAGAGAGAGGGATCAGCATTTTCCTTGGCCCCCCCGCCCCCCCAACAGGAATCTGATTTCAAAATCTGTAATTACAAAACAAAAAGTATTAGCCAGCAGATTTATGTTTGAAAAATACAGTGCTATCATTACAGAGAGCTCATCATTCTCAGTTTTTGAGGAAATGTGATTACTGCAATTTCTTCATTAGGTTAGAGCTTCACTATTTAAGAAAACGTTATTTAAAAGGCACAGCGTTATCTGATAAAAACCCCAGCAAAACATAAGCAAACACTTGAATACGCTCTTCCTAGCAACCAAGGTCTTTCAACAGAAAAGCAGCATTTTTTTTTCCTGCACCTTGTATTAAGCCAAATTTCTAGTTTGTAACACTTCGGCCATTCAATAATCATCAAATACCTGGAATATAATTTTAGATGAAAGTCTAAGCCAGTGAGTAAGCCACCTCATTGTTCATTTCTTAAAAAATAAAAAAATAAAAAATTGAACACTACAGCCATGGGGCCAAATTTTCAGAATTCGGTTATCCCTTATTTCACTGACAGCAATATCAGGCAGTTAATTTTAGTTACTAAGATTTTTCATATTTATTAAGTTGCCACATGACTTAACTCTTATAACTACCAGCAGTATTTTAAGTGCTGAGTTTCTGCAATTCCCACTGAGTAGAAAATACAGATACTAAACACTCCCTTGGGATTTAGGTCTGTCTTTACAGGCTGGGATAGCTTTGATGGTTTTACTGAAAGAATACTTACTTTGGATCTCTAAAGACCTTCGACGGATGCTGGGGATCCCAAAACAAAAACAAGAAACCCAAACAAGAACTGGAATGCTAAGTAACAACAAATGAGCAGTGGTAGCAAACAACAGTGAAGGCCATTTTGAAAAAGTTTGTTCAACTGACCATTTCTTCCATATCACCTATTTTCTCCTAGGAGAAAATACTTTAAACAGAATGTTCTCCTCTACACTCCTTCTTTTCTTACCGAAGTGTATTTTCTCCTTTCTTTCTTTTCTCAGATGAGGGACACTAATGGTCTTGTTGCTAACTCTTTAAAGAAAATAAGAGCAGTACCTGGGAAATGTCTTCCGTGGAAAAGAGGAAAGATAGCTAAGGGACAGGACGTATCCTTCCTGACACGTACAGTGTGCTCCAAGAGCCAGCTTCCCCACTTCTCCCCAAAGAGCTCTCAGCTGACTGTCCAGAAAAGTGCACGGTCTCCCCAGCTGTTAACAGCAGGATATACTGCAGCACTCGCCTGCTGCCGCCATGTCATCTCAGTGCCCCTGAGGTCAGCTTAGCATATTAAATTAACAGTGTTCCCAGGCAAGGCAAAAGTCTGCAAACAGAATGGTGCAGCATAGTAATGGGATACAAGAGGAAGATACCTGCCTAAATACTAAATGTTTTGGAAAGACTGGGGAGCAATGAACGATTCTGACTTATGTGCCTTAGTGCCAAATATACATTATCACACAGAATTTACAGCAGATTATGTGTCTATTTACCACCACTTAATATTTTCATAGCTTATTTTAGAATTTTTGGATTTGTTTCACCCTTAATAACGTATTTATGAGCTTAGAATTATTAATTATTTGAAGCATCATTACCAGCTATCCTGGGGGAATCTCACCTGCCTCATCCCATTACAATAGTATTCCCAAATATCTAATTTACATTTAATAAGACATCAATTGACCATCAATAAAATAACAATGAATTAATAAACTATATCTTCATAGAAATACTAATAGCTTAACTATGTAAGCAACTGCAGTGCACAGACTGCAGGTCAGCTGTCTAATCTCTTTGAGAGCATTTGTCAGAATTGTTTTGTATTTAGAATTTGATAATAAACCATTAAAAAATACTTAATTGCTCTGGTCTTAAACTAATTCTTGTGGCAATTGTGAACCAAGCCAAACGGCGAACCTGTGAGGCAGAGCTGGGACGCAACCAAGTGTTCTATGCAGGTAAGAAGGTGATCTCAAGACACTAGAAATGCCTAAGGCACCTCAAGTTTTCATGAAATGAAATGTAAAAAGACTTATGGTTTGGGTAAGTATGTATATTTTAGTTTAATATCATCTCTTAAACTGAAATGCTTTATTTTTCTATCCAGAACGTTAAAATAAACTTTTTTTACTGACTGAACATTCTGCCTGAAAACATTAAAACAGCACAGTTCAGCATTGCTGTTTGGGTGTTCTGTTTTAACAAACTATCACCCCAAAGGACAAGTTTTGACAAATATTTCTATTCAGACAATAGTGGCATTATTTCATCCTGGGGAATTTCAGTAAAGGCCTTTATCCGATTCCACCTTATAGCTCTGCGGCAGTGTTTATCACTAATTGGGGACCACTTCCATTTACATTTCCTAGGCTCATACAAATCCCACATGAGCATTAACGGAGGAAGAGGAAGAACAAGAATAAAAATTTCTCTTATGGGTATTATTTTTTTTTTTTACCTTCTAGTTCTTATTATTTACTTTCCTTTATTGTTCAAATTTTATCAGGGCTTGAACAAGAGCCTTAGATGGAAAAGGTGACCATTTGTCAGTAACATCCTTATCCTCATCCTAGTTCACTAAGAAGGACTCACTGCCTGTTCCCTAAGCAGGATTTACTTGAGGGCTTTAAATGCTCAGCTGTGGAACCAAAGCCAGAAGACACTCTTACCTTTTATAACAATTTGATATTTTTTAATATGCATTGAATTTCCTTTTCATCCATGGCACATTAGTCTTTTTTAGCTGTTCATGTCCATTGCTTGGCTATCTCCATTACACAATCAAGGATTATAAGGCCTCTGTCCTCAAGCACGCAACATTGGTTGATGCAAGCATTTAAAACTTTAATGGCTCTTGAGCTTGAGCTATTTACAGCTCCACAGAGATGTGCTATTCAGACCTTAGTTTAGAGAGATTTCCGTTTAACATTTTAAAAACCTTAAGAGCTGAAGGGGCCATAAGACATTCTGGTCTGACCTCCCCCATCAGATTTTTACTCAGTTACTTCTATATCAATCCCCACAACATACTTGACTAAAACACATCTTCCTGAAAGACTTCCAGTCTTAATCTGTAAGTGGAAAATCCATCATTTCCTCTCACCCGTTTACACTGGTGTTTATTACCCCACACTCAAAAGTGCATTTTACTTCTCAGTTGAGCTTGTCAGCCTGTCCCTCTCACCCCAGACACTGATTTTAACTTCTCTCTGCTACGCAGTGACTCAGTATTCTGTATTCTGATCCCATGAAGGTGCTGATATACTTTAACCCAGCTGCACTCAGCAGTATTAGCATTTCTACCATTCAGAAACACGCAAACAATTACATGCGTACATTCACATCTTTAGTATGTCTTTTACCTTGCCGGACTCACCAAAGTCCAGAGTCAAGTGCAACTTCTGTTCTCTTCCTCCTGAGCAGATTCAAGTACATTCCTTTCTGGGGCACTCTCACAGGGAGACCATGAAAAGTTTAACACAGAGAGAATGTGCCCACAGCTTTGAGGGACAGCTCTAATTTTAGGGCAATCAGCTTACCGGATTTTTCCGTTTCCTCTCGTTTAACCACACTCAGGTTTTAAAAGAAAAATTCTGTTCATCTCTCTTTTTTAAAAAATAGCCACTCTGGACTAGTTTCCTTGCCCCCATTCAAACAATATACTCACTAAGTTAAATGGATATTTCTTAAGAATACAACCTTTAGTTTCCGGGCCTCCCTTGCAATGGATCCTGTAAAAGTCTAAATAAATAATGTACCCCAACTCACCTTTAGCTAGTGTAAAAACAGTCCCCAGAGTGACAGCTATCAGTTCATCTCCAGTGAGAGCTGTATAAGCTATAAGCCCTTCTATAAACATGACAATGAATAACAACCAGTCTCTTACTCCTCTCTTACTCTCATGTGACAGACTGTGATACAGTAGCCATAATTAAGGAATTGCTCCAGAGAATGCTACCAGGCTAAATCAGTGTTCTTCTCTGGACAAAGACAGTGTTAAAACCCTGCTTAGGAAAGCTCCTCAGAAACACCTGCTGATGTTCATCCTAAGTAAGGAACGCGGTTTGAGAAAGAAAGTGCACAGCTGCAGCTCACTGGCTCCTGCTCTTGGGTGATGAGGCACCCCGCAAAAACTGATAACCCACTTTGAAGGGGATGATGCCCACCTGAAAACACCGAAGAGAAAAGCCCACCTCTCATGAAGCTCTGAAGAACTATTCAGATTTGTTACCTCAGCCAAACCTCTGTATTCAGCAAAGATCACCATCCTTAATAACTTCCTGACCACTGAGGCTTGCGACACAGCAATGCAAAAGCAGTATCACAAATTACGACTACACAACAGAGAAAACTGAACTAGAGCCCACCCTTTGAGGCACTGTACCGCCGGCATCTGTTACTGCGCTACAAGAGTTGTAACATGTTTTCTTTGTATGTACAGTATTTATGGGCATCCTTCAGGGACAAATGCAACTGTGCATGCTCCTGTAGTCACCTAGGAAGGCTGTCTGTCTGTACAGGGGCCCCACAGAGAGAACTGGGCAGAACTGAGATTCAGGCTGGCACCAAGCAATGAATGATTCCTAAGTGTTTTATATGTGGGTAACATTAATCAATACTTATATAGTAATTACTAGAAAATTAATGTGACTGCCTCTCTTGAGAATTACTGGAGAATATTATGATCTTCTGTGGGTATGTAAAAGCAAGATATAGCTAAGCATTCATAACAGGTAATGATATATATTATGCTAACGCACGTGGCTTAGACTTGTTTTAGAATATATAATGACTTACTGCTAGCCAACACCTTACAACAGTATCTATGTAGGAACTAATGCCTGGCAATTTATCAATTCTTAATAAAGCACTGTGCTTAGAAGTATTACTGTTGATGTTACTCTTGATTTTGATTCAGCTGATTTTTGTCTGGGCTCAGCACTGTGGCTCATCAGTGTTTCCCTAGCTCTCTCAGGATGTGAGGGTTCCAAATTACTACTCGATTAGACTTTAAAAAATTAAGAACTGCATATGCAGCACTCCCCTTATCTGTCTCCAGTCTATGTGTGAAATTAACATTAGTTCAAAATGCTGGAAATGCACGTGTGCACGAAGAACACAGGTTCCCAGACGAACGTTGCATTACCCCCAGGCGAGTTACACCAGCCTGAAAGTGCACTGTCAAGGCATACTGCCATGCTCGGTTAACTGAAAACCAGGGAGCTTCTGTGCACCATGCAGAAACAGTATTTTCATGTGAAACACACCTGTAAAGGTAAGTTCTTTCATAACTTCACAGCCACATGGTGACTGAGCAAAAATAAGTAGAATTAAAACAACTCTGCTAAAATTTAAACCAGTTCCATGCCTATACATCATCGTCACTTTAGATGTTTCTAAAGCATGGCTGCTTTTCAAGTAGCATTTAATGTCACACATCTCCATTGTCAAGGGCTGGCATAAGCCACTATGACAAAGACATGACTCTTGGTTACATCCTTAGAATATGGGTAGCATTTCTTCATGAACGCTTCTCTTTCCAAGTGTCTCTTGCGTACGTCCTTCAGATACTCTGTGAGCCACATTCATCAGCTGTGGGAGCTCAGCACCTTTCCAGTAATGCAAGTCACCTGATGGGGATTGCTAAAGATCAGCTCTCATCTCATTCTGAGCTCACAGAAGTGTTCTGAAAAGGGACATTTAAACTATTTACTGACATTCTTGTTGCAGTTTAAATGCTGCGTAATATTTTGATGACGCTTTGTGACTCCATAAATCTAGTGTCTAAATGAAGGACTACAGAAAAAAAAAACACTGATTTGCTGCAAAAATCAATCTTCCACTGCCCAATTCCATTCTTAATGAGTAGGACAATTCAGAAACCTACAGGAACATGCTTTATCGATTCATTCACAAGTCACTAAAGCCTGCTGCCTAGGCTCCCTCCAGTAAGACTAACCACACATTGCTTCTAGCGTACTGAATTGCAGGGAAAGGTGATGACTCCACATCTGTTCTGCTGGAAGTCCAGTGAGACTAAACATACCCAATAAATGTAAACACGGTACAGCACTAGGTTAATGATAAATGTGTGCAGGAGACAAAGAGACTTGCATTTCCTCTTTATTATCCCTTCATTTGAGCCACTGCTTTATCTGTAATTTATTTACCCAGGACAGTTGGGCCCAGATGCATACCTGTTTTTTTCATTGAGGTACTTGCTTTTCTCAATTTTGCAGATGGATTAAATAAGCCAGGAGGAGGCCAACCTATATGTGTGGGGTCACACAGAGAACTGTAATCTACACTGCAGTAGATGCCTGAATCCATTCAGGTTCAGGACCTAATTTGGCATAAAGCTGGTTTGTAGTTGTACTGCACTGTACACTTTATAAACATATCTTTCAATAATCTCCTGTGCTTCTCATGAAAGCAATAACAAGCAGTATGAACAGCTGAGCCTATACTGGGCAAGCTTTCCTATTAAATTCCACTAATACATCTCAGCTGTGACCTGTAGCAATTTGGGTAACCTAATAAGGCTGACTGTCCCATAAGAATCTGGGATGATACACTGTCTACCTGCAAGACATGAGAAAGTACATGAGAGCAACTTGATACCAAGTATCACCTAGCAGTCAGAAAAAAAGGGAACTGAAAAAAAATAGATATATAAGAAAAGAGAAAAACAAAACAAAACATTATTAAGAATATGGAAATCTGCTTATATAGCCTTACAGATACTTTGAAGTGCCACCATTTCAACATTCTCTTCCAACTCAAAACACTACATATGCATGTCCTTTTTAATGGAATATGCTACACTCTGATTTATTATAGGGCTGCATGGTAACTATAGTTATTCCAATGCAAATTCCTTGAAGTAAAGCATTTTGTCAGATTCACCCATGTTTTGCCAGAAACCCAAATAGTTTTCTGCCTTACGACACAATAGATTTTAGAGAGCCCACTAAGATCGTTCTAATACATATGCTTCCTTTTCACATGCTTTTAATAAGCGTGCACAGATCTCGTCAAACAAGTCTCCATTGCAAAACTCACCCATTTAGCTGTATTACGATTTCAGTCCCTTAGTGCTTTTAGTACAGATCTATGTACAGAATGGCTTTAGAAAGTGGCTTCTGCTCTCAGATATCTGTTGGATAAATAAAGCAACAAGCAGTTTAGCAGTGTACAGAGGAATTAAAAGAATTTTTATCCTTTTTAATATTTCCCGTAATTCCAAAATCAACCAACAACCTCAATATAAAACGTATCATTCAACATATCACTTTTCCTTTAGAATTGTCTCTCAGCAGGGTAGTGCTCATGGCGACGTTATCGCTGTGTGCCATACTGTATGTTCAAAGCCATCGGTATTCAACGCACTAAGAAGTGACACTGAATCCTGCAATCAAAAATAAAAAGTTTCAAAAAGATTTCAGAATTTACATGAATATAAATAGCTGCACTGAATGCTTTGAAGATGGAAAGCATTTTAGAGATTTACATTTTAGTCTGTTTTGAACAGATAAACAGACAAAAATATGTTTTGTAAAGGAACAATAAGATTTTCAGTGTAACACTTTCCATAGTTAGGTTGTAAGAAACAGTAGGCACCACAGAGAGAATTATTTACATTCGCTGTACAGAAGGCCTATGTTTCACTTCTGCTTATTACTTGAGCTCCTGAAAAGCATCTGATTTTCTACCCTTAGCATCTATTGAGGTGAGCCATAAGCTTTCTGCAAATGTTCATGCCCACCACCATTTCTACTATCATTTTTCCCACCCAGCTCACCCATCGTTGTTTAATGACGAGATTCAGAAGGTTGATCAAAGGTTTTCTTTTCTTCTGAAACACAAAACTAGTGTTGCCAAAACATTCATACATACACAGAATTAAAAATGTTGAGAAAAGTGCTCTGAAAGGAACTTTAATTGGAAAGATACTTTTTCTAACACTGCTTCCTGTCACTTCACTCCTAATGACTGAAGTGTTTTTATAGTTTTCTGTGTTCTCCCTTAGAGCCGTGTCATTTGTTTGAGTTCCAAATCCCCCAAGAGCTCTATGACAAACCTCCAGGGTGTTTCCAGTACGTAAAGGTCAGAGCTGAAGAAGATGGGGACGGAGCACGCTGAAGACAAGTATCAGAATCTCTCATTTTAAACCCATCACCGACAGAAAAAAAATGGAGAGTAAAGCACAATGGGGAGTCTCTTAAAGGAAAACCAGCTGTGGTGGGAACCTCTAAAAGATGCTAGAAGGACTGAAAACTGACACTCCTGAAATCACAAGAAGATGGCTTTCCCAGAGATGTTCTGCATGGGAATGAAAATAGGCTTCCAAACTTCTTGAATTTCTTAAACAAAAGTCTTCCACCAGGAAGTCCAAACAATGCGGATCACGTATTTGGCTGACATGAAACATTTGGTATCTAGAGAAACCTTCTCGTGCTCTGCTGCTGGGCTCCTCCCACCACGCTCTCCAAAGACATCTTTCCTCAGCCCTCATGCCAGCCTCCAAATTCCTGGCAAGATGTTGCTGTTTTGGTCTAGATGTGAGACGATCTTCCCCGTGCTGGCTGGCTCCATTACTATTAAAGAAGTGTCAGCCAATCTCAATCTCAGGGTTCCCTAACAGCCTTCTTCTCACTTTTATTGGTTAATTAACATAATTGCTTCTTAGGAACAACTACAATACTAATTAGTGGAACAGGTGCCATAACTAGCACAAAGTCTATAAAGAGAAAACCCAGTATCCCACCAGACACATGTAGAGCATGTACCTTCCAACACTGCAAATTCTCTTCTAGGGGACCTCAAAGAATTCTCCACTGCTCTTGCATGACGTGCTTCAGTTTTATCTTATTTGTTATGGTCTGTTTAATCAAGGTCTTCTGTAGCTTAAATGTGATCACCATAATGCTAATCTCTGCACTAGACGTGCAAATATATAAACATTTGTGTGCCAAATTATTAAGTTTTTGTCTATAACGTTATGCCCCTATTTACTATCTATATTTTATGTCTTATGGATTTCTAAACATTTAAATTTATATCAGTGTTGTCACATATCTGCAAGCAGAGACAGTTTTATGAGCACTAAAAAAGCTGCAACACACAGCCACTAAATACTAATGACATAAATGGTATCCACTAATGGTCTCTATTTTTATTACAATGCAAAACTTCAATATATTGCAATTATCACTGCTTTCAGACTGAGCCATACACACCGTACAATGCCAGCTTCCATCTCCATAGCATAAAATGGCATTATTTGTTGTATATAGTTCAGCCCTGTACTGCAGATGTTGACTGAATGCTCAAGTCAGCAGTTGTAGCTAAAATTCACTCTATTTACAGAGTCTTACTGTTAACTAATACCTTAAATTGTCAGATATGCCAATGCATTAGACATTTTTCAAAGCCAACTGCACTAATAGCGTGTAAGCGTAGCATATGTCTTGTTGTACCTGTCAACAGCCCAGTAACTTTGCAAAGGTAAAGCATGTCAAAAAAGGAAATTATATTCCTATGCTTGTGTTAAAAAATCTTTAGTGAGAGACTTCTCTAAAATATTTCAATACAAAAGTGCATTTGACAAAGCTTATTCTCTTGTAAATGAGTTTCTATTTTACCTTTGTAATGTTAAATGTTAAATTCTTCATTCATAATTAGAACAGTCCCTCCTTTACAGCAGCTACCAAAGAGAGAAAAACTTCAGGATGCTGGAAACCTCAACGTTGCCCACAAAACGGGATGAAAAGGGCAAAATCTCTCTCACAAATGGTGGGGAGAATTCAATCTCACTTCATCGATGCATTTTACTTGTAGTGTAACTTTCACCAAAAAAAGGAGTACCGAGTTCATCTCTCAGGCTTTCATACCTGTTTACCAGACATAACACATGCCCAGTTATTCCTTTGCATTGACTACAACTGAGAATAACCTACAGAAAGCTGGAACTTTTCTTTGAAACGGGAGACATTTCCCTATTTCCATGCAGCTGGGTAGTCATTTACACAGGGAAAACACTGGAGACAAAGTAGGTGTCAGACTTGGTAGCATTTTACATGCATTTTCTGACACAAGGCAGACAACAGGAACGTGCACACAAAGTATTTCCCTTCAAGGGCTAGCTAGTGAGAACAGCAGAAACTCGTAGAAGACACCAGTGTAATTATTACAGAGTTCCTGTATATTTCCAAATGCTACTTGCCTTTAAAAATCCAAAGCAATTATCACTTTTAACTTTAACCATGGAAAACCACTCCATGGAAAAATAGTACTTTGTTTAAATGTTCTTATTCACCTTGCACAAATCTGAACATACATGAGTGACTATAGAAGAATGAATGATGTAAAATCCATAAAATAATAATACCTAGAGCTTACAACTGAGAATACTGATACGGCATTGCTTATTTTTTCATCATCTTTTCTCTGGCAGTAATATTGAATATGACAAGTACTTTCTAATGTAATCTGAACCCACTTCAGTGTTCTAATATTTTGACTGAATAGGCTTTATCAAGGATCCCAGTTAACGGTCTCTGTTCTGCAGTTATAAGAATAAAATATTCCAACTGAAAATTCAGTGACATTTCATTTCAGAAAACAGGATTCCTCAAAAGAACAAACACATTTGTTTAACTATTTGGAAGAAAATACAGCTTTTCTATATAAGTAAATATTTACTTCATTTTCTCAACCAGAATTAGAAATTCTGGCTCATTTCTCAATTCAAAACGTTCATCCCCTCATTTGTAATCCTCACAATGCATCTTAAAACAAAACAGACTGATTGACCTCAATAAAGATATAAGAATTGAATATCTGAGCACATGAAAAGCACTTCATTTTTGAATGAATTCCGCATATTTCTTGAGGAAACTGTTGGGTAAATATAACCCATTTTGGAGAGTATTTTAGGACATTATAGAGTTTGTAAAATATGACATTTTACTTGCCCACTGAAATTATTTCTCCCTGTTCAGCAATCACTTTGTACAAAAGAAGAGAGCTCTTTTAATAACACCATGGACAAAATTCTGCCACCCAGGATCAGAATTACAGCCTTGATGATTACTGCATTACCTCCAAACAAAAATATGTCCAGTGAGTTTCCAAACTCAGACGTGACTGAGTTTCCCACCCTGCTGCTCGTGTCTCTTCTACAGTGAAAAAGGATGAGTTCTTGTGGAGCATCTCCTTACCTAGTTGCCCACACTAAACGATGCTCCTTCACTGAAATGACAGTAACAAAAATATGGAAACCAACAGGAGCCTTTCTGTGTTACTTCAGTGGATGCTCAATCAAGCCCAAAACGAAAAGCCTCTTGCCTCCATTACCTATCTGGAATGTTTGGCTATAGTTGGTTTTCTTTTCACATGTAAAGTCATCAACTATTTTAAAATGCATTCTAGGAAAGTCAGCTGCCTGCATCCACATTCCCTCCGAAGAGGCTGGGGGTGGAATATTTACACTTAAGGAAATGGCTTCTAAGGTGTTTCTTCTTATTATAACAATACAATAAAATAGCTATAATATCTGGAAGGTTTAGACTTTTGTCTTGTAACCCTGCAGATGAATAGCTTCAACCTTTGAAAGAAATTGCAGTATGAATGTCTATTTTATTCCACAGTTGTGTCTGAGCAGACTATTAGTAGAATACTGATAAATGCTACAATAGCTATTCTTCTTCCTCCTCTTCGGCTTTTATGCCATTGCCAATACCTATCCTTCCCCTGGTGCTGTCAGCTGATGCCTGTCTCGTAACTCTCAAGCTAACAGCATTATAAGAAAAAGAAATTAAGTTCAAATAAACCTGCCCAGTAGAATTCAGCATTATGAGATTATGGACTGAATTGTTTTCTGAAGCAGGCACATATATGCAGTTTTACCACTAATGACCCATAAAGAACTTACATATTAAAAGATAATTATAATATTAATTTAAGAGAAGGGGAAAGATACTAAAGCTGATTATTTTTCCTTCTCTAGTAGCTCTGTGATTTTTAATGGCAAGTAATAAGTAACTTAACCTTCTCTATATACTTCCTGAGGACCATGTTTGTAGCATCAACCATTGCACCATGCCTGCATACGACCAACAGGTCCTACATAGTACTGGAAAACGCTCGTGTGGCTAGAAGGGTGTTTCACTAGGCCTCTGCACATGCAAACACATTCTGATGCACACAGTCATGTTGGCACAGCTCTAAATGCTTGCTCTTTTGTAATAAAACTGAAAACATAACGAGCTCAACTGTTGGTCCTGGGAGTAAAAATAAATCAGTGAAAGGACGGAGAAGAATATGCAGTCTGAAGGCGACATAATATTTACGAAGAAATTCAAAAAGTAATTGCAAGTCATGCAAGTCAGAAAGGATGAGTACTCGGTCACGATACCAACTATAAACAGCAGTATAGAATTACGTGCCTTTGTGAAACAAATTGGTGAAGTTTAACGTATTATAGAAAAGTTACTCGCTACAATTGATGGCATATATTCACCTTAAAGCCACAGTCGGATACTTCACTGAGATTGCAGCAACTGCTATTGCCAACTGAAACGACCAGCTCCCAACCAGCTCTTTCAAAGAAGCCAAACAACAAAGTGCCACAGAGAACAAATACATTCTTTGCTCCCAGAAGTGATGTCTTCAGTGAATTTCAAGGAAGGAGCTATGTCCCAGAGAAGTTTATATGGCTGTAACTGATGTTTCATTTGCTTTGAAAATGTGTAATTTGTACAGCTCCTACCGTTAGGGCTGGAGCAAAAATAATGCATATAAAAGAGAGAACAAAGAGAAACAAAACTTTTTTCTCATAGAAACCTAAATATATTTGGGAAAGGTTGGAAACATCTAGATGTTCGTCCAATCTTAACACAATCCAAACCAAAAAGGCCCTAGCATGTCCATAGTTAAAAGTAACAGCTCTACTCAATAATAAGTTAATTTTTCATTTTATTTTATATACTAGCATGGTGGTAACTACTACTGACACATGCACAAACAGAACTAGAGAACAGCCAACATTTGCTCATTGCTGGAAAGCTTACACAGGCAGAGTGGTGAAGATGAACAATCCTGGAAAAATGTTATATTAAAACTAACAAAAACCTCTGAATATAGTGTGTGTGAAGCAGGATGCTCAAGGAAAGGACGAAAGCACACAGCAATTTCAGTTGTCAGGAATGCTGAGTCAGCTGTGGCTCTGTTGGTTGGAAGCCCAGACAACAGACATCAGAGGAAATCCTACGCATCTGCCTACCAAAGGAAATCTGACTGGTGGGGATTTCAGTGCCCAAACAAACAACTATAGCTGCCTTAAAACACTGGTGTGGGTCTGCAAAATAAATAAATAAATAAAATTAGCAATGCAAATGGCTGAATGTCAGTAAATGCAAAAAGTGTAGGAAATTAGAAAGATGCAGCAGTCATGGTGAGGCAGGTATTAAAAGATGAAAGGAAATCTAAGTAGAGTTGGGAAAGCAGACAAAATTGACAAATGGTACATAAAGCAGCAGCTGACAGAAAAAGAGGAAGCTTCAAAAAGAAGTGTGAACATTTATCAGGAGACTTACATAAGGTGATTTGTAAATATGTCTCAACATTTATAAAAGGCAAGGATTTCTCTTCAACTATTTTCTTTGTGTTGAGACTCATGCACAGTTTCAGAGACCGTCAATTTTGGAGATTACATCACAGACATATTATTCCTCCAACATACTGAAACGTTTGTTGACCTTTTCTGAATAACAAGAGGTATGTTTATGTAATTTAGTCTGATTCACTGTAATTCCTAATCTTTGGCATCACATCAAATACCTTAAAGATACTGTGCGTGCTCCCCATAGCACAACTGTTTCAAAGAATGAACAAACAGAGTAAACAGATGTGCTGATATTGTTCACAAAACTTTAATGATTACCCAGTCACCCAGAACCTGAGAGAATTTCAAATGCTTGTAAATTTGCAGGTTCTCTCACCGAAGTCAGAGGAAGTCATTTAGCACACATATAAGCATAGCCAAACCTTCGAGTACATTATCAGAGTTTTGATTTCAGCTTTTCTGTACAGTAACAAGGAGCTAAGTCATTGTCACAAGTCGTTACTGGAAACATGACATTTTCAAAGCCTACTCAAGAAAAGAATGCAGTGGTCGACATACCACAGGTAAGTGTTCCCAAAGCAGCCACTAGGCTTTCTGACACTTCCCTCCAAGGCTACAAGGGCCAGTTTTCTGGCCAGATGTCCTAATGTCACTTTATCTCCCCTACACTGCTCTGCGCTCCCTACAGACACGCAACAGCAGCTGTTTCTCTAACCCAAAAGAAGCTAAGGATAAGCAACCTGAGAGCAACAGAGCCACACAAGACATCTGAAGCCCATAACCTTGAGCCGAAGGAAAAGGAGGAATACCTACAACACATCTCACATCCCATGGCTGCCCATGTCGATAATCTGTCCTGACAAAACCCAAACCATTCAGTTCTCCAAGTCAGGCTGAGGGGCTTTGCCAGCCACACTCGTGGAAGCGTTTATGGCACACAGCTCTGCTCTTGGGACCTGCTCTGCGTGACATCCCCCTGCCTGCTCTGTGGCAGCACGGCTGTGTTCCTGCTGCATGCAGAGATGGAAAACGGCTACAAAGGGGCACTAGGTGAGAATGCTGCTTCCCCTCAAGTTTTATCACCAAAATGACGCCCTCCCACACCCCTTACATCCACTTCTCCTTTCTGGTGGCTAAACCGAACAGCCAAACCCCCCCCCAGAACAAAGAGGGCTCATGAGGGTCTTAGGATATGGGCTGCAGCGACTCACAATCTCATACAGTGCTTGATCTTTTATATGACCTCAGGAAAACCTCCATTTGGTTTCCTCAACCTGTCTGACTCATATTCATGTTGCAGAAATGGCAGTGAGTTTCTCCACTTCCCATCCCCTCCTTTAACACTCTGGTAAAGACAACAAGCCACCACTGGGCCAGCGAAGCTCTAAACTAAAAGCCCACTGGCCAGCATCTGGTTACTTTCAACATGCAGTCTTCCCAATCTGTGACCAGCTACCAGGAGATTCCCTGCTACTGCCAGCCTTCAGCTGGTATCTTTTCCACCTCTTCCTTTCATATTAACCTGAAGCTCCAAATATCTGAGATGTCTAACTACGGGAATGAACCAGAAGAGAATTAAAGGCATATGTAAAATGAAGGTTAAGAGCTGGGGATTTCTTCACGTGGCCATGCGCTAAGCAGTAAGAAGCTAAATTAAAGGCAGTAGTAAAGCAGAGCCGAACTTTCACATGCAACCCGTCCACTTGATATGTCTCTCCTTGTAATGAAGATACTGCTCAAAAACATAAAAACTAACTAGCTGGTATAAACTAACTTTACATAAGCAGTTATGACCGAAACAAAGTTTGAAGAGTACATAGCCTCTGGGTACTCCTGCCCCAGTAAGACACTTTGAGTTTAAATTTAGATTTTTATTGCCCTTGGAATGCTGAGATAAACTTTTAGTCCCACTGGTGCAACTCCAGGAAGAGACTATATTAAATTCTGCTGTTCGTGAAGGAGTGAGCCTTCCTTCTATTCATTACCAGGCATGCAAGCCAGGTAATAAAGCTGAGCTGTTTTTATTTGTACACAATGTGCACCTTATTATGGCTAGCAGAATTCTGCAAGAGCTGTTCCTATTAGCAGGTGGTATCACACGAGCTGGGAATTACACTGGGGTCTGTGGGGTTGACAACACAGCCCTGACACACACCAGGACCTACCAGAGAGTGTGCACACATTTTGTTCTTCACTTCTCTAGCCTGGGACAGGTATCTTATCTCCAGTTTCCCTGTTTCTGCATAAGAACATCTGGAATTAACCGAATTACAAATGGATCAGCTTAAAGAGATAGCACTGTGAAAACTTTAAAGTGAAATTAAACATCTGACTTTTGAAAAGCCAAACCAAGAATATGCTTATTTGACAAGGAAAAAGTCTTGAATACCCTAGTATCAGTAACATGGATTTGTCTTAAGTGCCCAGTATTTTGCTAGCAAAAGAAAACAAGTAGTTATTGCTAGGTCCAAGTAGAAGTAACAACTCTGAATCAGTATCAACCTGAAATACTAATCAAATCAGAAATCTGCTGTTTTGTCCAAGGCTTCTTTGTCATTTCCCAAACTGAGTCTGTCTTTGAGTCAAAACAGTTCAGTTAACTGGGAACATGAAAACAGCAACCTTTATCTCACGAGGTGCAAGGAAAGATTCACCCACTTCATCATTTCTTTAGTCTTTTTAACTAGCAGAAGCACTCCTTATTTCAAATGTAACGATCCATAATGCTGCACAGGCCTTAGGCAGAATGTTTAAGGAAACAGATTTATTATGCAATGAAGCAGTGATTCCTACACATGAGAACTGATGCAAATTATCATTTGACTCAATAAAATAAACTTGAAAAGCAACTCACTCAAAGTTATGCAGATTCTAATAACCTGAAAATAGTCTTCAGGGCAAAATAATGGTAGCCATCCCTACGACAAAGAAACTAACCACGCTGTAGCTCTTGCTATAACTTGTCATTATCTTATTGATGCTCTCTCATAAAAATCTCATTCAGTTCTGCTTTTATTTCAGCAAACAATTGTGAGCCTTCAAGGCACTGTGCCCATGCCGCAGGTTGAAGCTCCCACTGGTGACAGACACGTTTCCACTCTGGAGAAACAGACAGAAGTTACCCAGACCTGTATCCTGCTACTAGCAGCTGGAGTTGGTACGAAATGCAGTGTTAACTAAGAATGGAGCATGTAACACCTTATTGATGCAGTTCTCTATTGTGTTATTTGCTTCTCAAGGTGGTATGGAAAGGAAGCCCCACGGTTTTAATCGTGTTCATTAAAGGAGAAGAGACCATGCAATCTCACCTCTGACACATTTACTAACTTTAAAGAATCTATCATGCTTTGTTCTGTCTATGTTTTGACTGATGGAGATGTTTGAGATTTAAATTTTGGACTACTTATATTTGTTGTTACAGTGGGGAATTTTGAAGAGAAAGCTGCAGGGTTCTTTGTTTATTTTTTAAACACTGTCTCAATAATATAGTCAAATTGACAGTGCGTCTCTGATCCCCTTCACCCAGAGGAAAGTTTGTGATTATGTTTTCTTTCTGCACACAATATCAGCCAAAATTGCCAAGCCTTCTCTACCTCCTCAGTTCCTAAACTATTCAGTTAGAACTGGCTTAGATGAGCTTCTCTTTTGCTGGCTTGGGGGGGCTTCCTCCATCTTGTGTCTTCACTTCTGTATCTTTACAGAGTTGTTGTTTTTTTTCCAGAATAGCCTCTGATTTGTGGTTCTGACCCTGACCCTTTATCCTCTTCTACAGTGTTTTGAAGTTTAATAAGACTTTTGATTTTATTATGTTTGTGTGGTTTGTTTTTTTTGTAACTCCTACTGCCATCTTTTCTTTATGCTTTTATAGATATTGATAACATTACGAATTACATTATACTGTACAGAAATAAAGCTCGCTATAATTGAAACTCACTGCCGTTTTCTTCCAGTTTTTGCAAGGGGTAGAGGCTCCATAGGAATTTATTTTAAAATCTCCTTTAATCCTCCTGCAGGGCTGATGTTTCCTTTCAGAAAAGGAGGACATCACTCCAGCCAGAAGAAATGACATAGCATGAGGAAAAAGAAGAAAAGTCCTGAGTCATGAAAGCAAAGAAAAAAAGACAACTGAAATAGAACTGAGAGAGGATTAAACTCCACAAACTGGAAGGACTGGAAGGGACAGAAAAGTAGAATGGAGCTGTAATTGAAAGGAGAACGAGGACTGACTCTACCTAAGAACTAGGTAGATCAAGAAGGATCACGAACTTGACCAAGACAGAGCCGAACTAGAAGACACCTCTCACCTTTTAGCTCTGCTCATTATTTACCCTCTGTCTTCTGTTCCCAGAGAGAGCCAGTGGCCCTTCTGACAAACTTTCTTTGGCCACAGTCAATCCTGGAGCTTGAAAGCAGAGCTTCTAGGACAGAAGCTCTAAGAAGGTCGAACAAGCACTACCAGGGTGTAGTGATGGATCTGTCCTGTCCTTCCAGGGCTGGGGTGAATACCTGCTCTCCAAGGGACATCAGTCACTTGTTCTCACATCACTGAGAAAAGGGAAGATCTGCACCTGACGTTAGCAAGTTGACATGTATCGAGAATATGTGCTTCCCTTAATTCTTGGTACCCTGAAGGTCTGATTTCTGTGGAGGCACAAAAAAAAACCCACAACTGCTAAGAGCTAAGCACACTGCAGCTGTCTCTCAGAAATCAGAATGCCTAATACAGTCATCAATAACTAACCACTGTCCAAGATCACAGACCACAGCCTGCTTGCCTCAACTGCGTGCAATCTAGCTGACTCCCTGCAGACCTTTTTGTCAATTAGAGAAGCTTTTTTTTCTTTTCCTCAGTAACTGGTTCATTAACCTTCTTTCTACTCCTGTAGCCCATTTTGGAAAGCCCATGTTTACAGTAACTGAACACACTCTGCACTCATCAAAAGGGGTGTTACAGTGTTAAATCAGAGCCCGCAGTTATGGAATACAGTGCTTAATCTAGCATTCTTAGCAGTTCTGTAGCGTGAGGTAACAGCATTTGAAACAGAGCAGTACCATATAAAAAAGTGGGAAAGGGCACAGTTTTCTGCAATTGTTCCCATGGAATGCAGAACTGGATAGAAAAACTATGATCCTTTAATATTCATCCTTCTCAACTGGATGTTAAAAACTAAGTCTCTGAGCATCACGGCTGTATTTTAAAGATGAGAGCAACAATGATAATAAAAAAAAAATCATATGGATAATTGAGAAATTTCCTACTAGTTGGAGGAAAAAAAAAGAAAAAATAACATTAGGTATGACAAGTTTGTGGTATAGGTGATATATGATGGTAATTGACAACCTAACAATAGGAGACTATAAAGATACCCTGAAATTATTTTCTTTTCTATTTCTTCCCTATCTGCTTTTCCTCCTCTCTTTCTTCAATGAACCAGATTTGCCAGCAAGGCAATTTAATCTTCCAGGGATAACAAAAGTCTTCCTTTTCTAACAAAACTAAAAACCACTGGTCAAGTAGAGAAAGCCCAAGAGGAAGAATTATCTGACAGTGAGCTATGGTTTTTTATCTCTAGGAATGGAAGCAGCAGTATTCTGGAAGAAATAACATTGATTTAGCTAGAATGTAAGGAAGACATCTTCTGTTTGATGTATGTTGCTTTCTGGGCAAGGGTAGGACAATAGCTTGTATGCCCTCAACAAAATGCCTCCTACTGTGTTCCCACTATTATTTAGTGAGAAGTATTTTATTCCCTTGTAACACTGAACTCTGAACCATGAGAAACTTCATGCTCAGTCATGAACCTGGATGGATCTTGAACCTGGATGGATGCTTATTTAAGGAGCTACCACTAGGGTAATTCTTCTGGGCTCTTATGCCATGCATGACTAGGAACGGGAAGAGTCATGGTCCTGTCCTGTACAGATAATAAAGTAAAGCATGCCAGCCAAAGACACATGTACAATTTATCTCCTTGGTTCAGCAGACACTGAAACCACACCTCAGCTCTCGCGCAAGTTTACAACGCAGAGCAATGTTTTTTATTACTTTCTGTTACTGTGTTTAACAGCACAGCAGCATGCCAATGAGCATCAATAAAAATACACTTCTAAATAATAGCAAAAGAAACGCACTGTCTATCTTGGGCTTAAATGCAAATACAGAACTAAGCTCCACAACTGTGTTCTTTTCCTCACAAACAGACAAGATCCACCTTAGAATGGGCTGACTGGTGCCCATAATTCCTTCTAAAAGAACGTTCCAATTTTTAAAAGGCCACTTATTTGCTGGTTTAAATATAAAATAACCCTCTTCTGTTATCCAGCCTGAAGGTATACATGGTTGGTCAACTTATGCTTAAGTGCTTTAACTTTAATAACATGAAGCACCTTGTTGCTTTCAACTGGATAAACAGATTTTTCACATCAAGCACATTCTGAAGTGTTTTGCAAAAGCATAGGCCTCTCAAAGTAACTCCATATGTTGGCATCTATCTCTATCATTCCCTGAAGAACCAATGGGATGTGGGCAGCCCGTACTTCAGTCAGAATCAACGTATCACTGGTTTCCAGCACAGATTGTAATACTGTACATCAACTGGATTAGTTAGAAAAGGAAAAGCATGAGCACAGCATGAGCAACCCGTAAAGGTAGTGGGGAAAACTGGAAAGGGGTACTAATGGAAAGAATCATTTGAAGTTCAACTCAGAGATGACAGAAGTAGATATATAACGAGGCAGACACAAACTGAGTTAACAAAGAAAAGGCAGCCTTCTCTTGACTGGCAGGGCTGAAGTATTGGGCTTTACCAGAAGAAACTGACTAAACCAGTTAAAAAAAAAAAAAAGCAGCTGCACAAGTGGTAGAGGGATCACAGAAGGTGAGCAACAGCTTGAGAAGACATACACAGAAAATGTTTCAACATCTAAAGGACTGTACTTCAACAGCACATTACCAGGGTTGTAGGCAAAGTGCTGTGGCAAAGGGTTTAGAGCTTCGCTCTAAGTGGTCAGCTGTGGCCAGACCTTACCTTGCTTTCCCTTAAGCGATTAGTGCTTCTCACCACGTAACAGTCCCCCCTCTTCAGGCTTGCAAAAATGCTTTCCTGCTGCACAGACGGAGTGAGGGTTGTCTGGCATTCTTCCTCCAGCCCTGAGAATGGACAGGAGGTTAGCTGCAACCTGGCCACAATGTAGCAGGAGGAAAACTTCCATAAATTGCAGAGGTAAAAGCCTGAGCTAGAGGCATCTGAGTCAGACAGGAACTCACTCAGCTGCACTACCTACGGCAGCCTTTGCGCTGGAGTATTCATGAGATGCTGGTGTAGCTACGGTAAGACAGAAACACAGCGTGGTATGATATGCTGTCACCATTAAGGTAAGATGTGACAGATGTATTCAGAAAATATAAAATGTATTCACACAACTTCAAATTAAGAGCATACACGGGAAGCCAACCTGAAAAAAGAACCGTCCCCTTCTTTGGAACATGCTGACATTAATCGCACTAATCAGACCAGCTCTTAATGATATCAATTTAGAAACAACACCCCAATGTTGTATTTGCAACATCTTCCAGCTTTGCTGAAAACACACTGCAATAAGGGGAACATTAAAAACATGCTTAAACATTAAACTAAAATTATCATTCTGCAGTTGATTCGTAGTTATATAGGACTCATTTATCTTCCCAGCTGCTGAAGTATAACCAAAGGGATTTGGCTGCATTACCACTGTTATTACCATAAAGCAGTCATGATCAAACCTGTGGGTATTGACTAGCTGGCCTAGAGAACCTGAACATCAGTTTGCCTGGTTTCAGAGGAGCCAATACTGCCTTATGCTATGACAATCTGAGCCATAAAAATACACACAAAAAAAGGAAAAAAACAGAACTTGTGTTTCTGTCTTTGATACCATGTTCTCCACATTTTTGTATGCATTTCACTTGTTTTGTCTTAAAACAGCTCCAGACCAATTCAACAACCTTTTTCCCCACACAGGACAAATATTCCAACCTTCAGTGTCATCTAAAAGACTGCTAGGGGACAGAGAGGAGACGATTTCTTTTATAAATCCATCTACCGTTTGAAGAAAAAATAATAAGGGATGTTATTCAAGCAAACACTTTACTTGACATTTTATGTTTCAATGCTTTTAACTGTTCTTCTTTTTCTGCATCCTTAATAAATGGTTACAAATATTTTAAGTAGGGCAAGTTTGTCACAGGACTAGAACAGGTGAGGCCAGTAGAACTCTATACTGATGCAACTTAACATTACCATCACCGGCTAACACCAGACAGCCCTGACCCTCTGACACTCCAATTATCTTCAAAAACCTATCTTAGACATCGTAACTTCTGGACAACTACATCCTTACACCATGCCACTGGGATGCCCCCCAGTTATCCACAAGTTTTACATGATCTCAAAAACGAGGCCAAAAGAATTCAGTTAGTATTACACAGCCAACATGAAAATGAAGTAGAGGAACAGGAATGGGGATATGTTTCTTGCAAAGTTCTAGTTATCCAAATGATCTTCATCTCGCGTAGATATAGCGGTTGCATGCAGCCGCAGAGCTAATAGGCCTGGGAGGTATTTCTGTAACAACACTGTTTCCTGGTTTCTGCCACAATGTCCCACGGGTGAAATAAGTTGCAAGAATTTGCACTGCAATACAGCTTATGCAAATTTTCGTCAGCAGAAAAATCTCATTTAACAACCCACTGGAATTTAAAACTATGCCTTGAAATCTGAGCGCTGGCACCTCTGCTTTAATAATGAAAGATCCTCCTCCTTCACTTTAGAGAAAGAAGCTGATTTTCTCTCCACGTATCCATTCCAAAGCCCCTTCTGGTCAACAAAGTCTTTCCACTACCTCCATTAGGAAAATAACGACAACTTTCATGGACCAAAAATACTGCACTAACCCAGCACTTCAAGACTCGCTGATGTCTTAGCCCAGTGTGGGCAAATAATTTAATTCTGATCAGAGCTGTGCAATTTTTCACATACATGATAAGCTAAATGCGAGTTGGTAAGTTTATGCATATTAATGGTGCCGAATTACTGGCTGGGCTCTCAATTAGCTTAATCAAGCCACGATAGGGACTTGGGAATATTGCAGGAAATTCAGTAAAGATCTCTGCTCAGTTCATCACTGCAAAATGTTGGCCACATGACAAACTACATGGCTACCTGAATTATTATTTCTATTATGTATATAATAACTGCTGAGCATCACCTCACTATTCTGGATAGAACTGGTTGTGCCATTTCCAAGGAGGTGTTTTAAAACGAGGGGCTGCAATCCTCCAGGTTCTAAGAGCAATTGAGCCATTGGAAAGGCTCTTCGAAGACTACAATAGTGAGATTAATCACCCAGAAAGGAGACAGTAAAGGAACAATAAAATCAGATTAAAAGGAGAGAGATCAGAAGCTTCTCTTTCCCTACACCTCAACAGACAGAATCATAAGGAAATTCAGCTCAGTTGACAGCTGGGAAATACAAAATGAGATAAAGAAATGATACAAACATTCAGAGGGGAGTTACGGATCCACACCAATCAATAATTTTAGCACATTACTCAAGTTACGGGGAAAATCAAAGTATGAAGGAGAACTGACCCATGAAATTTCAAGTTCTGTAGACCAGTTTTTAACAACTATGAAATGAAGAACAGTACCACATAAGTGGGAATAAACACAATACTTCCCTGTTCTTTCAATGGAAATGTTATTAATCGGGTCAGCAGATCAGGTAGTCTGCAGTGTTTCACAAGGGATTTTGAAGGAAAGATGTTAGAATGAGCAATATGACATGCTCACTTTTTTACACCCAGCCTTTTATTTGATAACAGAGAAATACAGAATTACTTTGGTGACAGCAGCACTGAGAACAACCGTCATGAAGTTACTTGTTATTTTCATTATTAACAGAAAGCGTTCAGGATAACTTTTCACTACTATTTACCTTTTAAAAAGTGTTATTTACTACTGACAAAGTTAGAAAGCACTGCCAGTATAGAAGAAGCTCAAGGAGGATGGCCCTGACTTGAACGACCCAGAAGCCCAAAATATGAAAAGCACATTAAAATTTATTACCATGAAGTGCAAGAATGAAATGAGCACTTCTACTATAAGCTGACTGACTACTAATTGCAAATAAAGCAGGAGTCCTTCTGTGATCCTCTAGCCCCTGGAAGTTGTACAGACAAAAAAAAAAGGCAGATTATTTCTGGATATCTCTGGCAAATAAATTTTCCATATTTTAGACTGGAAATATAACTGAAGTTGATGCACTGATATGTCTTCTAATATACCGTACATGACAAGATTAATTAATGAAAAGTAATCACATCTGTCTTTCTTGTGCTCAAATTCTTCCAGCTTCTCTTCCTCAGGTCTTCTTTCCTCTGATAGCTTAGCAGAGTTTCAGTCTTCCCCAAATAGAACTACTCTCCAAAATGCAGCAGCGGTGCACACAAGAGAAAGCAGAAGGCTGAGATCAAAATGTGTATGACCTGCTACGCTACGGCAGAACGAGAATTAAAAGGCTGCTGATAAGCTGATAACCAGAGCACTGGAAGCAGCAGTCTTCAGGGAAAACTCCTGACACTCCATTCGTTTTTGTTAGTGATCTTGGCACAAGAAGCAGGAGACTCTTGGGAATTTCTCCGCAAGTCCAGATGCCTGTGCAATTCTAGAACCATTCTCCGATAGCACCACCACTCCCTCCTGAAGGAAAATTCCCCAACCTGGGCTTTTCAGCCGTTCAGAACATCAACTGTTTCTTGTTAGAAATCTCATGCTGTAAGAAACTAAATTCAACTGGCAAAACTTAAAATGGCTCTTCACTGTGACTCCTACATCAGTCTAAAGCTGCAGGATGAACAGCAGCATCATCCTCCCTTGTCCAATGGGAGGCTCACAGTTGCGATGGGGGTTAGGAAGGGAGAGCTCTGCACTCAGATGTGCACAGCTGCTAACACTGGGGTGAACACTGCTATGGATGCAGGACCACTAGAAGCAGAGGCACTCCATTGCCCTGCATCCATGGAAGCCTGGAGATGCTAGTGGAAGTTGGGAGAAATGTGCTTAATTCAGATATCCCCATTACAGGCAACGCACCCTCTGGTTCATGCTGGGTTTCCAGCAGAAGTGCTGAGGGCATAGAGACCAGCAATGTCCCAAGGACGCTGTGACCGATTGCTGCCAGTCTTGCCTGAGCCCTCTTCTCCCACAGCGAGGCCTGTTTCTCACCACAGAAACACAAGGCCTCTTTTCTTTGTGGGAAAGCAATCAGACAGGCCTTTTGGCAACTCTTAGCTG
The DNA here is from genome assembly GCF_011077185.1 of Oxyura jamaicensis. NCBI lineage: Eukaryota > Metazoa > Chordata > Aves > Anseriformes > Anatidae > Oxyura > Oxyura jamaicensis. The sequence continues at coordinate 6,857,106 of NC_048903.1, read as the reverse complement.
GCATAATATACCCAATAATTCCCCCTCTGACCCTGCCTGAGGGAAGGCAGGAAAATCAGTTCTGCAATTAACCTCCCTCCCGCTCCTTCTTGCCCCCACTCCCCCAGTTTCTACACCACAGGGGTTCCTGTGGAACATGAGCCTGCACCCCTCATCCCCCACATGCCACTGGAAGCAGCTCCAGCAAAACTCTCTGATCACTGTGCTCCCGATAACCTTTCCCCTTCAGTGGACGGATGATCCCAGAGGTCATCCTCGGGGACACAGCACACAGATGAGACAGAGCTGAAGTGCATGGGCTGCTTCAAACTAACTCTAACCCCGTACCTGAGTACCGTCCCCTCCTTCCCTCCCTCCAGAATCCCACCTGGCAGCTGGACCACACCGTCCCTCTCCGCTCCTCTTACCTCTTGCTCACCTTCACCCCGTTCCAGCCAGAAAAGATCAGGGCAGCGGGGCAGGCGAGGCGCTGCGCTGCCATCCACGATCCTGCAGCTCCGCTGCTCGCTCTGACCCCGGAGGAAGAAGCAGCTCTCCCCTCTGCCCGGCAGCGGCTCTGCCTTGGAGCCGAGCCCGCTCGGCACGCCGCTGCCGGCACACCAGCCGGGAGAGGCTGGAGGGAGCTGGCTGCCCGGCGATGCGCGAAGCCCAGCCTCTGACCGCTCCTCGGAAACGACCTCTTCCCAGCGAACTTATTGAGCTGCAAGCCGTACCTGGGGGGGTAGAAGAGGGAAAATTATGTTTTGCAATATGGGATGTGCATTAACTATTCCCAGGGTTAGCGGCATTTGACTTCTTCTTTTGGATCCAACTCGCTGTCTCCTACTGGAGCTATTAATCTTTATGTTCACATTTTTCACACAGAAGCAAGTTGGTTTGTTTCTCCCTTTCCACCCCCTCACCCCCACATGCACTCCCTAAAAAACCAACAATTAACAATGCGGATTTTTTTTTTCTTTAATTCCCCTACATCTGTGTAATTATATTCACATTAGAAATCAATCAGCTCTGGTCATTACCATTAGTGATATGCTCATAAACCAAACACTAGTCATGCTAATGAACTGAATGAAACATAATTTCTTGTTGTGTAAACTGATGCTCAACTCTAATCAGCAATAAATTCCATCAGACATTACTTACATCAACTGAAGATATATTAAAGCCTTGCAAAGAGCCACAGCCGCTCGGGGCTCAAAGCCAAGGCACGGCCGCGTGCCTGTAAGCGGGCTGAGCAGGACAGCGGGTTAGGGAAGGGGTAAGGGCCGCTGGAGTCCTGAGGAGATGGGGACGAGGCCTCGGCACCCCAGGGAGCCCCTCGGAGCCCCCGGGCCCCCTCAGCGACGCAGGGCGCCCAGCGCGGCCCTCACCCGCTCCCTCCCGGCCACGAGCCCGTCGTGAGGCGGCGGCCGGCGGCGCTGACTAAAATGGCGGCTGCGGCCTGTGAGGGCGGGGGCCTGACCCTGCCGCCCCCAGCTCCCCGCGCGGAGCCCCGTCGGAGGGACAGCGGGGTACCCTCGGCCGGGAGGCGGCCCCTCCATGACCGCTCCCGGCGGGGCCGGCAGCGCCGCGGGGCGGGGTAGCGGGGCTGCCCGGCGGCGGCGCGGGGCTTTACGGCCATCGCTGTGGGGCTTTTACGGCCCCGCCCGGCTGCGGCGCGCTAACCGGGCTGTAACGACCGGGGAAAGTTGCGGTGGAAGGAAGGCGGCGGCTTTGTTCGCTTCGCGTTGAGGAAGAGGGAGGAAAAAAAAAAAAAAAAAAAGAGAGAAGAAAAAGGACAAGAAGAGGAGCATCAGCAGCACCAGCAGCCCCGTCAGCACCACCACCAGCCCCCCGGGCGCTGCCACCCGCTCTCCCCGTGCCGCGGTCCCGGGGCAGCTCCGCTCCGCGCCCTCACCCGTCCCGGCCGGCTCCGGGCTGCCCCGGGCGCGGGGCAGAGCCGGGCCCTGCCGCAGGGAGCGGCCCGGGGCGGCGGGGAAGGCGCAGACAGAGTGCTCCGCGGCCACACGCCGGCTCCGCTGCGCGGGTCCTAACTCCAAGCGAAAGCAACCTCCCGTCACGAACCCAGCTCCGCAGAGCTCAGCCGTTTCCTCGCGGCGGCTGCCGGCGCCGGGGCTCCCGAGCAGCTCCCGCCGGGGTCCGGGGGACTCCCAGCGCCGGGGGGCCGCAGCGGCAAAGGCGCCTCCGGGCCCCCTGGAGAGGGCAGCGGCTGCTGCGGAGCGGCTCCGGCGTCGCACCTGGAAGCGAAGCGGCCGCCCCGCTCCCCGCCCGGCCAGGGCCGCCCCGCGGCTCTCCAGCCAGAGCCAAACCTGGGAATAAAGCACGAAACTCATCGTTCTCGTCTCGATCCCCATCCCCGAGGAGCTCGTTAAACTCCTCGCGGGGAGCCGGGGACGCAAAACCCCCTCGAGGTGTGCCGCAGCCTGGCCGCGGGGCTGCCCCCCGAGCCCCTTCGTTTCACGCCAAAGTTTAGATACAACCGAAATCCGGGTCAGCACCGTTTAATAAAAGTAGTCATCTCTTTGAGTACTGCAAAATTATAGCATTTACATCTTGAAAAGGCTGTAAACAAAATAATACGAGCGAATAAATAATATGAGCATCGAAGTATACATCGTAAGATAGTTTTAGACGGCTGTATAAAATGCGATCTGGTCTATAGAATATCATACAGATAAATGCTATCAATCATCGGATGCGAGAGCCTGCGGGAAGCTGCCTAGCGGCGGGGCCGCCAGCCCTGCCCGGGGGCTGCGCGCTTCCCCCGCCCCGCTGCCTGCGCCGCGCCGCCCCCCGCCTGCCTGCATTGAGGAACCTTATTTCTGGTTAAGAAAAATAAAAGTCCCATTGAAACTTTATTGAATTAAAGCAAAAATTAATTTTCGATATTCACACATATATTACAGAGTAATAGTAAAAGTTCAATATACTTCCTGGCATTTAGTTGGGCCACGTTTTACAAGAGCAAAACAAGCATCAAAACATTTAGCAGCCTTAAATTTCACAATCACTCAGAATTACATAGAAATATTGAAATACTCTAGTCAGCCTTAGCTGTGAATAGTTCTTCGTGTATAAATTTTCCTTTAGCCAGCCAGTACACAGCAAGAATTGCATTTTTCCTTCCATCATGGCATCCACGTATTCAAAAATACTTTGCTTTTTTAAAAGTTAAACTCAGAGAAAGAGTCAAGATTAACATGTTTTAAAAACAAAACTACAAAATATGCTGTAAAGGACAATGAAAATATCTAAAGTCTACTTGTGTGAGGCAGAAACCATGGGGGAACGATGGCAGATTACACCAGTGACACAGAGATGGGAACTAATTTTGTGGGAGGAGAGAGAGGAATATAAATGGGGGTTTGATCAATTATAGTGTCTCCTGCCTGTTGGCTGCAACACAACAAAAATAAGTAGTAATTCTTCAAAGCGGATGTACACAAACCTAAGCAGGATTTAGCTTCTTTAATATTTGAATGTAAAAAGTCTGATGTCCACGGCTCTTTAAACCCAGCTACGACTTGGGAATTTGTAAGAGATTCTCTGACTTGCGGTTCTCCCTTTGCTCGGTTGAGAAGTGCTTTAAAGCGGGAACACTAGAAATCCAGAGAACGTGGAATACTTCCAGCCTCCCATCAAGTTGCCTCTCTCCAGTTTTAGATAAGCTCTGTCTCCTTTCTCCATCTGAATCAGGACTCCATTGCTAGCAGCTTCTCGGGTCACATCTTGGTCCCCTGCAAAGGCAGAAATCACTGGCCACCCATTTAGCATCAAACTCACCTAAAGAGCAAGATAAAACAAAGCCTTCCGTCAATTAAAGTCAGACAATGACACCGCCGGGGCTCGCCTAGCAGGTGAAATTCTTAGTTAGGAAAGGGCCTCTTTTGACAGCTCAAACTCCAGCCCCATAAAAATGGAATATCAATCCGAACCCAACTAAGGTATGTACTCTAAAGGAATAAGGCTTTCACCGCTGTTTCAGACCCACATCAAAACACCCGGTGCATATAAAACAGGACATTGATCCTATTTTGAAGGATTTCAATAGGGTGCCTGTATGTTTTCAGGCTATGAAAAGAGCTCATACTTATTGAAAGATGGCTTTATGCGAAACCTCTGAGACGTGAGGTGCAGAGCCACAGCCGCCAGAGTCAGTGCGTTTGAAGTGTATTCAGGAGGTAGTTTTCCTTTGTTAGGCAGCAAAGACAATATGCCACAACAGTCAATAAGCTCTGCTCAGCTCACTCTAATGATCTCAGGGCCGCGTACCCCGCATTAATAATACGCTACCTGCCCAATCTGGATGTGTGAAGCTGCTTACACCCGCACGGTGCTGCAGCTCTGCGTTCACCTTTTCAATGTACATCGCTACACAGACAGATTTTCTGCCTAGGTTATGCTACCTGGCTTCACGCCGATAGTTTCTCATCCCTACCTAGAGGCACATACGCATCGAACCCCACACAAAAGGCACGTATGCGTACAGGTATCTGCACACGCTGAGCTGTATTCGCGATGGGATCCGTGCCACAGGCGCCTCCCTGCACCCCAAGCCCCCGTGAGACCTCCCGGGAGCAGTGAGGAGCCGGGGCCGGGCAGCGCTTCCCCGGGCTCTGCCCAGGGATGTGCCTGGAGCTGGGGACAGCGCGGGGCCCGTCCTGGCCAGTATGATGCCACCACCTCGGGCAGGATGCTACCGCCGGCGGGCTGCCACCACCTCGGGAGGGTTGCCACCTCCGGCCCGGGCCACCTCACGCCGGCAGGGGCTGCGCGGAGGCTGGGGGGTGCCCGCGGCCCCTTGCCGACGCCGGGGGCTGCGCGGGGAGGCCGGTGATGCCCGGGGGCCGGTCCCGTCCCCGCCGCCGCCCGGGGCCGCTCCCCCCCCGCGCCCGCCGGTCCCGCGGAGCGAAGCGGGGCTGACCTGGATGGTTTGCCTGTTGTAGACTTTCACCACGTGAAAATTAAAACTGTAAATCCCTTTCCTGGGCGCTATGAAAGTGCTCCTCTCCGAATCGAAGTTGCTGCCGATGTTCACTAGTACCTGCGAGGGAAGGGCACCGTCAGCGCCGCCGCCGAGCCCCGCGGCCGCCCCCGGCGCCCTTCCCCCGGCCCCTCGCCACCTCCCCCCCCCCCTCCGGCCGCCCCACCTGGTCGAAGTAGATGATCATGGTGCGGTTGCTCATCTCGGAGGGCTCGTGGTTGGTGCTGCGGATGGCGGAGAAGGCGACCTTGGCGCTGCCGGAGCGCACGGAGATGCCGAGCGCCGTGCCGGTGGGGTCGGACGTGGGGTTGGAGTCGCACACCACGAGGCACTTCCCCTCCAGCACGATGGGTTCCGTCTCGTTCTGCCCGCACGCCGGCCACGCCGCGCCCAGCAGCAGCAGCAGCCCCAGCGCCAGCCCCGGGCCCCGCATGGCGCCGCGCTCCCTTCCCCGCTCCGCGCCGCTCCGCTCGCCCCCTGCCCCGCCGCGCTCACAGCGGGGCCGCCAGCGCCCCGCCGGCGGGGAAGCGGCCGCGGGGAGGCACGGCGCGCATAGCGCGGAGCGGAGCGGGGCCGCGCCGAGCCGAGCCGAGCCG